>NC_090649.1:183023982-183345982 GCF_040937935.1 Hyperolius riggenbachi | reverse complement strand
CAGGATAAAGTTCCTCCAAACCTTGAAGAAAGCTTTGGTTTTCAGTTCCTTAGATTGAAGAGTGTTTAGTCTCTCCATGTGAAAAATGTACAAAAGTTCTTGCTTCAAGAGTGCTAGATCTGGAGGAGAGGAGTCAAGCCACTTACATAAGATCGCTCTTCTGGCTACTATCATAATAATATGGGACAATAAAGAAGGGCTTTCCTGCGGGGGTTTGGAAGAGGTAGGAAAATAGTTAAAAAGCATCAACATTCGTAATTTTGCTAGTTTCTTTTTGCAAACTTTATTTGTATACTTGAGAACCTTATCCCAAAATACCTGGATTTTAGGACACTCCCACATGCAATGTATGAGATCAGCACTAATTAAAGAACACTTCGGACACTGTGAGGTATAACCAGGTGGCGTTTTTTTGTACTTAATGTTAAAAGCATACTTGGCCCTATGTATGAAAAGCAGGTGAGACGATCTCCACTTTTCATCCCTTATGGTTTTCCTGACCATCATGTTACCTTCTAAAATTTGCGATCCCACCCCTTCTTCGTTCAATATTTGTTCCCATTTTTTCATTGCCTTGGAAGCTATACTGGAATTTGATAGTTCCCTAATAGCTGCATATAACTCAGCCAGAGTGATGTATTGAACAGTTGGTTTTAATATATTATCAAATTTAGTAGGGGTCATTATGGATGAAACTGAGTGTAAGTTTGCCGCAACCATGGACCTGATCTGAGCATATGCTAGGAAATCCCCCGGAATTAAGTTGAATTTTTGCCTCAACTCAATGAAAGGGATCCATTTCCCTTCTTTCAGGTTAAACATGTGGCCCAACGATTTGAGCTCTTTTTCTTCCCATCTGGCAAAAGCTTTTTGATGAATGCTAGGAGGAAAGTTGGGGTTGCCCCAAATTGGGAGATATTTGGAAATTTTGTAAGGAAGAAAACATTTCCTCCTGACAGCTTTCCATGCTGCAATAGTATCTCTAAAAATAGAGTTATGCTTTAATCTCAAGGGGAGATTCTTAAGAGAGGCATGAAGCAGTCCAGTTAAAGTCCAGGGGAGCGCTTGTTCCTGTTCTAGTTTCGTGTTTGAATATTGTTCGCTGGAGGTGACCCAGTCGTGCGAATGTCGAAGCATAGCTGCTAAATTATATTCTCTTATGGAGGGAAGGTTTAAACCACCCAGTAGTTTTGGCAGAGACAGCTTAGCTCTAGAAACCCTGGGCTTCTTTGATCTCCAGATGAATTTTGACCAGGCTGAGTTAAGTGTCATTATTTCCCTGGTGTTTTCCATGGCAGCATACTAATGGGTAAAGTCCCGCCCCCTTTACCCCATGCAGGACGTCCCAAGATGTTAAAAGCCCTCCCCTTTGCCTCCTACCCCATTCTAAAATTTTTCCTCGCCTCAAGCAGATGTCCTAAGATGTCTTACCTCCGCATCAGCGGTATCCAGTAGGTTCACACTCTCCTACTGAAGTCTGTGTCTTAGGCTGATAAATTCTCCAATAAGGCACAGAACCCCTCTGGCTTCTCTCCGGGTAAAAAAAAAAAAAAAAAACCCCTTAGTTGGGGTGGTCCTGTGTGCCACACTACATACATTGATATGGTGGCCCCCTGGGCAGCTCAGCTGACGTTATGTTTTGTTTCAACCATACAGTTTATAGTTAGGTATAGTCTTTCTGTCTTTTACCTGAGTGTTGTTATTAGGCAAGCGATGATTGGCGTCGCATTATATGATTAATTTTGTATTCTTTTCCGTAGTTATTACGGAAGTGTTGGGTGAAGTTGTTCCGCTCCATTTCCGGGTAGAGAGCCGCTGGCGTCACTGTACGCATGCGCAGTGGAGGCGCTTCGCTAGGGAGTAGGGGCGGAAGTATATTTGTGTCCATTTTGTGTGAGGGAATGGACAGGATGTGACGTCACAAGGGTGACAAGTTTAAGTCCCGGCTGCCTCTCCGCTCATATGCTTTCGGGGATTCCGGCGCGCGGGGAGGCAGCTGGTCAGGAGGAATTCGTCCTTTTCTCTATTTGGCATTCTATAGCGGTAAGCCTCAGCAGTTGTTATCATTCTCTAGGTGAAGTAGTGTATGGCAAGCACCAATGGTGGACCAGGGAATCGTCAAGTCGTGCTATAGACTCCAGTCACCTGTGCATCTCAGGTGTCTCCTCCAGTAGCATTCCAATGAGTCAGCACCGTCTTCATTAAAAGCTCTTTTATTCAAATCTTAATAAAATTCCATGGCATGTAAGCAAGCGATCAGCAGCGACAGCTCCGCTGTTTCGGGCTATCCGCCCTTTCTCAAGCTTTAAGAGGGAGGTTGCTTCTTGATGACGCTAGGAAGGGGGTGTAGGTAGGTTTTGTTTTGCATGTTATACCTGAAGTTTTCTATCAGGTCCGCCGGCGGCTCCACGCGTCGGATTGGCTGCACATTGGTCACCTGATTCTTTCTGTTTAATATTTAAGGAGTGATTTTACTGTGATTAAACATGGATGACTTGCTACACAGCTTGAGAAAGGGCGGATAGCCCGAAACAGCGGAGCTGTCGCTGCTGATCGCTTGCTTACATGCCATGGAATTTTATTAAGATTTGAATAAAAGAGCTTTTAATGAAGACGGTGCTGACTCATTGGAATGCTACTGGAGGAGACACCTGAGATGCACAGGTGACTGGAGTCTATAGCACGACTTGACGATTCCCTGGTCCACCATTGGTGCTTGCCATACACTACTTCACTTACTGGTTGCATCAACAGGCGCCTGCACAATGGATGTAGACCTGGAGGATACAAATGCTACATTTGTTTACACACAGGATGACGCGGTGCGCATCTTGGCACCGGTAGCTGGGAAGACAGCATTTTTACAAAAACCTGATGAGAAAATTATGAAACGTGATCTAGAAAACTGTCACAAAACCAGGATTAATCTGGAACTTCATGCGGCCACACTGGCAGAATACCATCAGCAGAAACGTATTCCACGTTCAATGAGAGCCCAGGTTGCACCACTTATGTTTCCCAGAGACAAAATCTTCTGTGGAGTTTGGGAGAAGATTTGGAATAAGGCCTCCCTGGATGCTATGTTACACACAGTGGCTCGCATTCAGCAAGAAATACCTATCCTGGATGTAAAAATCAATACGATGGAAAAAGAATTAAATAGGGTATTATCACCAGCTGCTGGACAGAGCTACTTTGATGATCTGAAGGAGAAATTGGTGGCTTTTCGCTCTGGAGTGGAGGATATTAAAAGATCTATCATCGGGACTCAATGGACTATACCAATGGGTATGTTTACACCTGGCAAAGAGATGGAGGTTTCAATATGAGGCGGAGGGGCAGGAAGCCCTTTAATAAAGGGAAGAAACCTCAACAAGTACCTTTGGATCCAGACGCTGGTTCCTCCGATTTTTTAACCACCTCCAGGGACAGTTCTCCGGTGTCCT
The DNA here is from genome assembly GCF_040937935.1 of Hyperolius riggenbachi. NCBI lineage: Eukaryota > Metazoa > Chordata > Amphibia > Anura > Hyperoliidae > Hyperolius > Hyperolius riggenbachi. The sequence goes on along the minus strand of NC_090649.1, from coordinate 183,342,536 downwards.
CCCACGACACAGAAGGAGAGGAGGGAGGAGGTACCAACATAAAAAACAAAGACAAAAAGAAAAAAGTGCCTCACAACAAGATGAATCTTCGCCAACGCACCCAGAGAACCAATTAGTAGTAAATCTATCAGATTATGAGTTGACGGCTGATGAGACTAGGGTGTTAGGTCATGGTCTGGGTTTCTGTCCCACATTTGGGCCTGATTTCTTTCAGATAGATTTAGATCTGTGTAGATTTTTTAGGAGTATTAAACTAAAGCAATACTTTTCATGTGTACCCAGATGGCCGGGACTTCATACTACTGATGAGATCAATGAACTTGCTCTAAAACCACTGGGGTTGCGGAATAAGAGCAACTTCAATCCCCCCAGTCATCCGACCATTGACTTATTTATATCTAAGGTCAAGGAGGATATATTACATTTGGAGGACAATTGCATGAGGAATCCTCCTAGGATTACTTCCAATCTTTCGAAGGGGGAGAGAGAGGCACTTAGAACTTTACAAAACAATGATCTCATCACTATCCGCCCTGCGGACAAAGGGGGAGCAGTCATAGTCCTTAATAGCAATTACTATCGTGCAGAAATTTTACAACAACTTGCTAATGAAAAGGTGTATGCCAAATTAGATAGGGACCCCCTTTTTTCAATCCAGAGTCTTATTAAAAAAGTGGTTGAAGATGCCCTGACGAATAACATCATTGATGAAGATTGTAGTAGGTTCCTCATTAAAGAACATCCTGTTACTCCAATTCTCTACACATTGCCCAAAATACATAAAAGTTTGGTTGCACCCCCGGGGAGGCCTATCGTCTCCGGGGTAGATTCAGTTTTTGTTCCATTGGCCCAATTTATTGATAGAATCCTACAGCCCCTGGTTTGTTCACTGGAGTCATTTTTACGAGATACTAGCATGTTTATTGAAAAATTAAATACGTTACCTGCATTGAAATCAGATTGTCTTCTGGTTACTTTGGATGTGGAGAGCCTCTACACCTCCATCCCACACGATGGAGGTGTAGAGGCGGTGGATTGGTTTTTGATGGTATATTCAGATTTGACTTCCCCACAGAGGAGATTTGTAATTGCTCTTTTGCAAATTGTATTACAACAGAATTATTTCTTATTTGAAGGGCAATTTTATGCGCAGCGTAGAGGAACAGCCATGGGATCGAACGTGGCCCCGTCCTGTGCAAATTTGTTTATGGGGCAGTATGAGGAGAGTTTTATTTATACCAATGCCCTTTTTCACCAGCACGCTAAATGCTGGTTTCGTTATATAGATGATGTGTTTTGCATATGGGCGGGGCCACGTTCGTCACTAGATAGCTTCATTAGTGAGTTGAGGAAGCAGTGTCCAGCTATTGTACTGACAGCCCATACAGATACAGATAGGGTTCCCTTTTTAGATACAGTGGTGTACAGGTCAGGGGAGCGGCTGCTCACTGACCTGTATACCAAACCCACTGATCGAAATTCAGTCCTGGAGTTTGGGAGCTTTCACCCACAACATGTCAAAGATAACATTCCTTTGGGTCAAATGGAGAGGGTGAAGAGAATTGTGGCAGATCCCACTGTCTGTAATCAGAGAGTGGAACAGATGAGGGAGAAGTTCAAAAATAGGGGGTACCCTGATAGACTTCTGCACAAAGATAGGTCTAGAGGACCTAGAAAAACTGGTGGACCCAGGATCCCCTTTGTTAGTACCTACAATAGTCAGAGCCAACAAATTGGACAGATTGTTCGTAAACATTGGAAGATGTTATCTGATACGTTTCCTCAGGTACAGGAATTTAGGTACCCGCCCCTTATGTCCTTTCGGAGACCACCCACCCTCAGGGATAAAGTTGTACATACATACAAGGAGAGGACGGCTGTGGGCAGGGATGGCACTTATCCCTGCCTACACTGTCATATGTGCAATAATGTTACAAAGGGAGATATTTTTGTACATCCATCTAGTGGACGAAAGTTTAAGATTAAGGGTCATTTTTCGTGTGACTCAAATTTTGTAGTGTATCTGATTAAATGCCCTTGTGGCTTAGGATATGTGGGTAAGACTACTCAACCATTGAGGGACAGAATTTCATCCCATAAATCTACCATTAGAGGAGAGAGTAGAGAACAGTCGGTAGCATGTCACTTTAAAGAATGTAGACACAGTGTTTCTCAGCTAAGGGTGCAGGTCATTGACCATGCACCATTGCGCCTGCGCAGGGGAGATCGCCATAAATTATTGTTAAGGAAAGAAGCAATGTGGATCAAGAAATTGGGTACTCTGGGGAGGGGGGGTCTTAATAAAGAGTATGACCTGTTGCCGTGCATTTAGATGTGCTAATGCCTAATTCTGTGTGTTTGATATGTATCTTATTCTATTTTCAGGTGACTGATGTGTGCACATCTGACTAATGTGGCTTCTGGCGCTTTATTGTTCCATCCCCGATGTGGCCGTTCGTCTGTTTCGTGGTGGGTGAGTGCGGTTGGGTCTCCTGATCTCCCTCTGTGCAATGTTTATGAGGTTGCTAATGTTTTCGCCGCTATAGAGGGGTCATAATCCCCTCTCGTGTGCACAGCGTTTGGTTGCTATGCTACGAGGAGGCGCAGCAGTGATTGGCTTGACGCGTTGGAGCGTCATATACCTCACACGTGATGTATTGCGTCATGACGCATAGGAGGAGGATGGAGAGGCTGGCCGCGCCCACGCTCCTGCGATGCGGACGGCGGAAATGGGCATACCGCCAGGTAGGCTTTAAGAGGGAGGTTGCTTCTTGATGACGCTAGGAAGGGGGTGTAGGTAGGTTTTGTTTTGCATGTTATACCTGAAGTTTTCTATCAGGTCCGCCGGCGGCTCCACGCGTCGGATTGGCTGCACATTGGTCACCTGATTCTTTCTGTTTAATATTTAAGGAGTGATTTTACTGTGATTAAACATGGATGACTTGCTACACAGCTTGAGAAAGGGCGGATAGCCCGAAACAGCGGAGCTGTCGCTGCTGATCGCTTGCTTACATGCCATGGAATTTTATTAAGATTTGAATAAAAGAGCTTTTAATGAAGACGGTGCTGACTCATTGGAATGTTATCATTCTCTAGGCACATTGTTGAGTAGACAGTATCCCTTTTATAACTTCGCTGGTATTATTATAGTACTATATTGTTATTTCAGCTGCAGCTATGGGGAAGAGGAGAGAGCATTCACAAGAAAAATCAAAATCAAAAACAAAATCAAATAGGTAAGACAGGGTGAGTATTGTATATAGAAAAGAGTGGAAGAGGAGAGTGACTTAAAAGAGTACTCCTTCTTCACAGGTCTGGCAAGGAAGAGGAAGATAAACAAGCAAGAGGATCATCCGTTAAGGAGTCTGTTCCACCTAGTAAAGAGGATCACTCTAAGCCAGAAAAACAAGTGGAAAGATCTCGTTCCAGATCTAAGTCCAAAGACAGACAACGTTTAAAATCTTGTTCGCCAGGTCCAAGCAATCGTGCGGATAAGGATCTAAAAGCTAGAATGTCCTCTTCCAGTGAACAGTCAAGTTTCTCTGCTCAAGGAGTACGACCTAAGGAGATAATTAAAGATTGTTGGATATGCGGAAGAACACCCCTTTCCTAACAAGAAAGTATGCGAATTATGCCACCTGGACATAGCAAGAGAGGATAGAGAAGTTTCCTCCCTTATAAAACAAGTTGTAAAGGATACAGTCTCAGAGTTATCTCTAAGAAGACGTTCACCAGGTCCCAGTACATCCACACCTGCATCGCCAGAATCAATAGACTCATTCTCGGATACGGAAGGGTCAGAGGATGAATCTGAGGGTTTTGATTTCAAACTCATTCCATCATTTATTACACAGGTAAAGGAAGCGATTGAATGGGAGGAGGAACATTCCTCAAACGAGAAAAGAAAACGATACTATAAGCATCTAAACAAAAAAACAGTGGCTTTTCCACTAATGGAAGAAATAAGGGAGCTTATCTTACAAGAGTGGGAGAAAACCGTAAAGAAGCCGTCCTTCAAGAACCGTTTCCAAAAACTGTATCCGATGGAGGAAGAGGAGTTGTATTTATTCCAAAATAATCCAGAAGTAGACGCGTCCTTAATGAGAGTAGTCAGAAACGTAACCCTTCCAATGGAAAATGCGGCCGTATTCAAAGATGTTATGGACAGACAAATCGATACAGATTTAAGAAGATCTTATCTAGCAGCAGGTGAAGCTTCCAGGGCAGGAGTAACATTAACATCAGTGGCAAAAGCAATGAGAGTTTGGGTCTCGGATATTCAGAGAGCAGCTCGCAATGGGCGTAGTAGAGAGTCTATTATTTCTATGTTGGAAGATTTGAAGATCACGTCAGATTTCGTGGGGACAGCTAGTGTAGATGTAGTCAGATCAGCCAGTAGGTCCATGCTTTATTCGATCATGTCAAAAAGGTCCTTATGGCTAAAACCCTGGGCAGCAGACCCCAACTCCAAGCAAAATTGGTCGAGAATTCCATACGACGGTAAGAGACTGTTCGGGGAGAAAATGGACAATGCGATAGCCAGGGTGACCGGTGGCAAGTCCGGTTTTCTACCGCAAGATCGGCGCTATAGAAGACAAGGGTTCATTCCTTTTAGAAAACAGACCCAGTCAAAATTTAGCGAAGCCAAATCTTACAGGCCGGGAAGAGAGTATAAAAGGTCTTGGAAGGGTAACCAATCCTCTTTTGGGAAAATGAATAGAAACAGAGCTACTACTAATCTGTCAGATAAGACGAAGTCTTTTTGAAACGTGGCCCGTCCAGACAGTGCCGGTAGGAGCAAGGTTGGCCCACTTCACAGAAGTCTGGGCGGGACTGATCGCAAACAAATGGATTACTTCAACCATTTCAATCGGCCATCAGTGGTTGTTCAAAGATACGCCACCTCAAGACAAATTTATGAGAACTACAATTCCGAAAGACAAGACGAAATTATTAACCATGATAGACTATGTCTCAAAGCTACTAAAACAGGGAGCAGTAATTCGAGTTCCCCAGGCAGAGGTAGGAAGAGGATTCTACTCTCCCATGTTTCTGATAAAGAAAAAGACAGGGGACCTGAGACCAGTTTTAGACTTAAAAAGTTTAAACAAGTTCATCTTCCTGCCAAAATTCAAGATGGAAAGTCTGCACTCCATCACATTGGCAGTTCAACCAGGAGACTGGATGTGCTCAGTGGACCTAAGGGACGCTTACTTCCATATTCCCATCCACCCACAATTTCAAAAATTTCTACGCTTCGCTATAGGAAATTTGCACTTACAGTTCGTCTGTTTACCTTTTGGTCTGTCTACCTCTCCAAGGACCTTCACAAAGGTGTTACTTGCTGTCATCGCCTACATTCGAGTTCAAGGAGTGCGAATAATGCATTATCTAGACGACATACTGATTTTGGCGTCTTCAGCAAGAACTCTATTACAGCATCAGAAAAAGGTAATAGACACATTGGAGGCTTTCGGGTGGATAGTAAACTATACAAAAAGTCAGCTGATTCCTACTCAGATGATGATATTTCTCGGAGCTCTGTTCGATACTCGGGAAAGCACAATATCCCTTCCTCAAGAGAAGTTACAAAAGATACAAAGCAGTATAAAGACAATAGTCCGGAAAAGGTGCATTACAGCAAAGTTATGTATGCAGATTCTGGGCCTGATGTCTTCGACTATTCCCATGGTGAAATGGGCCCACTGGCATCTACGCCCTTTTCAGCAGAATTTTTTGCTCGGATGGACGGAAAATTCTTTCCTACAGAAGATATATATTCCAGCAGAAGTAAGTTATTCCCTTCAGTGGTGGATGGAGAGGAAGAATCTGCTCAATTGTCACTCTCTAATTCTCCCTACTTGGGAGATAATAACTACAGATGCCAGTCAAACCGGTTGGGGAGCAGTATACAACAGAAAAATTGCCCAGGGCACGTGGGAAACTACAGCGGAAAATATAGTTTCAAACGTCCTAGAGCTCAGAGCTGCCCACCAGGCTTTATTGCATTTTCTCCCCTGGTTAAAAGGAAAATCGGTGTTGTTCAGGATGGACAATATCTCAGCGGTGGCTTACATCAAGAAGCAGGGGGGGACGCACAGTGGAACCCTTTTACAGGAAGTGACCCCGATTATGGAACTGGCGGAATCATTTCTGATGAATGTATCAGCCTTATATCTTCCAGGGAGTCAGAACCATCAGGCAGATTTTCTGTCAAGGAACCACTTCAGCAATACAGAATGGTCTCTCCACCAATCAGCATTCAATCTCCTAGTAGAGAGATGGGGTTATCCAGAGGTGGATCTGTTTGCTTCCAGCAAGAACCACAAACTTCAGAATTACTTCTCCAGATATCCCGACCCGAAGTCGATGGCAGTGGATGCTCTGGTCCAATCGTGGGATTTCAACATGATGTATGCTTTTCCCCCAATTCCCCTAATATACAGATTTTTGATAATGATGAAGTCAACAAAAGCCACCTGCATTGCAGTCCTGCCTTTCTGGCCCAGGAGACCCTGGTTTCCGCTTCTGCTGCAACTCAGTACTCAACATCCTATTCCACTTCCCCAGCTGTCAGATCTCCTGTGTCAAGGAACAATGATACATCACAATCCCCTTCGTCTGAACTTGATGGGGTGGAATTTGAAAAATGTAGACTAAGAACAGTAGGTTGTTCAGAGGAGGTAGTAGAGACATTAATTTCTTCAAGGAAACAGAATACAATTAAGTCATACAGTAGAGTCTGGAAGGCCTTTGCAAACTTTGCAAAAGATTCCGGATTCTCCACACACAACTTTACGGTAGCCCAGTTACTGTCATTCCTTCAAAAAGGGCTTCAGATGGGATTGGCTTATGCTACTCTAAAAAGCCACGTTTCTGCAATCTCATCTTTTTCCGGAGTCCCATGGGCCTCCAATCCTTTAATAATTCAATTCTTCAAAGCAACAATTAAATTAAGACCACCGATAAGAACACGTTTTCCAAAATGGGATCTACCCATGGTCTTGGATTTCTTATCATCCCATCAGTCGATGTGTCCTGAAACTATTTCAATACAAAATCTGTCCAAAAAAGCAGTTTTCCTTATAGCGATAACATCTGGGAGAAGAATCTCGGAGATTCAAGCCCTAGGTTGCAAGGAGCCATACTTATCTTTCTTCAACGATAGATTGGTGCTTTATCCAATTCAAAGGTTTCTGCCAAAGGTCACCTCGATACTTCATCTGAACCAAGAGTGGGTCCTACCAAGTTTCAGGATTCAGGAGGATAATACAAGAGTACACCCTCTGGATCTTCCCTCTACAGTGAAGGCATACCTCCAAGTAACAGAATCATTTAGAGACTCAGAATGCTTATTTGTTATACCTTCCGGTTACAGGAAGGGTAAAACAGCGTCCACCAGAACTTTGGCACGATGGATAGTAGACATAATTCAAATGGCGTATAAAGCCAAAGGCTTACAGCCACCACAGGACTTTGGAGCCCATACAACGAGAAGTATTTCTTCTTCCTGGGCCGCTCTAGGGAGAGTTTCCTTACAAAATGTATGCAAAGCAGCAAATTGGGCATCGGGGCATACATTCATAAAGCATTATTGTATAGACCCAGCAACTTTGACTTCAGTGGACTTTGGAAAGACTGTAATTTCCTCCACTGTGCCCTCTGCAGTTTGATTTTCATTATGTTTGTATATTACTTTATGATATTATTATTATTAAATTATCAGTGTGCAAAGCAATTTTCGTTTGAGCCCACCCTTCTTTTCGTCTAGTTAATGCCCATTAGTATGCTGCCATGGAAAACACCAGGGAAACAGGAAAATTATAATACTTACCTAACGGTAATTTTCCTTTCCTGGTGTTTCCCCATGGCAGCATACGGGCCCACCCTAATGCTTTCGGCTCGTAATAGTCACAAAGAATGGGGTAGGAGGCAAAGGGGAGGGCTTTTAACATCTTGGGACGTCCTGCATGGGGTAAAGGGGGCGGGACTTTACCCATTAGTATGCTGCCATGGGGAAACACCAGGAAAGGAAAATTACCGTTAGGTAAGTATTATAATTTTCCTGTATCTTTATGTTTCAGGAGGAGTGGGACTGTCTGCAGAGGATACAGAATTTTCCCCATAGAAATCATTTTTATGAGAGCTACTCTACCCGCAAGGCCTATAGGAAAATTTTGCCATTTCTCTAATTGGGCTATAATGTTTTGGATAAGTGGGGTGAAATTAAGCGAGTATAGCTGGGTGGGGTCCCTACTGATATTTATTCCTAGGTATCTGATTTTTGTAGTAGTTAATTTTACTCCCAGGTGTAACCAAGGAGTGATATCTGCCCTGGAGGACAGTGGAAGGAGTTCACTTTTGTCAAGGTTAACCACGAACCCTGAAAAGGCGCCTACTTCTCTAATGACCTGCATTGCCAGGGGTACTTGAATTGTTGGGTTGGACAAAAAGAGTAGAATGTCGTCTGCAAATAGGGCCTGTTGAACTTTTTTGGTGCCCACCTCTATTCCCTCAAGTTTAGTTCTTAATATAATCGCTAATGGCTCTAATGCTAAATTGAATAAGAGCGGGGATAATGGGCATCCCTGTCTTGTTCCCCTCTTTAGCTCAATATTGTTTGATAAGTAGCCTGGCACGGATATTTGGGCTTTTGGGTTAGAATACATGGCCTTCAAGGCGTTGAAGAAATATCCTCCAAAATTTTGTTGCTTTAAGACCTCAAACAGCCAGTCCCACTCCACCTGATCAAAAGCTTTTTCCGCATCAATACTTAAAAGAGCTGCTGTTTTGTTGGTTTTAGGATATGCTCTTACTTGTTCCAGTATGGTGATAACTTTTCTAATGTTGGTCACCGCTGCTCTGTGTCTGACAAAACCTACTTGGTTTGGATGGATCAGCCTAGGCAGTATGTCTGCCAATCTGTTTGCTAGAATTTTGGAGAGAAGTTTCACATCCAAATCTATGAGTGAAATTGGGCGAAAGGAAGAGACTTGTTCTGGGTCCTTTCCCTCTTTGGGAATCAGCTTAATGTGGGCTAAGTGTCCCGTGGAGGGGAAGTTTCCTGTCTGTAGTATTTTGTTGTAAACTGTACCAAGTGTCGGCGTAATATCATCTTTAAGAATTTTGAAGTATTCAGAGGACAGTCCATCCGGACCTGGGGCTTTTCCAAGAGCTAAGGAGGTAATAGCTGCCTTAATCTCTGATGGGATGACATCTGCATTTAAAGATTCCTGTTCTTCTTCTGTTAGCTTTTTTAGGGGGATTTTTTGTAAGAAGGACCTGATTTCTGTTAGTTAGGGTTTTTTGGAGGAATAGAGTTGCTGGTAGTAATCCGCAAACAAGTTGCATACTGCTAGAGGTTGATGAACAAGGCTCCCCCTGGTATCTCTGACTGCTATTGGTTTTGAATTAAAAAGAGTTTTTTTCGTTAGAGAGGCTAATAATCTCCCAATTTTCTCCCCAAATTTGTAATACTGGAGGTTTATATATGGCCTATGGGTTTCTTCCCTTACTCTTAGCCAGGTATCACAATTCAGTTTAGTAGTGATCCAGGCTTTCCTGTTTGTTTCTGAGGGGTTAGATCTATAATTAGTGTACGCCTTCCTCACCTGAAGTACTGCATCTGTATACTGTTTATTTGCTTCCGCTTTTTTTTTTTTTTAGGTAGCCCATGATTTTACCTCTGAGGACTGCTTTAGAGGCTTCCCAGAACAGTATGGGGTTGTCCTGATGCTGAGAATTGTCACTCTGATACTCTAGCCACCAGTTTTTCAGCAAAGTAGAGAAGTTTTCATCTGAATACAAATGAGAAGGAAAGCGCCAAATGAAGTTGTTTCCCTTAGGCGCTAAGTCGTGCATTTCCACAGTTACTGGTGCATGATCAGAGATGACCATGTCCTGTATGTTAGCTTTTAAGAGTCTCGATGAGAGTTTATCACGAAGAAAAATAATATCTATACGTGAGTGCGTCTTGTGCCTATGGGAGTAGTGAGAATACTCTCTAGATGTAGGATTTAAAAAGCGCCAAGTATCAATTACACTGGTGGCTTCGATCAGGGGGACTAATCTCTTATCATGTGAACGTGTGTGTGGGTTAGGCCCAGACCTGTCTTCTTTAACCTCTACTACCGAGTTCATGTCTCCTCCTATAATTAAATTTGGGTGCGTAATTTTTGTCAATTTGGAAGTTAGGGAATCGAAAAAAGGCTGATTTTGTTCATTTGGGGCATATACATTCCATATGTTGAACGTTTCATTGTTAAATTTAAGGTCAATTGAAAGCCATCTGCCATGTGGATCTGCATCGCAGTTCAAAACTTCTGCTCTAAAATTTTTGTTTAGGAGTATCAATACCCCCGCTTTTTTGTTAAGTGCTGGGGCCCCACTTTTTCTTCATATATTGGAATTGCTGTTGTGCTAGGTGTGTCTCCTGAAGGAGACATATATCAGGGGACAGTTTTTTTAAGTGATTTAAAATACGTGATCGTTTGCCTGCTGACTGCAAGCCTTTAACATTCCAGGACACAAGCTTCATGTAGCGACACAGTCAACATGGCATATGACTTTTGGAAATTCACCATTAACACATAGAAAAGCTAGCTGGCTTACTGATAAGTGACACAATGCATCCCTAAACCCTCCCCCCATACCCTGACCCCTTTCCCAGGTAGCATATTCCTCCAGTAGGAGGAAAACAAACAAGCAAGTTGTGAACCAAAAGAAAAACTCTTCCAGGGAAAAAGTACTTTTCCCGTATAGTGACTTCCCTTTTTTCCCGATGGTGGTTTTCTTCATCATGCTCCAAGACAGTCGCGCTTTTCAATCCAGCTTTCTGCTATGTGAATTGTTGTCCTTTTGGAAGGTCCCATCGGCAACTTTCCTTTCAAGCGGTATCCTCTCTAGGTGGTGAAGATTGCCTCCCAGGAGAGGACCGTGTCGGGCTTTGCGCTTTAAGAAGGTAGTGTTGTACATCCTCGGGTGAGGTGAAGTTTCGCTGCTTTCCATCTGACTCTGTAATCCGCAGTATGGCCGGATACAATAGCATGAATTTTATGCCTCTGCTCGCTAAGGTGTTGCATGAGGATACAAAGGCTTGTCGTTTTTTAGAGACCTCCGCGGAATAGTCGTTAAACAGGCGCAGAGGACAGCTCTGTATTTCTAGTTGATCGCCATTGCGGTAGGCAGCCATGAGCTTAGTTTTGTCTGCAAAGTCTAGGTAACGCACCATTACCATGCGTGGCGTATTGCGGGCTTGCTTTTTACGAATTGGGCCCACTCTGTGCGCGCGTTCCACTTTCAGTGGCGCTTCCAGGCCTAGTGCTGCAGGTATCTCTCTGGCGCATATGTCGAATAGGTGGGACTCAGGAATTTCCTCAGACAGTCCAATAACTCTGATATTATTTTGCCTGGAGCGATTCTCCAGGTCTTCGATTCTGTTATGGGCTAGGGTGTTATCTCTAAGCAGTGTTTGTATCTTCAGGTTAGCGTTGTGCAAGTCATCCTCGCAGTTGCTTACCCTCTGCTCAGCCTCTTTGAGTCTTTTGGCCTGCTGCTGCACATCTTTTTTGATGCCCTGTAGAGCCTGCTTAATGGTGTCTTGTATAGTAGCCTGTATGTCAGGTGCTAAAGCTTTGCCTACCTCCTCCGCCAGCTTTTTGTAGTCGATCTGCAGGCTGTGCTTAGTGCCTCCTCTGCGCGAGCCCACTTCTGATTCTCCATCCGAGCTAGAGCAGCGAGACTGCGCCTCATCTTCCAGATTCTGTTGCGTGGCCTTCCTTGCAGATCTCCTGCCCGCCATCTTGGGAGTGGCGTCTCCGCGGGATTGCGAGTTTTGCCCTAGGCGTGTCAGATAGCGGTCCATCCGCCGTTTCTAACACCTCAATGCCGTGAGTTTCTTCCCGGGGACGGTTGCGGGTGTTTTAGGCAGGCAATTGGTGGGTAGCAGGCTGGAAAGCGCAACTGTCGGCCGGAGCTCTGCTCCTACGCTACCACCATGCGGGCGCCGGAACCGGAAGTCGGTTCTAATTTTTTTAATGACAGAAAGGTTTGAACCTATAGCTCTCACTCCATTAAAGAATTTAACGTTAAAGGTCGCTTTCCTAGTAACAATAACCTCAGCCAGAAGAATAGGAGATATTCAGGCATTATCAATTAAGGACCCATATATGGTAGTACACTCAGATAGGATTGTCTTTAAACCTGATCCCGCCTACTTGCCAAAGGTATCAACAGCTTTTTACCGTACACAGGAAATTATTTTACCTTCATTTTCCCCAAATCCGCAAAATGATAGAGAGGTTCAGTGGAACAAATTAGATGTCAGGAGATGCATCTTGACATATTTAGAAAGGACAGCACCATGGAGGAGATCTAGCCATCTCTTTGTTTCATATATGGGAACGTCTAAGGGACTTCAGGCATCCAGAGCAACAATAGCTAGATGGGTGAAGCAACTGATTGGCTGGGCTTATAAAGAGTCACAGGAGTCAGCCCCTTCTAGGATCACAGCCCATTCCACTCGATCTTTGGCAGCATCTTGGGCAGAGAGATCAGGAGCGAGTCTGGAACAAATTTGTAAAGCAGCAACATGGTCTTCTCATAGAACATTTGTGAAGCACTATAGGGTGGAGTTGCTATCCAGCCAAGACCAGAGTTTTGGACGTAAAGTTTTACAAGCTATCATCCCTCCCTAAGGTAAATTTCTCGTTTGTCTCATCCTTAGCCATCCTTGAGGACGATGGGAGAAAGTCCCAGCTGCTTACCTGTAGCCGTGTTTCGGCGAGTCCTCCAGGATGGCTGCTTAGTTCCCAACCCTATTTATTATATATGTTAAGTATGTTATGATGAAATGGAAATTACTCTAGTATAAACTGAATGTGCAATGAGAGGGAGGTCCTTTATAGGGCAGTGTCTTAAACTTTTAACTCTTGCAGGTGTTTCCGTTTGGGGAGGGAGCAGACAATGTCTCATCCTTAGCCATCCTGGAGGACTCGCTGAAACACGGCTACAGGTAAGCAGCTGGGACTTTTACACACAATTGTCCATTTACAGAGATATTTCTCCCACCCAGCATGGGTATGTGTAAAAATACACCCCAAAACACATTATACTACTTCTCCCGAGTACAGCGATACCACATGTGTGGCACTTTTTTGCACCCTAACTGCGCTAAGGGGCCCAAAGTCCAATGAGTACCTTTAGGATTTCACAGGTCATTTTGAGGCATTTGGTTTCAAGACTACTCCTCACGGTTTAGGGCCCCTAAAATGCCAGGACAGTATAGGAACCCCACAAATCATCCCATTTTAGAAAGAATACACCCCAAGGTATTCAGTTAGGAGTATGGTGAGTTCATAGAAGATTTTATTTTTTGTCACAAGTTAGCGGAAAATGACACTTTGTGGAAAAAAAAACAGAAATCAATTAACGCTAACTTGTGACAAAAAATAAAATCACCTATGAACTCACCATACTCCTAACGGAATACCTTGGGGTGTCTTCTTTCTATAATGGGGTCATTTGTGGTGTTCCTATACTGCCCTGGCATTTTAGGGGCCCTAAACCGTGAGGAGTAGTCTTGAAACCAAATGTCTCAAAATGACCTGTGAAATCCTAAAGGTACACATTGGACGTTTGGCCCCTTAGCGCAGTTAGGGTGCAAAAAAGTGCCACACGTGGTATCGCCGTACTCAGGAGAAGTAGTATAATGCGTTTTGGGGTGTATTTTTACACATACCCATGCTGGGTGGGAGAAATATCTCTGTAAATGGACAAGTAGTCTAGAAAGCAAATCCCTTAAAATGACTGTTCAGGGGTATAAGCATCTGCACATTTTGATCTATGGTCTATGGTGGGGCCGAATTTTGTGGAACCAGTCATAAGCAAGGTGGCCTCTTAGATGACAGGTTGTATTGGCACTGAAGCGCAGGATGTTCTCAAATCGTGACCTGGACATGGCAGCAGAGAACATGGGCATGTGATGTATTGGGTGCGTAGACCAATAAGACCGCAATACATTCTTTTTGACTAGACCCATGTTAAGGAGAAGGCCCCAGAAAATGTTACGTTTGGAAACTTGGAGTGGCTTCCACCGAAAAGGCTGGGCATAGTAGCTTCTTGGATTGGCGGTTGCGTATTGTGTGGCATAACGGTTGGTCTCAGCCACAATTAAGTCGCACTAGCAGTGATCAGAAATAAAAAATTCTGTCACTGCGGTGGGGTGGGTGAGGGTTTGGCCGGGTGATCAGAAGCCCGCAGAGGGGCAGATTAGGGCCTGATCTGATGGATAGGAGTGCTAGGGGGCGACAAGTGATGACAGGAGGTGATTGATGGGTGTCTCAGTGGGTTATTAGAGGTGAGAATAGATGTTATCAATGCACTGGGGAGATGATCGAAAGGGGGTCTGAGGGGGATCTGAGGGATTGGCTGAGTGATCAGGAGCCCACACAGGGCAAATTAGGGCCTGATTTGATGGGTAGGTGTGCTAGGGGGTGACAGGAGGTGATTGATGGGTGTCTCAGGGTGTGAACAGAGGGGGGAATAGATGCAAGAAATGCACTGGGCAGGTGATCGGGGGTATTTGAGGGCGATCTGAGGGTGTGGGCCGGTCATTGGGTGCCCGCAAGGGGCAGATGAGGGTCTGGTCTGATGGGTATGATGGGTAGCAGTGACAGGGGGTGACGGGGTGATTGATAGGTGATCAGTAGGTAATTACAAGGGAGAATATATGCAAGCAATGCACTGACGAGTTGATCAGAGAGGGTCTGGGGGGCTATCTGAGGGTGTGGGCGGGTGATTGGGTGCCCGCAAGGAGCAGTTTAGGGTCTAATCTGATGGGTAGCAGTGACAGGTGGTGACGGGGTGATTGATAGGTGATCAGTAGGTGATTACAAGAGAGAATATATGCAAGCAATGCACCCACGAGTTGATCAGAGAGGGTCTGGGGGGCTATCTGAGGGTGTGGGCGGGTGATTGGGTGCCCGCAAGGAGCAGATTAGGGTCTAATTTGATGGGTAGCAGTGACAGGTGGTGACAGGGGGTGACGGGGTGATTGATAGGTGATCAGTAGGTGATTACAGGGTAGAATATATGCAAGCAGTGCACTGGCGAGTTGATCAGAGGGAGTCTGGGGGGCTATTTGAGGGTGTGGCGGGTGATTAGGTGCCCGCAAGGCGCAGATTAGGGTCTGATCTGATGGGTAGCAGTGACAGGTGGTGACGGGGTGTTTGATGGGTGATCACTGGGTGATTAGAGGGGAGAGCAGATGTAAACAATGCACTTTCGGAGGTGATCTGAGGGTGGGTCTGCGGGCAATCTGAGGGTATAGGCGGGTGATCAGGTGCCCACAAGGGTTAGGGTCTGAGCTGATGCGTGGCAGTGACAGGGGGTGATTGATTTGTGATTGACAGGTGATTACAGGGGAGAATAGCTGTATACAGTACACAGCGGGGGGGGGGGGGGGGGGTCTGTGGAGGATCTGAGGGTGTGGGAGGGTGATCAGGAGCCCCCATATCACCTAGGAGAAAAGTTGAATTGAATAAGGGTCTAGGCCTCTTTAGGCCGGTTTGGCCAGTGCATTTGCAGTGCATCGCAACACAACGCACAAATTATCATTTATATGACCATGCAGCAGAGTGCCTCCGCTGGACAGGAAGTATGTTACTGTGATTCCTGGCTTCTCCGTCGTATTTGTGTTGTCCCGCGCCTGCGGCGCTACATCACCGCCGCCAACGTGTTTAAAATTTATGCGTCACCCTTTGACTTACATTACCTGCATCACCGCGGAAGTACAACGGTGAAGTCACACTGTTGACTTTGCAACAGCTCTGCAGCAAATCGGTCACTTCTGGCGCGATGCAACGGGTAAGTGTGCTAGGCCTCATAGACTTTTTTTGTTGTTACGTTACCCTGTGTGCAGAAAGAGTTATGCAGCGCAATGAAAATGGCATGTTGCAAAAGGGGCCTCAAAGACCTGCAGGATACAGAGCAAGCATGCAGAGTGTAGCAGTGTGGCCCCATTCTATCAGTGAATAGGGCATAATTTACAAAGATTTGATTACGGTGCTGTGCTTCACCATTATCAGTGTGCTTTGCAATATGTATAGTAAAGATGATCCCCAGTTAGTTGCTTTAAGGGGCATTGCAGACCACTGTGTATTGTGGGCAGTGTGATTGGGCACAAATACAAGCTATTGCTTTATCTCATTGCAATTAAGCTTTGTTCTAAAACTAGGGCTGGTTTGCATGGCATTGGGACCCCAGGGCAAAGATAACTGTGGGGCCAGCAAAGACAGCCCTTGGGGCCTCCAAGATGACTTCCACCTCCCCCCCCCTTCCCCCTCGGTGGTCTCCCTACGACTGCTCCCTGGCGGCCCCTGCAGGATGTGTGGCTGGCTGCATTGTAATTACTCACCTGTCCTGGCACGCTGCTCTGTCTTCAACCCCACTGCCTGCTTCTTCTTCATGCTGTGCATTTTATGTGTAAATAACCTGCGCCAGGTCATGAAGGAGAGGCAGGCAATGAGGGTGAAAACAGAGCACACCAGGACAGCTGAGTTATTATAATGCCTGAGAAAACATTTGGACAAGCACTGTAGAAAGATATGACTAGTTATAAGGTCCCCCACCATTAACCGGGAACCAGTTGTATGGAATGTGTTCATGGGCAGTACAAACTAACGCATCAAAGTAAGGAGAAAAAAGCGCCCACTAAAGCAGCACTAGACCAAACATAATCAAATGGCTATGAATCTGTATTGGGAACAACACTTCAATTATAAGAACAATTGAAATCACTAGCGGAGAAAAAGGCGGGAATAAGGCCAGAATAATACAGCATAAATTATGCACTCCTCAAAATATAAATATATACAGGTAAGTTCAAATAGTAAACTACAATATCACAATAGGGGTATAAATATGCACAATGAAGTGATAAATGCCTAACAAGGGAGTCTAATAGTGTTATACAAACAACTGGGACAGACGTCCCAAAAGCAACAAATAAGGAGAGAAAAAGGAGGTTCCCTCTACGTATAATACAGTCCAAAGTGCTGCCGTGCAAGAGTAAAAAAGCCCAGAGTGATAAACTTACGTGAAAGAAAGGAAGATGAGGATAAGATGAAGACCACCGCCTGTCACCTTAATGCATCTCGCGGGTTGTACCCACTTCTGGAAGAGGCACTCTTCCTAACTTGTTGTTTTTGGCTCGTCTGTCCCAGTTGTTTGTATAACACTATTAGCCTCCCTTGGTGGGCATTTATCACTTCATTGTGCATATTTATACTCCTATTGTGATATTGTAGTTTACTATTTGAATTTACCTGCATATATTTATATTTTGAGGAGTGCATGATTTATGCTGTATTATTCTGGCTAATTATGATGATAATTGCACCCCGCCTTTTTCACCGCTGGTGATTTCAATTGTTTTTATAATTGAAGTTTTGTTCCCAATAAAGAGTTATTACAATGCTACCAGCTACACATTTTGCAGGGGCACTGGGGTAATGTCCCCCTTTGCCTCAATAACATCGCCAGGCCTACCTGAGATCTATATAGGAAGAAAGTGCAATTTGCCCTGTACATGATATATGCTTCATGATTGAGTAATCCTTCTCGCAGTGTGCATTTAAAGGTCAGTGCGCTGCTGAAATAATCACATGAACTGAACGTTTAGCGGGCAGAGGATTGAAATGACACCAAAGCAGTTAACATCTTTTTAGAACAAGGTCAGCATCTCAGTACAGTCTTCTTGAAAACTCTTTTTTCCTGCTGTGTATATAACAGCAAAGTACTGGAAATTACTTATGCATCCCAAACACTACTACAGCAGCTTGAGTGCCAAGTCCTGAATTGCCAGTTTACTCAGTCAGCTTTGAGGAACATTGCCTACAGAGATCTACTGATAAAGTCAGATGTATAACCAGACTGCTGTAATAATGCAGATCAGGGAGGACACAGTCAGCAATGAACTCTAAATTACACGTACAATATGTTCAGAAGGGCACTAGCCCTGTGGCGGTTCATTTTACACCTGAGTACCAGCAATAAAAATTAGATAAAGCTGCGTCCATCCAGGATTTTATACGACTGTTTACTGATCCTACTGAGGTGCCATTTAACAGATTTCCTTACAAAATGCTCATAAGTATTATAGCAAGATTTCTGCCAGCGTTTCCATGGGCATCTGCTATTTGCATGCCTGGCACTTCCTTTACCAGCGTCTCCCAAGAACATATATTTCAATTTTATTTGATGACAAGGCCAAAATCTAGAGACTATGTGCAATAATTGTAATTCTATCATGAGTTCCTTGATCAGCCCTTCCTTGTATTACAGGCTGCCAAAACATTTCCAATTCCTCTAATTTATCAGGAAGAATACTGCTAAGTTTGGCTAAAATTAATGTCCTAAGTTGTTTATTTGCTCAATGTATAAGATGTTTCTATGATCCTCTTTGCCATAATAAATACCAATATATGTTTTTTTTTATGCACCAGGGAAGCTGCCACAATTTGTTTACTAGGTAACGTATAGAAAATTGATGCACTGTATTCTTGTCCCGCGTTTACCAACGTTTGGGCATTACCACCATGTCTACCACATTGTTCTATTGCTTGAACAGCCCCTGAAGCATTTTGTCTTGTGACTAACTGAATGTAGATAAGGATATCTTGGGTTAAAGTGTACCTGTCGGGCATAAAATCAAAAATCAATTATTTATTTTTATGTGGTAAACAAGTAATAAGGATGCTAACCAGGTAATCCAAAAGTTAAAATCACTATTACTTTTCTTGTTGATAAATGATCATTCCCCAGTTTACCTGACTCTTATTTGGTACACACAAAAAGGAAATTGCAGGGCATGCTGGGTTGTCCTTTTTTGCTTCTCTACTTCCCCTCAGACTAATGCAGACTGATTGGCTGAAGCCTCTTTCCCTCCTGTTTTCCCCTCCCACGCCTCTGTTCCTCTCCGACTGGCCAATATTTCTCATGCTAAGACAATGCACTTTCTACAGTGAAGGGCGTGCAACACATACACAATCAGGCAGAGGAGAGTAAGGGAGGAAATGACATCAGGATTGGCTTCAGAATAGCCACAATTAAAATGGGAAATGCTAAGGATTTTCTCTTTTTTTTTTTTTTTTACTGTAGAAAAATCACTAAAATCAAAACGTGGACAGTGCAATACATATGTTATGTAAGTAGAGCAAGTATTTATCTACTTATATATGTGGGTTTTTATCTGAGATAGTATGGCTGACAGCTCCTCTTTAAAGGACACCTAAAGTTAGAGGGTGTCTGCCATATTTATTTCCTTCTAAACAACACCAGTTGTCTGGCAGTGCTGCTGACCTCTTTGGTTGCAGTAGTGTCTGAATCACACACCTGAAATAAGCATGTGGATAATCCAGTCAGATTTCAGTCAGAAACATCTGATCTGCATGCTTGTTCAGGGTCTATAGCTAACTAAAGACAGAGGCTCAGCAGAATAGCCAGGCAATCTGCATTGTTTAAAAGGAAATACATATTTCAGCCTCCATATCACTCTCAGTTCAGGTGTACTTTAATTATCAGTGCATGAGCATTTTATAATCAATCTTGATTGCACTTGAACTGATTGAGCATCTGGGGATATTGATCTGGGCCTGGCATATTACCACCAAATCTTCCTCAATACATTCAATACCAGATTGCTGCTCATGTCTAGGAATCCTATATAATAAAACCCCTGTGTCCGTGCGCTGTCCCTGTGTAGCGTTGTCCATGCTGAACCGTTGTGCGCATTGCGCAGCACGGACAACGCTACACAGGGATAGCGTGGGACCAGGGAGCCGAGCAGGCGGCGTGTCAGTGGGCAGCGTGTGAGCGGGCAGCTGGCGGGTCAGCGGTGCGGCCGGGCGTGCGGTGGGTCAGCGGGCAGCGTGCGCATGCGGCGAGTGCGCGGTGACACTGTGGAGGAGAGGGGAGGTGGGAGGAGAGGAGAGGGGAGAGGAGGAGAGGGGATGGGGATTCGACACAGACCTAGAGCCCGTTTTTAAACGGGCTTAGGTCACCTAGTATTGTATAGTTTGGTTTGGCAGCAGTTTGAGGAAGAGATGAGATGAATAAAGAAAAAAAGAGATGTTCTTTATGCGGTACACATTTCTAGTGATAATGACTATCTTTTCCTAATTAAAGATTGTGAAAACTGTTTTATTTGTAGATATTGTAATGCTGAAACTCTGAAAAGTCCACTGCTTGCCGATGTTCTTTCAGCACTTGAAAGGGTTTGACACTCTGTGGTGCCTAGATTATTTTGCCTAGTTTATTTCTATTTTTTAATTTCCACCATGTAAAACTTTTGGGGTTATCTAATACCAGGGCTGAAACCTGGATGGCCCACGAGTTATGTTAAAGACTTATTTGGTAAAGCAAGATTACCCTAGCGTTTTCCCACATCCTGAATGGCAGAGGCCTCTTACCTGTGTATCTTATCGTGTGCACTACACACGTCTGAACATGAATATGGTTTGTCACCTGTGTGCATTTTTTGGTGTCTATGAAAGTTTTCTCAGTCATAGAAATCTTTCCCACACTCTGAACATAAAAAAAATCCAGTCTCCAGTGTGTATTTTCACGTGTCTATTAAGGTTTCAGTTCTGAGCGAAACATTTCCCACCCTCTGAACATGAATAAGGCTTCTCACCTGTGTGAGTTTTTAGGTGTCTCTTAAGGTTTTTTCTATCATAAAAATGTTCCCACATTCTGAACGCAACAGAGGCCTCTTACCTGTGTGTCTCATCATGTGCTCTACAAAAGTCTGAATATGAATATGGTCTGTCACCTGTGTGAGCTTTTTGGTGTCTATGAAAGTTTTCTCTTTAATAGAGATATTTTACGCACTCTAAACTTGAAAAAGGCAGCTCCCGAGTGTGTATTCTCATATGTCCATGAAGGTTTCAATTCTGAGTAAAACATTTCCCACCCTCTGAACTTGAACAAGGCTTCTCATCTGTGTGAGGTTTTAGGTGTCTTTGAAGGCTCTTTCTATCATGAAATTTTCCCACATTCTGAACATGACAGAGGACTCTTACCCATGTGTCTTATATTGTGGTTTACAAAAGTCTGAACATGAATACGGTCTGTCACCTGTGTGAGTCTTTTGGTATCTATGAAAGTTTCCTCTGTAATAGTGATCTTTCCCACACTCTTAACATAAAAAGGCCACTTCCCAGTGTGTATTATCATGTGTCTATTAACCTCTAGCTGCCTGCGCGTGATCTGCAAAACAGAATCCCAGGACTTTACGCCAATCGGCGTTAGGCGGTCCTGGGGCTGCCGCAGCGCCACGCCCATCGGCGCGACGCGGTCGGCTAGAGGTTAATAGACACATGAGTATACACACTGGGAAGTGGCCTTTTTATTTTAAGAGTGTGGGAATGATCACTATTACAGAGGAAACGTTCATAGACACCAAAAGACTCACACAGGTGGCAGCTCATATTCATGTTGACTTTTGTAGAACACATGATGAGAAACACAGGTAAGATGCCTCTGTCATGTTCAGAATGTAGGAAAATTTTTCATGATAGAAAGAGCCTTTAGAGACATCTAAAAACTCACACAGGTGAGAAGCCTTATTCATGTTTTTGTGATTTCTGTGTGATTTTTTTTGGTGTCCATAAAAGTTTCCTGTCATAGAAATCTTTCCTACACTTTGAACATAAAAAAGTCTGCTCCCGAGTGTATATTCTCACGTGTCTGATAAGGTTTCCATTCTGAGTAAAACATTTTCCACCTCTACAAATGAACAAGACTTCTCACCTGTGTGAGTTTTTAGTTGTCTCTGAAGGCTCTTTCTATCATGAAAAGTTTTCCCACATTCTGAACATGACAGGGGCCTCTTGCTTGTGTGTCTTATCATGTGGTTTACAAGAGTCTGAACATGAATACTGTCTGTGACCTGTGTGAGTTTTTGGTGTCCATGCAAGTTTCCTCTGTCATAGAAATATTTCCCGCACCTTGAACATTAAAGGAATACTATTGATGTATGCATTTATTTTTAAATGCTGTATGTTGTAGCACACATTAGGACAAGCACTAGGAGCAATTTGATTCCTTACACAGCTGTTCCTCTCAGCTGTAAAATCCTCCGTCAGTTTTGGCGTCAGTGTTGGATACAAAATGTATCTAATACTGACGGCTCCCAGAGGGCTAGACCATGTCTCTGCAAAGGGGAGTTGCTATCAACTCCTCAGTTTATAGTTTAATTATCACCTTGCTGAAAGAATCTTGTTGATATGGTGGTAAGGGGTTAAAGGGAATGTCCAAGCAAAATAAAAAAAAAATGAGTTTCACTTACCTGGGGCTTCTACCAGCCCCATGCAGCCATCCTGTGCCCTCGTAGTCACTTACTGCTGCTCCGGTCCCCCGCTGGCAGCTTGCTGACCTCGGAGGTCGGCGGGACACATTGCGTACATTTTTACGCATTCCCGCTAGTGCAGGAACATTAATACATACATTTTTACGCGTTACTGGTTCGATGCGTACATTTTTACGCATTGAACCAGTAATGCGTAAAAATGTATGTGTTAATGTTCCTGAACTAGCGGGAATGCGTAAAAATGTACGCAATGCGGCCCACCGACCTCGGAGGTCGGCAAGCTGCCAGCGGGGGACTGGAGCAGCAGTGAGTGACTACGAGGGCACAGGATGGCTGCATGGGGCTGGTAGAAGCCCCAGATAAGTGAAACTCATTTTTTTATTTTGCTTGAACCTTCCCTTTAAGGATTCTAGCAATGTGTGTTTATTATCTTTGCTTCTCTTGACTGATAAAGTTACTAATAATTCTAATTGTAGACAGTGGTCTGCCCCTCTCAGCAGCTTGTAAAGTGAATGCAGCCTGGAGTGAATCACCTCAAGCAGGCAGCCAGTCTGAGTGTAAACACAGACTAGTGTTATAGCTTGTTATATTCCAGCAATATTACAGCTCATTTAGTTACCTGTTACCACCTCAGATCAGGCTATTTCTCCTCATGTCTGCTGCATGCTGTGAGTGACACAGTGAAATAAATTTGTGAGCTGTGTGACAGAGTAACCAAGCAGCTCAGGGTGA
Source organism: Hyperolius riggenbachi (assembly GCF_040937935.1). Lineage (NCBI taxonomy): Eukaryota > Metazoa > Chordata > Amphibia > Anura > Hyperoliidae > Hyperolius > Hyperolius riggenbachi. The sequence continues at coordinate 183,319,435 of NC_090649.1, read as the reverse complement.
CCCAAACTACTATGAGCTGTGTGAGAAATGAATTTTTAAGCAGGGATAGCGAGAGAGAGACCTGGGTGAATAAATAAAGTGCCCCTAGCACTAGTGGTAATGTGTACACTAATATAGAGTATTAAAAAAAAGTTGTTTCAATCGATAGTATTCCTTTAAAAAGTCCACTTCTGAGTAAAACATTTCCCACCCTCTGAACATGAATACGGCGTCTCACCTGTGTGAGTTTTTAGATGTCTCAAAAAGGCTCTTTCTATCATGAAAAATGTTCCTACATTCTGAACATGACAGAGGCCTCTTACCTGTGTTTCTCATCATGTGCTCTACAAAAGTCTGAACATGAATATGGTCTGTCACCTGTGTGAGTCTTTTGGTGTCTATGAAAGTTTCCTCTGTAATAGAAATCTTTCCCACACTGGAACCCACTGCAAAACGCTATCGCTAATCGCAAGGGCTAGCATTTTGTATGAGCAGTTTGTCAGCGGTTTCATGAGCGTTTTAGGAAGTGATTTTACAAAGTGTATAAATTTGCCAGCGATTGTGTAGCAATTAGCGTTTTAGGCTGGTTTCACAGTGGGACGTTACAGGCGCACGTTAGAGCAGCCTGTAACACAGCCCACCGCACAGTAATGAAAAATCAATGGGGCTGTTCACAGTGCGGACGTGGCGTTACATTGTAACGCTGCGTCACAAGACAACGTACTGCATGCAGTACTTTGGACGCGGCTGAGCCGCGTTAGACTGCTTGCACATGCTCAGTAATGTTGGGGAGGAGCGGAGAGCGGCCAGGCACATGGCTAATTAATATGCACTGCACGTTATGACGTGCAGTGTTTACTTCCTGGAGCAGCCGCTCTGTGCGGCGATTGGCCGGCGGGACCACGCGATGCCGCATGCGCACAAGAGTGCGCATCACGGCATCACTGACGCCAGAGTGAGCTGCACAACGCGGCTCACTCTGACGTCCAGATCCAGCACCACCAGGCGTTGAGTTAGGGGGACGTTATGCGACCTTAACGCCCCCTCTAACGCAACGTCCTGGTGTGAAATTAGCCTTAAAGTCTGATTGGTCCTTTCAATTCATTTTAATTTTGTTAAAGTGTGTGGTAACGTTAAAACGCTAGCAAAATCACTCCATGCAGGTTTTGATGAGCGATTACGCCAGCGTTTATATACTTTACATTGAAGCGCTAATGCTCCCAAAATGCTGCATGTGCTCCAGTGGAAGTTGCCCCATGCATTTACATTAGCTGAGCGTTTTGGCAAAACTCTAGTGTTCTGTAACGCTCCAAAAATGCTCTCAAAATCGCCCTTGTGGGTTCCAGCCCTCTATCATGAAATGTTTTCCACACTCTGAACATGACAGAGGCCTCTTACTCATGTGTCTTATCTTGTGGTTTACAAAAGTCTGAACATGAATATGGTATGTCACCTGTGTGAGTCTTTTGCTGTCTATGAAAGTTTTCTCTGTAATAGAGATCTTTCCCATAAAAAGGCCACTTCCCAGTGTGTATTATCATGTGTCTATTAACCTCTAGCTGACCGCGCCACGCCGATGGGCGTGGCGGCAGCCCCAGGAACACCTAGCGCTGATTGCATCTCCTGCTTGGTGGGCGGAGCTGAGCTCCGCCTTCAGTCTCCGAGCGGCAATAAATAAATAAAAAATATGATAGTATATTATATGCTGTAAATAATCTTTTAGAGCAAAGAAGAAATGCTGGGTTTCATACCGCTTTAAGTTATAAATCTGTTTTATGGTGGCCATACATGGTACAATTTTTTCATCCAATCTTACCAATTCTATGTAGTATAAGGGAACTGTCTAAATTATCCTTTCAGTATATTCACTTAATTTACCCTTACACTACATAGAAATGGTAAGATTGTATGAAAAAATTGTACCATGTATGGCCACCATAAAAGTGATATTATTTAGTGTTGTCTATACACCCCATTTTTTAAAATAGGTATGGAGTACAAAACGTATTCCTCTAGCAGGAGACACATTTTTACCCATTATTGAAGACAGATTCTGCCACTCCCCCCCCCCCCCCTTCCCGGTACTAGATGTGTGGATAAGCCCCCTATCCTGGAAACTGGACAAGGGTGAGTGTTCGCCTCCATCATACAGGATAGCCCTCTATACCAAGAATCATGTGAGCTAGTATTGTTCAGACTTCCTATGCAATACCAGACTACTTGGGCGAGTTTTTTTGTTATTTTTTTCCTAATTTCTTAACCTCCTTGCCGGTTATCCCGAACACAGTTCGGGGTAACCTGCGCCGGAGGATTTCTCAGGCCCCGCTGGGCCGATTTGCATAATTTTTTTTTTTTACAAGCAGCTAGCACTTTGCTAGCTGCTTGTAACTTGCGATCGCCGCCGCTCACCGCCGATTCGCCGCTACCCGCCGTGCCGAGCCGCCCCCCCCCCCCGCCCCAGACCCCTGCGCAGCCTGGCCAATCAGTGCCAGGCAGCGCTAAGGGGCGGATCGGGGTTCCCTCTGACGTCACGACGTCCATGACGTCGGTGACGTCATCCCGCCCGGTCGCCATGGCGACCGGGGAAGCCCTGCAAGAAATCCCGTTCTCAACGGGATTTCTTGCATACTCTGATCGCCGAAGGCGATCGGAGTAGGTAGGGGGATGCCGCCGCTCAGCGGCTATCATGTAGCGAGCCCTTGGCTCGCTACATGATTTAAAAAAAAAAAAAAAAAAAGTGCGGCGCTGCCTCCTTGCCGGATTTTTTAGACCGGCAAGGAGGTTAAATATGTTGATATAATTATATTTTTTTTATTGCTTACTAGGGTTAGTCAATAGTACGCACATTATTCTGAGTTGAAGTGGTTTTGGAAATTTTGTATGTAACCTTACACAGCCTGAGAACTAGAAAAATTTTTTTTAGGGTTTAGGGAATGCTTTCAGTTGCTAGCAATTTCCCTAAACGCTGTGCCAATGTAAATGGATGGGACAGATTCCACTACAGAGATTGTGATTAACCTCCTTGGCGGTAACTCCGAGCTAGGGTCGGGGTGGAAAACCACAGCTCAGAGTGGTAATCCCGACCTCTGCTCGGGGGTAGCCACCGGAGGCTCTGTGCAGAGCAATGCAAGCAGGAGCGTTTCTACATACCTCCCAGGGATCCTGATGTCGGACGCCATTCTTCTTTCTCTCCTCCGGGGCTCTGCTTCCTCCTGGTGAGATGTCATGACGACAGCCAGCAATCTAATTTTAGAGTTGCAGTACCACCCGGAGGATGGAGGCATAACTGCAGCGCTGGAGCCAGGGAGGTGAGTGATTGCTGGGGCTGTACAGATCTCCCAGGCAGCATGATTTTTTCCAGGTTTTAGGGTCTGAAAGGGTGCAAAAAAATTGTACCACTTTTAAACCCTAAAATCCGGAAAAAAATCATTCAGCCAAGGGGTTAAGCAAATTGCAATTGCAGGACATGCAGCATTTTTGGAGTGTTTCCATTCTAATGAATTGTATAAGTGCAGGGAAATCATTTCCAAAATCGCAAATGGATAGCGATTGCGTTTTGCGCTTTCTAGTGGGTTCCAGGCCTCAGACAAACCAATTGAATTCCACCTGAGCAGGAATTGATTGGTCTGTTTTCAAGCTGCATACAAAAATGTGCATAATCCAGCATCAATTCAGAACTATTTGTATTTCATTGACCATCAATATTCATTTCAAAAGAAATAATTTGTGATCAAAGTTGAAGTCAATGGTCTAATGGGGGAGCCAGCAGGGACTGTAGGAGGACTGGGAATGCTCTATAGGACCCAAAGCCTTCCCTCTCCTTAGGTATCTGTTTTCTTTAAAACTCACTTTAATTCATATTTTAGGATGCTTATGGTCACCACAGTAAAAAAAAATCCCATTACCTCCATATATATATCGTCAAGCAACTCATTCTACCCATAGTACTTACCCAGGACTTCCTCCAGGCCCTGGCAGCCGCTATGACCCTCGCCGCAGCTTTGCTGGCCCCTTTTCCCCAACGGTGCACAGGACGACCACCAAGTCATCTTCTACTGCACCTGCACGAGCACCACTGTCAATCAGCTCTACGTGGTCCGAAATGGGAGGAGATTGACAGCGGGGCTCGCACCCAGGGTTGCTCATCACGAACTCGTGATCATGGGTATGCCTTTTTTTCACTATCCGACATCCTGATCAGAATTTGTGATTGCATCTCAATGACGAATTCAGATCCGAATGCACCCGTGATTTGGTCAAATACGGCTGTGATCATGGCCATTACTACCCGTTAATAACCGCCAAAACCTGCTGACTTTAACGGTTCATAGCAAAGCCCCCTTAAATGCCAGACTCACCAAATTTGCAGGTTATGTTAAGAAGAAAAGTGGGAGCAAGGGAGAAATTTTTTTTCAAAAAGACCTTATACTTTTTGAGAAAATTGATTATAAAAGTTCAAAGGAAAAAATGTATACATTTAAAGAGACTCTGAAGCGAGAATAAATCTCGCTTCAGACTTCATAGTTAGCAGGGGCATGTGTGCCCCTGCTAAACCGCCGCTATCGCGCCGCTAAACGGGGGTCCCTTTACCCCCAAACCCCCCCCCCCCCTGCAATACTTGGTCGCAGACTTGGTCGCTCATGGAGGCAGGGCTAACGGCTGCAGCCCTGCCTCCAGTCGCGTCTATCAGCGGCGCATCGCCGCCTCTCCCCCGCCCCTCTCAGTGAAGGAAGACTGAGAGGGACAAGGGAGAGGCGGAGATACGCGCTGACAGACGCGCGTGGGGCAGGGCTGCGGCGGTTAGCCCTGCCCCAACCAGGAAGCGCTCCCCCGCTGCACCGAGGGGATTTGGGGGTGAAGGGACCCCCGTTTAGCGGGGCGATAGCGGCGGTTTAGCAGGGGCACACATGCCCCTGCTATCTATGAGGTCTGAAGCGAGATTTATTCTCGCTTCAGACTCTCTTTAAATGCCAGTCAATGACATATCGTGGGAAACAATTCCCGCCGACTTTAGCAGTTAATAGCAAAGGCCCCTTACATCCTAGCAACACCAAATTTGCAATATGTTAAAAAGATAGTGGGAAACAATATTTAAAAAAAATATTTTAAATTTTTTTTATGTTCAGAGTGTGGGAATTTTTTTTTGTAAAATGGCGTGGGATCCCCCCTCCCGAGCCTCTGTAACCCCTTGTCTCCCATGCAGGCTGGGATAGCCAGAATGTGGAGCCCCGGCCAACTGGGGCTTCGCACCCTGAGCTATACCAGCCCGCATGGTCCATGGTATGTGGGGCTCCGGGGAGAGGGGCGGCCAAGCCCCCCCCTTCCCCATTTCCACAAAGGGTTAAATGAAATAAAAACACAATGACAAAAAAAGTCCTTTAATTAACCAGAAATACTTACCTGTACCTTTAAAAAAAAGTTCTCACGCCAATATCCTCGGAAATGCCCCACGCCAATATCCTCTAATCTTGCAATCTTCAATTAAGTTGATTGAAAATCTCAGACGAGCTATACTAATTATAGCAGAGAATGCGTCCCCGTAGGACGCATAGTGCCGGCTCCCGCTGTCCTCCCCGCCTCCTCACCTGTCACCCTCACCTAGCCTGGCACCTGGTGCACCGGGTGCCAGGCTAGGTGAGGGTGACAGGTGAAGGCAGGTGTGGAGAGACAGCGGGAGCCGACAGCTATGCGTCCTCATAGGACACATTCTCAGCAATACTAACCGGTTCATGAATGATCCGGTTCTTTTTAATGAATTGAATCAAATTAATCGGTGCAGAGCAGATTCATTCGATTCAATTAATTAACCTCCCTGGCGTTCTATTAAGATCGCCAGGGCGGCTGCGGGAGGGTTTTTTTGAAATAAAAAAAAACTGTTTCATGCAGCCAAATGAAAGTTGGCTGCATGAAAGCCCACTAGAGGGCGCTCCGGAAGCGTCATTCTGATCGCCTCCGGCGACCAGAATAAACAAGGAAGGCCGCAATGAGCAGCCTTCCTTGTTTTGCTTACATCGTCCTGACGTCAGCCGCCTCCGATCCAGCCCTTATCGCTGGCCGGAACTTTTGTTCCGGCTGCGCAGGGCTCGGGCAGCTGGGGGGACCCTCTTTCGCCGCTGCTCGCGGCGGATCGCCGCAGAGCGGCGGCAATCAGGCAGCACACGCGGCTGGCAAAGTGCCGGCTGCGTGTGCTGCGTTTTATTTCATTAAAATCGGCCCAGCAGGGCCTGAGCGGCGACCTCCGGCGGTGATGGACGTATATATTCGTCCATACCGCTGAGGAGGTTAAAAAGAACCTTGCTCCCACTTTTCTTCTTAACATAACCTGCAAATTTGGTGATTCTGGCATTTAAGGGGGCTTTGCTATTAACCGTTAAATTTAGCGGGTTTTGAATCATGAATCGCGACTCATGATTACATGCAGTTATTTGACTCAAAACCAAACTCGAATCGGATATCTGATTCTATTCGTGATCACGACCGAATCCAGATTTGAGCATATCCAGATTTTAATTCACTCGAATAGAATTTGGGGGTATTCGAGCAACCCTGCAGTCGCACCGTCGGGGAATAGGGGCCAGCGGAGCTGCGGCGAGGGACATAGTGGCTAGCAGGGGCTCGAGGAAGCCCTGGGTAATTAGTACTATGGGTAGCATGAGTTGCATGACGACTCCTTTGAAGTAAACCTGAGATGGGCTCACTAAAACTGAGTGCCTCCGTTCGCCCAAAATCAGCCCCGGTAATCTGGCTCAGTCACGACAGTCGGCTCTTCTGCAGCGGCTCCTCCTCGCATAAGCAGAAGAGCCTGACTGGCGCGGCTGAGTCAGTTACCAGGGCTGATTGTGGCCGAACGGAGGCACTTGGGAGGACGGCAAGAGACGTATCGGTGCTCATGGGGCTGGAGGAAGCCTCAGGTAAATATCAAATCTTTTAGTAAGCCCATCTCAGGCCTGGGCCCTAGAACCCACTAGGAGAGCTTTTCTGAGCGCTTTGTGATGTAATGCTATGAGTGTGAGCCCACTTGAGCGATGTGATTTTATAAAAATTGCCCATTGCATTAGCAAGAGCTTTTTCAAATCACTAGCTCTTAGAAAAGGCTTCTAGTGGGTTTGCCCTTAGGTACACTTAAAGGAGTCATCAGGGGGAAAAGTCTAAAATAAGTGGTACTTACCGGGGGCTTCCTCCAGCTCCAAGCTCCCAGGACGTCCCTCGCCGCAGCTCTGCCCGCAGCCGTTCGTCGTCCCGGTCCCCGGCTATGACGTCAGAGCGAACTCTGGGTCGCTCTGTACTGTACTGTGCCTGCGTGAGCGGCGCTGTCAATCACTGCCATATGGGCAGACGCAGTCCGCTCCAGCCCACGTGGCGGTGATTGACAGCGCTGCTCGCGCAGGCGCAGTACAGAGCGACCTAGAGGTCTCTCTGACGTCATCGCCGGGGACCTGGACGGACCTCCGGCGAATGGCTGCGGGCAGAGCTGTGGCGAGGGACATCCTGGGAGCTTGGAGCTGGAGGAAGCCCCCGGTAAGTACCACTTATTTTAGACTTTTTCCCCTGATGACTCCTTTAAAGAGTGCAATATGGATTTCAAAATAGGCATTTGAAGACTAGGTTCACAATGGGAGTTGTGTTGCATTCCCGGTAAAAGCAGGAACACAATGGGAAAGCTCTGCCAAAAGATACCTATGCATTGCGTTGGGTACAGTGAAGCATATAGTCAATGGAAAGTATGCTTCACTTTCACTGTTAACATGCGTTTAGTGGTAACGAACTGCATGCAATTTGTCACAAAGTCACATTATATGCCACACTATGCTGTTATACCACAATGCACTTACCAAACCAACATCACACAAGTGGAGAATTGCAGTGCGGCAAGCTGTGTTACAAAGCGGCCTTAATGCAGCAGCACCACACCACTGTGAATGTAGCCTAAGAGGTTTTAGTCATAAAAAAAATATAATCCTATTTGTCACATTACAGTGGTGCAGCACGACAGCCACTTTGTAACACGGCTTACTGCTTCCAATGCACCACCTATGCAACGTTCACAATGTGGCAGTAGCATTGCGGTATAAAGTGTGGTAGTATGGTAACACGCTGCAAATGCACATTAACAGGTACAGTAAAGGATACTTTTCATTGACTGTATGAGACGTAATATGGCTGAAACATGCAGTACAACTTTTTCTTTCAGTTGCGTTCCCGTAATACTACACTCCCCCCACACTACCTGCCTAATCCTACACTCCCCCCCCCCCCCCCCTGCACACACTACCTGCCTAATGCCTAAACCTCCCCTCATACCCTACCTGCCACCTAACACCTAAACTTCCCCACCCACACACACTGCCTGATGCCTAAAACTTAACTCCCCCCTCCCCACACACACACTGACACTACCTACCAAACAGGAACCCCCCCCCCCCCCCCCCCCAACAGAAAAAAATATCCCAAAAAATGTAATGTCTTGGGCACCACATAAATAACGGCATTTGGGTGCCTGCGGTGACCGATAGATATAGTGGGTGCTATAGCAGCGTCCAAATACCAATATTTTGCCTATGGCTTCTTCCATTCGCTGCATCCATTCTTAAAGGGAAGGTTGAGGGACTGTTTAAAAAAAATAAAAATCCGCATCCACTTACCTGGGGCTTCCTCCAGCACGTGGCAGGCAGGAGGTGCCCTCGGCGCCGCTCCGCAGGCTGCCGGTGGTCTCCGGTGGCCGATCCGACCTGGCCAGGCCGGCGGCCAGGTCGGGCTCCTTCCGCGTTCCAAAATGCGCCTCACGGCGGCGCGCTGACGTCATCGGACGTCCTCTGGGCTTTACTGCGCAGGCTCAGAACTACTGAGCCTGCGCAGTAAAGCCCGGAGGACGTCCGATGACGTCAGCGCGCCGCCGTGAGGCGCATTTTGGAACGCGGAAGGAGCCCGACCTGGCCGCCGGCCTGGCCAGGTCGGGTCGGCCACCGGCAGCCTGCGGAGCGGCGCCGAGGGCACCTCCTGCCTGCCACGGGCTGGAGGAAGCCCCAGGTAAGTGGATGCAGATTTTTATTTTTTTTAAACAGTCCCTGAACCTTCCCTTTAAAGGTGTTAATTATACTCATCTGCCCAGTACTGGTGTGCGATGTTAGTGTCAGTTTGTTGAACAGTAGCTCCACACACATGTACATTATGTCATTGTAATGTAATATTACGCTGACCATACGTCCCGCTTTACCCAGGACGCGTCCCTCCTTCGGGGGCGCTGTCCCAGGCTGCATGAGGTCCCAGGAAACGTCCCGCTTTTAGCAGCAGGACGTCCCGGCCTCTGGACTCTGGCCACCGTACTGAATGAACTAGCCGTAGCGTCTCATAGACGCTGCCTAGTTCATTCCCCGCAGCCCTGCTTCAGCAGCCTGCATTGTCCTCCGGTAGGCACAGGCAGAGCAGGGCTACGGGAAGATGGCGTCCGGAGGCAGAGCCCTGTACTGGAGACTATTTGTGTCTGCAGTACAGGGCTTCGGGCACCATCTTCCCGTAGCACTGCTCTGCCTGTGAGCGCGGGAGATTGGAGAAGGATCGTCCGGGGGAGATGCGCGCCAGAGGCTGGCTGCGTGAGGGGACTTCTTTCAGGTGAGTAAATGCTTTTTTTTCCAGGTGAAATGTGCCCACATTGCGTTTATTTTGTGCTGACATGTTTGCCCCCATTGCGTTTATTTTGTGCTGACACGTTGCCCGCAATGCGTTTATTTTGTGCTGACATGTTGCCCGCAATGCGTTTATTTTGTGCTGACATGTTGCCCGCAATGCGTTTATTTTGTACTAACATGTTGCCCGCAATGCGTTTATTTTGTGCTGAAATGTTGCCCGCAATGCGTTTATTTAGTGCTGACATGTTGCCCGCAATACGTTTATTTTGTGCTGACATGTTGCCCGCAATACGTTTGTTTTGTGCTGGCATGTTGCCCATTGCGTTTATTTTGTGCTGACATGTTGCCCATTGCGTTTATTTTGTGGTGTCTGGGGTAACTGTCGCTGCATTTATTATTTAATGGTCATAGTTGGCTATGTTTGCTGCTTTGGGGTTAAGGTATACTATTAAATAGCATCACACAGTTTCTGCACACCCATGATGCGAATCCTCATTTGACCACATCGTGGCGTAAACACTGCTTTCTTACAGGTTGAGCCCACAAAAATCTGGTCACTCTAGTAATATGTCTCCAGCATACCACTGCCTGAAAGCAGATGTGTGTTCATCAAATGAATGACAGCACCTGTGATCATAGCTCTCAACTGTCCCTCTTTTGGAGGGACAGTCCCTCTTTGGGAGCCCTGTCCCTCTTTCTTCCTCATTTGCCCCTTTCAGGACTTTGTTCCTCTATGTAAATATATATATTTCTCTACTAAAAAGTGTTTGATTGACTCTAAACTTTATTTCCTTCCTTTAAATTAATATATATCTAATTTTAAAATGTTAATATGAAGGAAAATGAACTCGGATATAAAGGACCAGTGTGGTTTGAATTATAAAACAACATCTTTTTCTTATGAAATCTTTATGGTATGCGTGACTAGGGGCGTGATCAGGGGTGTTGCATGGACGTGGTTTAAGTGTCCCTCTTTCTTTTTTTTTTTTAAACACAATTTTTATTGATTTTATCCCATATAACAGCAATTCAGGAATTCGACTGTCACATAATGAACAAACAGTTACATTGCCAAGATCTAGATCGCATTTAGCTTTAACATTACAAGCATATATCCGTCCACAATGTGTTATAACCAATTTTGTTTACATTCCTGATTCCTCCCGCCCCTCCCTCAACCCCCCTCCCCCCACCCCCCCTTCTGTCATCTCTAAGGCGAAGCATTAAATGCTTATAATCTAGTTGGAAAGTGAAATGTCCAAGCGGCCCAAAGTTCCCTGGATGTGATTTGTCAGGTACCATTTGGTATAGATGAAAGGCTCCATGATATCTTTGATTTCCAAGTCTGAGTATGATGCCAAAATAAAGGTCCTCCATTTTTTGAAGAAGTTCGCTGTCTTTCTGTCTTTATGTATGGTTGCTTCTAGTCTATCCTGGTTAAAGAGGTGAAATAATTCTTCTTTTACATCCCAAAGCGTTGGATTGCTGGGATAGATCCATTTATTAAATATGGCTTTGCGTGCCGCAATCAGAATCAAGTGTGCGAGCTTGCTAGGGATTTGATGTTTATGTGGGTCGATTTCTAGATTTGGAGGTGTGATATAGTTAAAAAGACATGCTATTGGGCAACAATCCAACCGATTTTTACAGACAGAATCGATATATAACAACACCTCCTGCCAGAAGGTGGTAATTGCTGGACATAACCAAAGACAATGGAATAAGTCTGCATTTTGTAGTGAGCACTTAGGACATCTCGGAGAATAATGCGCAGGGGGGATACGGTACTTTATATTAAACGCGTATTTCGCTCTATGAATTAATTTGAGTTGCGACTCCCTCCATGTCTCCCCTGGTATTATTTTGTGCACTAGTCTGTAACCCTCTAATATTTTTTCCTCGAGCTTTTCTGTTGGAATGTCCTTTTGCCATTTGGTTAAATTGTTCCTAGCTTTCGTTTCTATATTTATTGCCTGTAATCTTGAATGCACTTCAGCTAGCGATAATTGATGCATATGGGGCGAGATAAATTTATCAAAAGTGTTTAGGGCTACCACTGATGATATATCATTAATTTTGCTCCGTATGTGTGATCTTATTTGGCAATAATAGAGAAAATGGCTTCTGGGAATCCCAAATTTAGCTCTTATTTCCTGAAAGGTCATAAATCTCCCCCTGCGCAGGTCACAGATCTGGCCCAAGTGCTCAAGCCCTTTCTCACTCCAACTCAGAAATCCTCCATGCATAATGCTTGCAGTAAAGCCGGGAAGTCCCCAAAATGGCATGTATTTTGAGATCTGCTGAGGTACCCGATATATTTTCCTTAGCTCTCTCCAGGCCATCACCGTATCTTTAATAACTCTACTATTTACCAGCTTCGGGGGCATTTTGCTTCGTGGGGTGTGTAGGAGGCCTGCTAGTGACCATGGCTCAGAGAATGCTGCCTCAAGATCATAATTTGAATACACGCTGGATTTATTTATCCAGTCTCTCACATGTCTTGCCAAACAAGCAAGATTATATCTTCGTATGTCAGGAATCGCTAGACCCCCCCATTCTCTTGGTAACTGTAATTTTACGAGAGCAATTCTTGCTCTTTTGTGTTTCCATAAAAATCTCGATATTGCTCTGTTTATGTCTAATATGTCTGAATGTTTCAGTAGCAATGGGATGGTTTGTAGGGGATAGAGTAGTCTCCCAAAGGTGACTGATTTAATCAGAGCAGCTCTACCTGCCAGGTTTATTGGTAAATTTTCCCATCTTAACAGCTGATTCTTAAGATCTTTTATCAGGTGAGAATAGTTCAAGCTATATAGCATGCTTGGGTCTTTATGAATTTTTACCCCTAGATAGGTAACCACCGTACTTACTTTTACTGGAAGATGGGTCAGTCGGTGTTTGGGTGCCAGGGGGGAGAGATATAGTAGTTCACATTTGGAAACATTCACCTTGAAGCCGCTAAAGTTACCAACTTGCTGGATAATGTTTAGGGCTTCTTCCAATTGAGTTTCTGGATTTTTTAAAAATAAAAGGATGTCATCGGCGAACATGGCTTGCGACACCACAGTGTTTCCAATATCTATGCCTGGCAATTTACTCTCTAATATTTGGGTTAGGGGCTCTAGCGCTAGATTAAAGAGCAGGGGAGACAAAGGGCAGCCCTGTCTGGTTCCTTTTTCTAATACTACTTCTTCCGAGAGAAAACCTGGCGTATATATACGTGCCTTCGGGTTTGTATGCATTGCTTTGATGAGATTCCTGATTTCTCCTTGTATGTTGAATTTATCTAATACCTTATCCATCCAACCCCAGTCTACGTTATCGAAAGCCTTTTCAGCATCGATTAATAGCAAGGCATAATTTTTGCAGGATCTCGGGTATGCTCTAACATGATCTTGGGCTACCAGGACTTTGCGTATATTTGCTATAGCCGACCTTTGTCTCACAAAGCCCACTTGATGTGGGCTAACTAATTTTGGGAGCAATTCCGCCAGTCGATCGGCTATTATTTTAGATAGGAGTTTGAGGTCTTGATTGATCAGTGAGATGGGTCTGTATGACCCTGGATCCAGTGGATCCTTGCCCTGTTTTGGGATTAGTTTGATGTAAGCCATGTTCGCCGATGAGGGATATTTGCCTTCTTTTAATATTTTGTTAAATAAGGTAGTTAAGTAAGGGGCCAATTCTTGTTTTAACATTTTATAAAATTCTGAAGTTAGGCCATCGGGACCCGGGGCTTTTTTGTTAGATAATGATTTTATTGTCCCCATGACCTCTTCTTGTGTAATAGGTGAGTTGAGAAACGCAAGATCTTCTTCGGATAGGGAAGGTAGGTTCAAGCTCTCAAACCACAACGGGAGAGCCGCCTCCCTCTCCTGATTGGGTGGGCGTTCGTATAGTTTCCTATAAAACTTACTAAAGATAGTATTAATGGACTTGGGATCATTGCATACCTGGTTTGTGTCAGAGCGCAGGCTGGTGATAACCGTTGCCGTTTGCGGTGGTCTAGACATTCTGGACAGAAGACTTCCCATTTTGTTTCCAAACTTGTAATAATATAAATCTCTATACGATTTTAGGTATCTCTCCCTGATCCTCAGATCAGTGTCTGCTTGTTTTTTTGTTGCTAGCCAATTTAATCTCGTTTCAGGGGAGGGATTGGTTAGAAACGCTGTATGTGCTTCTCTGACTTTTTTCATAGAGATCATATACGCTTCGTGTGATTTTTTTCTTTTCCCTGCTATATAGCTAATGATTCTGCCCCGGAGTGTAGGTTTAGCCGCTTCCCAAAACAAAAATATATCTTTAGCGTGACGAGCATTGTCGTCTTTGTATTCCCACCACCATTGGAGTAGCAGTTGAGTAAATCCTTCATCTTCATAGAGGTGTGAGGGGAAACGCCAGATGATGTCTGATCCTCTGGGAACTAGGGGGGAAAAAGTCAGCTGAATTGGGGCATGATCTGATATAACTAGATCCAGAATTTCAGTCTGAACCACCTGAGCCATTACTAAAGGAGTGACTAACAGATAGTCCAGACGTGACCATATATCATGGGGGATCGAATGGAATGTATATTCCTCACCATCTGGGTGTAGGAGCCTCCAACTATCACATAGCATTGTGGCTTGTCTATAATCATTTAAAATGTGTGACTTGTTTACTGTCAGGCCAGAAGCCGGTACTCTTTTAGATCTATCTTCTTGTGTGTGCATTACTGCATTGAAGTCACCCCCTTGTATTACCTTAACATTTCCGATCAGTTGAATCTCTCTACTTAGCTCCTCGTAAAAACATTTGTCCTCCACGTTTGGCGCATACAGGTTGAATAATACTATTTCTTCTCCTGCCAATTGCAACTTGATCCATACCCAGCGCCCCCCTGTGTCCTGTTTATGCGAAATTACTTGCCCCTGTAAGGATTTATGTAGCAATATCAGAACTCCAGATTTGCGCCCTTGGGCTGGGGAGCCAAACACCTGTCCCACCCATGATTTTTTCATGTAATTAAAATTTTCCTGTGCTAGGTGGCATTCCTGAAGCATTGCTATGTCAGTTTTAACTTTTTTCAAATGCCTCAGAACTATTGATCTCTTTCCTGGCGAGCGTAGGCCTCTAACGTTCCACGATGTGATTTTTATTGACATAGGGGCGGTGGACTATGGATCAAGTCAATTTCCATTATACTTAAAGTACTATTAATTAACCTATTCTTTGCCCCGAGATGACAGAACCCTCCCCTGAATAACCCCTCCCCCTTCCCTGTTTTCCCCGTTCTCAGCAATTGCAGCAAAAGCAGGGCTGGTCTGCCCTTGGATATTTTGAGTAGGTGCCATGACTTTGCCTTAGTTGTAACTGAAGAAATAATAGAAAAAACAACAACCAAAAAAAATAATCCGAACCAACAAAACTTATAGTTACTTGACTCCACTTCTTCCCAGGATGTCTTCCTCCTCATATTAACTCCAGAAGTGAATCTCCCTTGACTAAACGAATCTTATCTGGTGGTAACATAAAGCTTTCATTTCAAACCGAGAGCCCTCAAAATACGGCTCCCTATGGCAAGTCATTAACTAGAAACATTAAAGATCAAAAATGGAACATTCAGGTGAACAAGAGTGATTGTTTCCTTGCATCAGTACAGTCGCTTTATTTTCTGTTAGGCAGCGCCCCCTGCCCATCATACTGAGATCAACATCCAATCTTTTGTAGGCTTCACTCTGTGGGTGCGTTATCCGCACGTAAAAAGGATAGTGCATCTGCAACTGAGTGAAACACGTGCGTCTCATCAGCATCATCTGTGACTCGTAGTATTGCCGGGTACTGTAATGCAAATTTCCACTGTTTTTGTATACAAAGTGCGCAGGCTGGGTTAAAGGCTTGGCGCTTTTTTGACACTTCAGCCGAATAGTCGTTAAAGATTCTAATTTGTGTCCCCTGGTATTCCAAAGGTCGATCAAGCTCTCTGTAGGCTCTCAGCATCTCGTTCTTATCCGCAAAGTCTAAATATCTCGCCAATACGAGGCGCGGGGGCCTTTTGTCTGAAGGGGGGCGAGGGGGGCCTACTTTGTGAGCTCTTTCTACTTTAAAACCTTTTTTAAAGCCAAGCAATTTAGGTAGTGCAGATGCACAGAAATCTTTCAGGTTTTGAGGTGTCATGCTTTCTGGGAGTCCCACCACTCTAAGATTGTTGCGCCTTGAGCGGTTTTCTAGATCTTGCAGCTTGTCCCTCATCTGTTTATGCTCCAATTTCATCTGCTTATTCTCTCTTGCCTCTCTAGCCCTGTCATCTTCTATGGCTGAGATCCGTGTCTCAGCCTGATCCAGTCTGTTTTCATGGGCCTGGAGTTTTAGCTGGGTGTCTCTCAAGGAGCGGTCTATGGCTGCTTGTATCATAGTGTGGAGCTCTGGCGCAAGTCTTTCAACTACCGCTACTGCCAGCCTTTGGTAATCTATGTCCCCATGGTGTTTCTCACCTGATGTGGCCCGCTCTGTATTCTCCCAGTCCCCTCCGGCATCCTCTGTTGTCTCCGTGGCTTGAGTAGGTGAGGGGGGCGGCTGTGAGGCTTGTGCTGCGAGTGTTGCGGCGGCCATCTTGGAAGGAACTTCTTCCGCGGCTGGGGGCTGCTTCGTTGCGGACCGCGTAATATAGCGGTCCATGTAGCAGGTGTTTGGCGTGCGGAGTGTCGGGGTGGTCTCCTACGGCTTCCTATGCCAAGCGGGGGCGCTTCAGCTGTGCTGCGATTCAGCCGAGGGAGCCTCTATCTGCGGAGCTCCTCCGTCAGCCTCCTTCCATCCAGGCGCCGGAACCGGAAGTCCTCCTTTTCGTGTCCCTCTTTCTTATCTCAAAAAGTTCAAAGGTATGCCTGTGATGATGAAGGATGTGCCAGCCAGACTACAATGCATAGCTCTGCACAGAACCATACTAGACTGGTGGTGTGTGCTACCCGGTACTTGCCTATTAGGACCTGCTTACATTACAACACCATTTTAAACACCATTACTTTTCCATTGGCACGTTAGTGGCCACCTCAGGGCTAGCAGCGCCTACAGCTGCAGCCACGTGCACCGCGCACATACCCCACGAGGAAGGAGGAGTGCGGAACCAGCGCTGGAAGCCGCGCGCCACTACAGAAGCCCCGCTGCGAGGCAAATGACGTCACATGCGGCTGTCAGGAGCTGCGGATGGCGGGAGTGTTCGGAGGTTCCGCGGATGGCGGGAGTGACGGGAGGAGGCGCAGATGGCTGATGTAAAGCCGCGGATGGAACGAGTGAGGGGAGGAGCTATACATGACGGGAGTGAAGTCTGCAGCCGCAGATGGCTGAATTGGAGTCTAGAGCCGCGGTGGCTGTATAGGTGCCCTCCGCATAAGCGTCGCTGGAAGGAAGGAGGGCAGGACAGAGCTGCAGTAAAGCTGACCAGGCCACAGCTGCGGCCACTAGTACAGCCCGAATGCCCTAAAACAAAGAAGGAGCGGTGCTCGAGCGCTAGGAGCCGCGAGTCCGAGGACTACAAAAGCCCCGCTGTACTCGTGAACAGGACGTAAGATGACAGAAGAGGGAGGAGCCGCGGGAGTGAAGGGAGGAGCCTCGGTTGTCGGAGCTGTGCAGGTACTAAGGAGATCCTAGAGGGAAGTAGCTGCAGTGCCGCTGACCAGGAGGGCGTTCCAGATGGTTGATCGACTGCCACCGGGACTATGTAAGTTTCTGCTTGTTACAGCTTGTCAGTCACCCACTAATTGCCAGCTGTCAATCTCATCCTCATTCATCACCCCTTAGCCGTCATTCCTATCCTCATTCATCACCCCTTAGCCGTCATTCCTATGTTTTGCTTTCATCACCCCCTAGCTGTCATTCCCATCCTCTGCTTTCATCACCCCTTAGCTGTCATTCTCATCCTTTGCTTTCATCACCCCCTTGCTGTCATTCTCATCCTCTGCTTTCATCACCCCCTCGCTGTCATTCTCATCCTCTGCTTTCATTCATCACCCCCTAGCTGTCATTATTATCCTCTGCTTTCCTTTATCACCTAGCCATCATTCCCATCATCTACTTTTATTTAACACCGCCTAGCTGTCATTCCCATCTTCTGCTTTCATCACCCTTTAGCTGTCATTCCTATCCGCTGCTTTCATCACCCCTTAGTTGTCATTCTCATCCTCTGCTTTGATTCATCACCCCCTTGCTGTTATTTCCATCCTCTGCTTTCATTCATCACCCTTAGCTGTCATTCCTATCCTCTGCTTTCATTCATTATCCCCCAGCTGTCATTCCCATCCTCTGCTTTCATTCATCACCCCAGCGCTGCGTAATATGTTGGCGCTTTATAAGTACAATAAATAAATTTAAATAAAATAAATATTCCCATCCTTTGCTTTCACCCATCACCACTTAGCTGTCATTCCCATCCTCTGATTTCATTTATCACCCCCTAGCTGTCATTTCCATCCTCTGCTTTCATTCATCACCCCTTAGCTGTCATTCCCATCCTCTGCTTTCATTCATCACTCCTTAGCTGTCATTCCCATCCTCTGCTTTCATTCATCACCCCTTAACTGTCATTCCCATCCTCTGCTTTCATGTATAACCCCCTAGCTGTCATTCCCATTTTCTGCTTTAATTCACTATCATTGTCTGCTGTCATTTCTCCTCACTGGCTAGCTGTCACTTTCATAATCTGCCATCATTTCATTTTATTGGCTAGCTGTTAAGGTGGCCATACACTCGTTAGATTAGCAGCAGATAGATCATCAGTAGATTTTCTGATCTATCTGATGTGTTTAAAACCATTTTTTACTAGGAACAGATTTCCAATAGATGTCAGTATGAAATCTGATGGCATTTTGTTGCCATCAGATTTCCATTAGGTCCAATGCAAATTGATAAGCCATCTCTAGAGATAAGCCAAATTTTTCCAACATGTCAGATCGATTGAAATCGGCTGCAAATCGATCGACCAAAAATCGTCTGAGTGTATGGGCCCCTTTACTCTCATCATTGGCTAAATGTCACTTCTGGACAGGGCTGTCGTAGCCAGGATGGAGTACTGGGCAAAATCTGCATGTATTAAAGTAATCCCAGGAATGCAGCAGAAACTTCACACTATACTTCTATGCTATTTCTGTATGTGTCACATCACATTTTTAACTTGTGATGCAACTTTTCAACACTGTTGAGTTGCTATTGAGTTGAGTTGCTTTCCTATATTTTGGGATGTGGAAGGCAATTTGAATAATGTGAATGAAATCACCAAAAAAGGTAGTCATACATGTAGCCATACATCTAGCGATGTATGGGCAGAGACAAATCTCTCTCTGATTGAATCTGATAAGAGAGAGATCTGTCAGCTGCCGATACACCACAGGCCGATTCCCAATCAATTTCATGCGGAAATAGACCAGGAATCGGCCTTCTGTGCTGCATCCACCAGCCAGACGCTGTGCCCCCCTAATGAAGAATGTGCCCCGTGTAAAGTATACATTACCTGTCCAGGGCCTGCGCTTGTCCCCCGCTGCCTGCGGGATATCTCCTCTGCATACACGCACGCCCCATGTGGTTTCCTAGTTAGGGCGCACATGTGTGACGTCCTGCGCACGCTCTTACTAGGAAACCACGTAGGGTGTGCCGGTATGGAGAGAGGAATGCCCCCAGAGCAGCGGAGGTACAAGTGCAGGCTGCAGACACATCAGAATCAGAAAACTTTATTTCGCCAAGTACAACGGGGGTTGTACCCGGAATTATTTTTGGCACATACAGGGTCGGTGATGGTACAGTTAATACAATATAATGCAGCAAGACATACATAAAGCGTAGGCATATAGACAGTATTTTGGAGAGAAGACCAGAGGGGGCATCCAAGTGCTATGTTGAGGGGGCAGCTGCATTCCATTACAGCGCTCAAACCTCTGCAGCGATTCGGATGCCCCGCAGCAGTCCCTGGAAAAGGATAGTGCAGAGAAGAGAGAGAGAGCAGGATAGTGTAGGAGAACAAAAGAAGAGAGAAAGGAAGAAAAAAAACCAGGTGAAAAAAGGGAAAGCGACAGAGTCAGAGAATCCTCTGGGGCTGGAAGGAGTTAGCCTCCATGCTTGTGGCCTAGCCTGGGGGTGAGGTTGAACCGATGAAGTGGGTTTCGTATGCCCAAAGTGTCCGACAGCAGCTTCAGATGGAGGAGAGCGTCCCAGGTAAAGAGGAGCATGCTTCCTGTGGAAGGCCCACAGAAGGTGGAAGGCTTGGGGACCAGGGGATCAGCAGCCTACTGTGCCTGTAGCTAGGGCCGACACCGATCCTGGTCTCGGCAGCGGTGGTGGAGAGCTCCTGTGTGCTGGTCCCAGACTTGGGCCGTAGTCTCCGTAGTGGCTACGTGGATGCTTGCTGCAGGACCGGTATGGTTGCTGCAGAGGCCGAGGACACCTTCCCACATGGTGTGCTGTGTTCGTGCATCGGAGTCCAGGGAGCCGGAGCTGTGCAGATGTCTCCAGGCTGTGCGGGGGAGACCCGGACAGTGGTGGGGAGAGGCAGCGGTGGCAGGACACGGTGCCGCTGGTGGGTTCTCACCCGTGCAGCATCGGGGTGGAGGCAGCGTATGTGGTGAGCAGTGCTCGGCCACATGGTGCTCTTGCTGTGCAGAGCTGCGCCGGCCTCCAACCTCCGCTCTCTGCATTTTGATGGCGCTGGTCCCCGGAGCCTGCTTCTCTCCGGTCCGCGTGGTGGCTCTGTCCCACTCGGCGCTGGCTCTGCGGAGGACGAGGAGGAAGAGGTGGCCCAGTACTCCTAGTCTACTCGGCAGCTGTGATCGGTGGCAGGGGGGACGGCTGTGGACTCCGTGCGGCGTCCTGATTTCCTACAGCTGCAACTTCCAGCCACACACAGGGGGCCTCTCTGCTGGGAGCCGTCCTGGGTGACGAGCTTCGGTGCTGGCATCGGTGGAGGCGGTGAAGATCTGGAGGCAGCGGCGGCAGATGAGCGGAACTCCGTGTTGCCTCTCCATGCCTGCGCACAACAGCTGATCCTCACGCCGAACAGCTGATCCCCACGCCGCCTGCGATCCGTGGCTGATGCGGAGCAGGACCGGCAGTGCCCATGTCCTCCGTCTCCTAACCTAGCAAGAGTGGTTTTCAGAGGTGAGTGGAGGAGAGAGAGAGAGCACTAAAAAAACTAAAAAGGCCGGAGCCCTGTGGCGTCCGAGTCCGGCGCCATCATGTATACTTTACACAGGGCACCAGGGGGATATTCTTCATTGGGGGGGGGGGGGGAAGGAACAGTGCCGGGGGCTTCGTGTCGACCGTCGCAAAATTGCACGCCGTTTCCCGCCGCGCACCCAATCAAGTAAGTTGGCCCAACCTCTTGCAGCATGCGTTATCGAGAATGCAACCAATTTTCGTCCCAAAATTGGTCGCATTGTCGGTCAGGCATGTAGTTGGCAGCACCAATTTTCATCCAATTTGATTATAATAATCTCATTGATTGCTCGATTGCCCGACAAGTCGCCTGATTTATGGCCACCTTAAAACCTGGAACCTACTAGTGATTGCTGCAGCGCTGTGTGCAGTCATTGTAGTGCAACCTAAATGGCTGCAACTCTGAAGTGCTTTGAGTCTGCCAGGAGAAAAGTGCTATATACATGTCTTTGTGTGTGTTTGATATTTCCAATTGTACTAAATGGGAAAGCCTAGCTTTCTTCCTGAATGGAATACTTAGATCAAATAAATCATTTTTTTTAACTTACCTGGGGCTTCTCGCAGCGCCCTGGAGTTGTCCTGTGCCCACGATGTCCTCCTGAGTCCCTCCAGCCAGCAGGGGCGACCCTCGCTGGCCAGTCGCCTGCTACTGCGTACCGCAGTATGCGGAAATTGCTATAGCAGTAGCCAGGGATGGTCCAGCTTTGCGGGGGTCATCGCTGCTGGCCAGAGGGAATCAGGAGGATGTCGTGGCAACAAGACAACTCCAGGGGGCTGCAAGAAGCCCTAGGTAAGTTAAAAACTTTTTTATTTTATTTAAGTATCCCTTTAGTGGTGAGTTCACACGATGGCTCTCAATTCATTTTTCTCTGGAGTTTTCTTATGTTAGGCATGCAAGTGACAGTTTTTCTCAAGTTGGGACTAAAGGTGGCCACACACCATACAATTTTGATTGTACCAATTCAGTGTTCTCCCCAGAATTTTATTCCAGCCGGGTGGCATGAAAAAGTAGCCGGGTGGTGAAGAAAGGTCATGCTGGGTGGAAAGGCAGTTTCACATCGAAGCGGCAAATTTACTTTGGGTCCCAACATAGGCACCTATGTTGAAAGCTGTGATTAGCAGCTACAGCTGGAAATTTGTACGCGTCATAGCAATTTAAGACTAAAACTGAGTACCCCTGAAAAGATAGATCACGGAATTCCATCATGAACAATCGTTTCACGATCTATCTTTGAACATTGGAAGCGGAGTTATGTGAGCGACAGGACGCAAGCAATCGTTCAAATCAAACCATGTTTTGCTAAAGTTTATTGACTTTAGTAGAAACTATTGTTTCGTTTGAATGATCATTTCCGTTGTGATCTATCAGAACTTTCTTTTTTAAAAAAAAGTGAGCATCACGGTTCGTAAGCCATCTGCAACAAATGATGGTTACGTAATGTCACGCTGTTTAATTTTTATGTGGATATGGACCTTTTGGACTGAGATCATAACCAATGCCTGCTGTACCAGATTGTTATTAAGATGCAGGTGGGTATGATGTACTGTGTATGTATGATATATATATATGTATGTGAGTGTGTGTGTGTGTGCGTGTGCATATGTATATGTATATATATATATATATATATATATATATATATATATATATCTATATATATATATATATATATATAATATGCGTGTATATATATATATATATCTATATATATATATATATATATATATATATATATATATATTGTGGACTGTTGCAGCCTCTTGCAGGATTCCACCATGCACAAACAGGGGTAGTGACCAGTTTTTCCCATACAACCAGTCTGTTGCTCAGGCTTTATTTTGCAAGTTGCTCAAAACAATAAACAAAAAGGAAAATAAACATAGCCGTCTGGCTCCTGCCTACCTCACTCAGCAGTCCTGTCTATACTAGCAACACAAATATATTTGATCACAGTCCATGAAACAAAACAGAGCAACTTACAGTTTAGCAGGTTTGCAATTACTCACAGAGCTCCTTTTCCTTGCAGCTTTCAGGCAGACTGCATACAGGAAGCTCTCCCATTGTCCAGCCTGCTAACTTAAGTACTACACCTGTGTGAGCAGCACACAGATAGGAAAAACCCGGACTGGCTCCAGGTGGTCAGGGAACCCACCCAGCTCTTCCCTGACCGGCTCCAGGACCCTAGACTGGTTTTCTTTTTCCCAATAGGCTTCAGGAAAGAAGAAAACAACAATATTCCTGGAGCCTTTTAACACATGAAGTGCTGGAATCGTGGTGCAACATATACACCATCCAGCACTTTCTCTGATAAACATTGTGACACCCTGTCACATACCTCCCCCCTCTGTTCGAACCCGTGGGTACGGACACTTTCCATAAACATACAATAAGTACGGGAGAGAGCATCAGCATTAGCCTGCAGCTTTCCAGCTCTGTGCTCCACTGAGAAGTTGTAGTCTTGTAGAGACAGGAACCAGCGAGTTACTCTCGCATTCTGACCTTTTGCTTGTGCCATCCAGGTAAGGGGGGAGTGATCAGTCACCAAACGAAACCGACGGCCAAGCAGATAGTATCGTAGAGCCTCCAAGGCCCATTTGATGGCCAAACACTCACGCTCCACAATACTATAGTTTTTCTCAGCCGGAGTTAATTTTCTACTCAAGTATACCACTGGATGCTCCTCTCCATGCACCATCTGTGACAACACAGCGCCTAGGCCCACATTGGACGCATCCGTTTGTACCACAAACTTTTTTTTGAAATCAGGAGCAATCAAGACTGGCCCACTACATAACACTTCCTTGAGTTTACAGAATGCAACCTCAGCATCTTTGTTCCAAGTAATTCCCCCTGAGCTTTTGCCTTTGATTAGGTTCGTAAGTGGGGCAGCTATGGTGGCAAAATCTGGGACAAACCTCTGGTAATATCCTACCATGCCCAGAAATGTCCTGACCTGCTTTTTTGTGCAAGGTTGAGGCCATTCCTTGATTGCGTGTACCTTTTGGACCTGGGGTCTGATGAGGCCTTTTCCAATAATGTACCCTAGGTATCGTGCCTCTTCGAGGCCCAGGGCACATTTCTTTGGATTGGCAGTCAGACCGGCCTGCCGAATGGAGTTGATAACAGCTTGAACTTTGGGAAGATGACTTTCCCAGTCCGAACTGAATATCACAACGTCGTCAAGGTACGCCGATGCAAAATGCTGGTGTGGTCTGAGGACCTCATCCATCAGCCTCTGGAAGGTGGCTGGGGCCCCATGAAGCCCAAATGGCATTCGCACATAATGGAACAAGCCCTGTGGGGAAGAAAATGCTGTCTTCTCTCTAGCAGTTGGAGTAAGTGGAATCTGCCAGTACCCTCTGGTTAGATCCAGGGTGGTAATGTACCTTGCTGGCCCTAATCTTTCTATTAACTCATCCACCCGTGGCATCGGATAAGTGTCAAACTTTGAGACCTCGTTAAGTTTACGAAAATCATTGCAAAACCGCAATGAACCATCAGGTTTTGGTACCAAGACAATAGGGCTACTCCACTCACTATGTGATGGTTCAATAACCCCTAGTTCCAACATTCTCTGAATTTCCCCTGCTACTGCCTGCCTGCGGGCTTCAGGAATACGATATGGCTTCAGGCGAACCCGAGCTTGTGGATCGGTAACAATATCATGCTCAATGACATGAGTGCACCCTGGCAAATCTGAAAATACGTCAGCATTTCTAAGGAGGAATTCTTTTACTTCTTGGGCTTGGGGCCTTGATAAAGCCTCCGAGACCCTCACCTCAGGAACTCCTCCCTGGAGTGAAGGACTGAGACGCTCAGCTGCCATTGAGACTAAAGGGTCCTTCCAGGCCTTGATTAAATTAACATGATAGATCTGTATCTTTTTCCGTTTGTCAGGTTGGTGTACTTTATAATTCACATCCCCCATTTTTTCCACAATTTCATAGGGACCTTGCCACTTTGCTAGAAATTTACTTTCTGCTGTGGGGACCAGAACCAGGACCCGATCACCTGGCTCAAAAACCCTGAGTCTGGCTCCCCGATTATAGATACGACTCTGGGCTTCTTGAGCCTGCCTCATATGTTCCTGAACTATGGGCATTACTGCTGTGATGCGGTCCTGCATCTGTAAAACATGTTCCACAACTGAGCGGTGAGGAGAAGGCTCCTCTTCCCATGATTCTTTTGCAATATCTAAAAGTCCCCGGGGGTGTCGCCCGTACAAAAGCTCAAACGGGGAAAACCCAGTAGATGACTGAGGTACTTCACGAACTGCAAACATCAAGTAAGGGAGTAGGCAATCCCAGTCTCTCCCGTCTGCATCAACGACCCTTTTTAACATACTTTTGAGAGTTTTATTGAATCGCTCTACCAACCCGTCAGTTTGAGGGTGGTAGACTGATGTCCTTAACTGTTGTATACCCAGTAATTTACACAAATCTTTCATTACCCTAGACATAAAGGGCGTTCCTTGATCTGTCAGGATCTCTTTGGGTATACCTGTTCTAGCAAACATGTGAAACAGTTCCCGGGCAATTGTTTTAGCTGATGTGTTCCGTAAGGGAATCGCCTCTGGATATCTTGTGGCGTAGTCTAAAACCACCAGAATGTATTGATGTCCCTTTGCAGACTTCACCAGGGGCCCCACCAGATCCATAGCAATCCGGTGAAAAGGTACCTCAATGATGGGTAGTGGTACCAAGGGGCCCCGGAAATGAGGAGCAGGGGACGTCAACTGACATTCTGGGCAAGACCCACAGTAACGTTTGATTTCTGCAAACACCCCAGGCCAAAAAAACCTTTGGAGCACTCGTTGCTGAGTCTTCTCAGCAGCCAAGTGTCCTCCCATTGGGTTTTTATGAGCCAGGTCAAGTACAATTTTTCTGTGTGAACTAGGAACAACCAGTTGTTCCACCATTTCACCTCTTATATTATCAACACGATAAAGGAGATTATGGTTGACAACAAACTGAGGATACACATTCTCCAATCCTGTACCCTGGGCAACACCATTAATCACAGCCACATTTTCCCAAGCATGAGCTAAGGTTGGATCCCTTAACTGGGATGTGCCAAAGTTATCCTGAGAATACTCCAGTTCTGGCATAGGTGACTCTTCCACAGTCTCCTGGGACGCTTCAGTGTCCCCAACCAACACAGAGAGAGGGAATTGGTCAGGCTCAAGTGGGGCTACCCTTACAGCTGAGACTTCAGAACTTGAGTCCCCAATTTCTGGCAAAGAAGCTGAACATTCATCTCCCAAAGTTAAGGGAGTCTGGGGTGGGAACTCGACCTTCCAGAGTTCCCAAAACAAGGGAAAGTCCCGTCCCAGTATAACACTATGCATCAATGATTTAGACACTCCAACCTCATGGGGTGTTACACCAAATTGGGTTTCAATTGGGACCACCGCTGTACCATAACTCTTTGCATCACCATGTATGCACAAAACACCAATACACTGTTTTTTCATCTGGTCTGGTGCTACCAGATCTGAATGTACAAGCGTGACCAGGCTCCCAGAGTCTAGCAATGCCTGGACACTCCTTCCACCCACTTTGACCAGCGCCATGTGGGCCACAGCAGATGTCAGACACGCAGGATGGGCAAAGAAGGATAACCGCCGTGCTGCTTCACACTCCATGGGCTCTGAGACCATAGGACACTTGGCAGCTACATGCCCCCAAGCTTTACACCGCCAGCACTGGATACTGGAGCCTGGTAGAGTATCTTTCGAACACCTGGTATCCATGTTGGTCTTCACCCATGTTTTAGAACCCCCAGGAGAACTTAGGGCTGATGTGCCTCTTCCTGGCCCTGCTGGCAGACGCCGCTTTGCAGGTAAGTTCTCTGGAGCCGACACACCTGCTAAAAACCCTTCTGCCGCTAGGTAGCGTTCTACCATCTCAACCAACTCATCTGCGGACTTTGGATCAGCATGACTAACCCACTTTCTTAACTCATGCGGCAGAGCTGTCAAGAATCGATCCATCGTGACCCTTTCGACAATCTGGGGTGCAGTGAGTATCTCAGGTTGTAACCATTTTCGCACAAGATAAATCAAATCATGCATCTGTGACCTGGGAGACTTATTAGACAGGTAATTCCAACGGTGCACTCGTTGGGCCCGCACAGCTGGAGTGACCCCCAACCGGCGGAGAATTTCTAGTTTTAATTTCTCATAGTCCTGAGCATCCTCAGCAGTCAAATCAAAATATGCTTTCTGAGAATCACCGGTTAGAAACGGAGCAACCAAGCCTGCCCACTGGGTCTTAGGCCACGCCTCTCGCTCTGCTGTACGCTCAAATGTATTCAGAAATGCTTCCACATCATCATGTGGAGTCATCTTTTGGAGAAAGTGGCTTGCTTTAACCAAGCCACTGTTACCAGTGGCACTGCCAGCTTGTTCCTGGCGCAAGTTCAGCTGCTGCAGAACCTCCGCAAGGGTTTCTCTGTCTTTCCTGGCAGCTTCAGCTTGCACATTCCTATCTCTCTCTGCTGCCTCAGCCAGGGCTGTCACCTGAGCACTCAGCAGACGTACAATTTCCTGCTGTGCCTCCTGCTGGGCAGCCTGCTGTGCAGCCAGCGCCTCCTGCTGGGCAGCCTGCTGTGCATTAGTCTCTCGCTGCAGCACATTTGCCTCTTGCTGGGCTGCACTAAGTTGAGCCAAGCGTAACACAAGATCTTCCATCGTTTTTACAAACAGCAGACGTGATGCAATGCAACCAACTTGCTAGATGAAACGCACTTGGTAGGGAATCTTTATGCCCGCATCCGAGCACCAATTGTGGACTGTTGCAGCCTCTTGCAGGATTCCACCATGCACAAACAGGGGTAGTGACCAGTTTTTCCCATACAACCAGTCTGTTGCTCAGGCTTTATTTTGCAAGTTGCTCAAAACAATAAACAAAAAGGAAAATAAACATAGCCGTCTGGCTCCTGCCTACCTCACTCAGCAGTCCTGTCTATACTAGCAAACACAAATATATTTGATCACAGTCCATGAAACAAAACAGAGCAACTTACAGTTTAGCAGGTTTGCAATTACTCACAGAGCTCCTTTTCCTTGCAGCTTTCAGGCAGACTGCATACAGGAAGCTCTCCCATTGTCCAGCCTGCTAACTTAAGTACTACACCTGTGTGAGCAGCACACAGATAGGAAAAACCCGGACTGGCTCCAGGTGGTCAGGGAACCCACCCAGCTCTTCCCTGACCGGCTCCAGGACCCTAGACTGGTTTTCTTTTTCCCAATAGGCTTCAGGAAAGAAGAAAACAACAATATTCCTGGAGCCTTTTAACACATGAAGTGCTGGAATCGTGGTGCAACATATACACCATCCAGCACTTTCTCTGATAAACATTGTGACACCCTGTCACAATATATATATATATATATATATATTATAGGTAATCATCAGCTTGGCAGACAGCTTGGCTGGGAAAAGCACAATGAGCTGTGTAAATAAATTGTCACAGGTCAGCAGCAGCTGTATCCCCCAGCCCACTCCCCCCTGCCGTGATTTCTCACCTCTCTATGTTTGATTACTGGACAGACAGACACGTGGGAAAGAAGTTTACAGCGTGAGGGGACAGAGTCCTTCACCCGTTGTCTGTCTAGCATAGTAGCATTCTCCGATGTTTGCTTTGAAAACAAGAGGCCAGCATGTCAGTAGATAATGACAGATAAGATCACTTAGGAGCCCCTCGGGAAAGCATCCTCATTTTCTCCCCTCTCCCACCGCTTTTACAGCCGCCAGGAAATCACACAGACCCAGCGGCTTGGAGCTTCGATAGCAGCAGCACATTAGCTGACTCACGCTACAGTGCACGCCCCCCGCTGGTGAAGCTGTAATGTGACTGGCTAACGGGCTAGTGAGAGGCAGAGTCTTCTGAGCTGCATGAAACAACGTCATACAGTACTTCCCCTGTCCCTCCCTCCTTACCACTGACAGACAGGAATTGAGGAGGAGAGCTGGTATAGCGTCCTTGAGCAACAGCGGGCTGCCTGCAGAAGCAGTTCTGCTGCGGATGCCAGCTGATTGGCAGCCGGGCGGTGAGGAATTTCTGGTGGGCGGAGCGCCCAGCTAATAAGCTCTAGGGAGAACACTGCAATTTACTAAATCTATGTAGTATAAGGACCAACAGACTTAAAATACTTTTTTTTCCATGAAAATCTTTTTATTAGTTTTAAAACATATATATGCAGTATCTACGATTAACAGATTATTTATCTGAAAGATAACATTTTACAACCTTGTTACATGGGCATTGAGAAACTTATACATTATGAAAAGCATCTCATCTTAGGTAAAATTTGTACAGAGGAATCGTTAATCTTTTTAGAACTTCACACACTTTTGTTCTAGGTAGCGAATTCCCTTAAGAAGATAAAGCCAATTAAACCACACATGGTATCATTAACTGAGCCCATTAGGCTGATACCATGTACGACTGGTTATACAATGTGGTGGTCGATATCAGGTGGCCTAAGGCCAATCGACAACTTGTCCTGAGATTGGTGTAAGGGAAAGTTGGGTTCTGGTAGCGTTGATACATATTTGCCTAAATTGTAACATAGAATTAAGTACCTTATTTATAGGTTTCTTGTAACTACGGCTATAAGGGTATGTCTATAGGTTGGACAAGGGTTGGAAACGCACCTTAAAGAAAAGGAAAGCCTAGGGTAGACAACTAGACCAATAAAACATCTTAGTCTGAAACTAAGACTAAGCTACATTAAGACTAAAAACTAATCCACTATTTTCATTATATGCGTGTACATGTCCTTCTGTATCTGGTGTTCCGAGTTATGAATTAAGAAGCAACCAGTTTTCCGTGAGCGTGAAGTTAAGTTGTGCGTTGGGAATTCTACTACTAATATTTTTTTCCATTGCGAAATTTCTATTGATTAGGGATATAAGCATTTGGGGTGATATCTGGTCAGCAGATTTCCAATTGGATAGGATGAGTGATAGAGTTGCCAATATGGTGTGGCAGATTGGAGGTTGGACTTGTTTTGGAAAGGACTCTATGCCTACCAAAAGTATTGCTAGTGCCGGCGAGATTTTAAAGTTTTGAAGGAAATTTTTTCTAATCAGATTTTCTGAATTATTCCAGACTTTTTGAATTAGTGGGCATTCCCATAGCATGTGAATAAGGGTTCCTACGTTTACATTGCAGTGCCAGCATATGGGGGAGAGGTCAGGGGAAAATGCAGCAATCTTTCTGGGGGTGTAGTGCCACTTGAATAGAATCTTGCGTGACATTTCCCAGTGGGAGTTGCATTTGGAGTATTTATTGATTAATTTAGTGGTTTTGATTAGTAGCTCAGGTGTGATATTGGTGTTGAGGTCATATGACCAGGTTGAGGCATATTTCTGGAGGGGGGAAAAGTGAGTCCTTATCAGCTCTCTGTACCAAAGGGAAATGCCACCCGAAAATACTCCTTTGAAGCTGAGCATAGTTAAAATCTTGCTGGGAAGCTGTGGTAGCGTAATGTGGCGGGTTTTTAATATGTTGTAGACTCTATGGTAGGTGAATAATTGTGATTCTGGCAGTTTAAAGGTTATCTGCAATGATTTGAAAGTCCTAAGTTTGTGGTTTTCATATAAATCATTTATTGAGTTAATGTTGGCCAGGATCCAACTTGAGAGGTCTAAATTAGAAGTGAAATGTTTTAAGGTCTCTATATGGATGCGAGGGGTGTGTGTGTTCTCCAGGTCTGGGGGGTGTTTGAGAAAGGACTCCCAAGCCTTTAACGCTGCTTGTATGGAAGGGTATGGAGAGGTTGGTGTAGGGGCTCCTAATAGGATTGCCATTAAAATCTGTTTCAGCGGTGAATTGAGTAGAGTTTTTTCTAGAGATACCCAGGGTTTGGGGGATTCATGTGACCACCAGTGTCTGAGCATGTCTAGATTTGTAGCGTAGTAATATGAGAGAATGCACGGTAGTCCTAAGCCGCCTTTGTTTTTTGGAAGTATCATTACTTCATAGGGAACACGAACCTTTTTACCTTGCCAAATAAAATGGTTAATACATTTTTTAATGTCTAGGAGAAAGGATCTACTTAATGGTATATGTACGGTCCTGAAAAGGTACATTATCTTAGGGAGGATAAACATTTTTAGCGCTGCTATTCTGCCTGACCATGACAGCCAGTATTTTGATATTTCTGATGTTTCTTTTTTAATAGCCGCTAGTAATGGAATATAGTTGTGCTGGAATAATTTTACTGGGTTCCTTGTTATTTTAATTCCTAGGTAGGATACTTCTGCGGTAGCCCAAGGGAATTTATAGGACTTTGATATGTTGGCTGCAACATGTGCAGGCAAGTGGAACCCCATTAGGAAGGACTTGTGTTGGTTTAATTTGTAATAAGAAGCTTTCGAAAAAAAAGAGGAGGTCTTCTAAAAGTGCAGGTAACGAGTGTTCGGGGCTAGATAAGGTTAAAGCTACATCATCTGCGAACATATTGATTAGGTGATGGGTCTCGCCTATCTTAATGCCGGAGATAAGAGGGTTTGTGCGAATTTTTTGGGGGATAGTTTCCATTAATAATACAAAAATTATAGGAGAAAGGGGGCAACCCTGTCAGGTACCATTTGAGATAGAGAACGGTTTGGAGACAAAACCTGCTGCGTTGACTTTAGCTGATGGCGATGAATATAGTGCCATGATAGCAGTGGTAATCCCTCCTGAGAAACCAAATTTATGTAATGTCGCTTCTAGAAATTTCCAGTGAACTCTGTCGAATGCCTTCTCCGCATCTAATGTAAGCATCACTGAAGGCATCCGACAGAGATCAATGAATTTGACTATGTTCAGCATTCGTCTAGTTCCGTCCGAGGCCTGCCTTCCTCTTGTAAAACCTACTTGATCATGGGATAGTTTTGTTTGTGGAGCTTCTCTTTATCTCGAATACTAGCAAGAATATCTTCATAAGTCTTGGTCCTTTGTTTTTTGATAAAGGTACCTCTGCGAGTGAGTAGACCTCTGGTATAAGCCTTGTGAGCGGACCAAATCGTGGCTAAGCCAACTCCAGGAGTTATATTCATGTCAAAAAAGGCAGTGATATTTTGGGAAAGTTCCTCTTTAAAGGATGGGTCAGTTAATAAGGAATTATTTAATTTCCAATAAAAGGGTTTAGGCTCCTGGGGTCCTACTTTGATTGAGAGCTCAATGGGGGCATGGTCAGACCACGTTTTTGTGCCTATGGAGGCTGTCAGCACATCTTGTAGGAGAATTTTGTCAACCAGGAACATGTCAATTCTAGAGAATGTTTTATGTACCCCTGAGAAAAATGTATAGTCTTTCTCAGTTGTGTGTAGGATCCTCCATGGGTCAAAAAGTGAGTTCCATCTGAGTTGTTTATCAATTAGGATCAGTTTGCTAGGGTCTTTTGTAGAGGAGTCTATTACAGCAGCGCACGCGTTAAAATCTCCTCCAATCAGGAGACGACCTTTTTTTATGGTTTGAAGACAGGAGCAAATTTTTTGTAAAAAGGCTCTTTGTCCTTGGTTGGGGCTATAAAGGTTTACTATGGTAAATAATTGGCTGTTTATAAAACCGATGAATATTATGTACCTTCCTTGAGGGTCTTGGATGATTGAGAGGGGTTCTGGTTTAACATCTCTGTGGAAGGCTAATAGAACTCCCCTTTTTTTTTCGTGAAGGAGCTGTGATAGATTGTTGGGTATAGGGGGTTATGACATCTTGTGGTGTCAGCTGGAATTAAATGAGTTTCTTGTGCGAACACCACTTTGGGCATTTTAGATTTAATTTCCTTCCAAAACATAAAGCGTTTAGCTGCTGAATTGAGACCTCTTACATTTATCGATAAGAATTTTAAAGACATATTGGATTGATACTTTGCTGTAAAACAAGCTTAGTTTCTTTAGGATATACAGAACAATTATGATCTGGTATATTAATAAGAACATACATTTCAGATGTAATACAGATACAGAAGAGAATATTGTTTCTAGTGGACTTTGATAACCAGACACTAACATTAAAAACAAACCATATTAACACTAAACTTGTAACTGGGGTAAGCCCAGTCATCCATATCAAATAGGTAACTGTGTGGTACAGTTCAGCATGCCACACTACTGACTTTGGGGGTGAGAGAGACAACATCTTAGTGTTGTCAGGTGTTTGACTGTGCTAGCGGTGTTCAGCTAGTAGGAAAAGTGGTCCATCTTCAGACAGGCCATCAACAGTTAGGCTGTGATCGCCAGTCATGTGAAATCTTGGAGGGGCCCAGCTGATCAGCTGAGGGGTGACCGTTTTCCGGGATCTGGATCTTCAGTTGGCGAAACAGTTTGTTGCCGTTCTCTGATGAAGTTATAACATATTGCCTGTTGTTGTGTGAAAAAATTAATTTGGTGGGGAAACCCCATTTGTAGGGAATCTGTATCGCTTGTAGTGCTTTGGTGTATGGCTGGAGACTTCTCCGCAGTTGTAGTGTCATCGCAGAGAGATCCGAGTATAAATGGATATGCGAGTACTGGTCAGGAAAAGCGCCTTTTTTCCGCATAAATAACATCAGTTCATCTTTAGTAGTAAAGAATAAGAATCTAGCAATCACATCTCTAGGGGTGGACTTCGGTAAATGTGCCGGTTTTGGAAGACGGTGGGCTCGATCAATTGTTAGCTCTACTTCAGGTATATGTGGTAGGGCCGCTTTTACTAAGCCTTTTAAGTAAGCAGAAAGATCTTCTGGAGAAATCTGTTCATTAATTCCTCTGAATTTTAGGTTGTTACGCCTGCTTCTATCTTCTAAATCTGCAGCTTTAGACTTGAGCCACGATATATCAGAAGATTGGGTATCTGATGTGTCCACCATAGTATTGTGGGCTGTAGTGAGGTCAGCAATCTTATTCTCTGCTCTGTGCATTCTATTACCCAGCAAGGAGAGGTCTTGGCGCAGATCTTTTGTCATATCTGCAATATCTGCTAAGAGTGCTGTTTTGAAGGTTAGAAGGATCTCTTTAATATAAGTTTGTGTGGCTGGGGTCTCAGTGGCAGGGAAAGCCTCTATTGGGAATGCTGCCGGGGCATGTCTGTGAGCTGCACGTGTGGGGTCTCCTGGGCCTACCTGGGAGCTTGACTCCGGGTCCTCCTCTCTGCGGGCCCTCGATTTGGCCAGACTGCTGGAGGGAGAGGTTGACTCTGGGGAGGAGAGGGAGCCGTGCTCCGCAGCGGTAGCCGTGTCCTGCTGTGGTATGTTGCCGGCGTCTGCCTGGGGACTGTCGTGCAGAGAAGTTGCAGTGTGCCCGGCGCCATCTTGGAACGGCGGGTCTGAGCGCGGAGGAAAGAAGTCGGTCAGTTTTTGCGGTTTCTGACCGAGCTTCTTCCTCTTTTTGGATGCCTCCAGGTCCATAAGGCTCTCCTCCGTCATTGTGGGCTAGAGGGTGAAGACTGGACGGTCGCTTCGTGTTGCTTCAGGCCTGCTGGAACGGAGCTCAGTTAGGGCACGTCCGTCCTGGTCTCCGCGCTAGCCAGGCCCCCCGACTTAAAACACTTTGAAAGGATTGTTTTGACAAGCTTCTATACAACCAAGATTGTATTGTGTGTAAAGAGCCTAAGTCAGACTATAGTGTAACCCTAATAAGAGTATTATAGCCATACATCCCTTTCCTGACAGAAAATAGCTTCTGAGTGCAGGGGATAGATAAAAAAGGCCAATAAATCATATATTTAGCTTCAGGGAAACTGAAAGACTGTTAGCATATGAGACAATACATAATAATATTATATATTATTTCATAGCTGACTAGGCCTAAGGCCCCCCCCCCCCCCTGTACTGGTCACTCTGTCTTTTAAATTAGCCGCGTGCACCCGCCCGGCGCGCTCACCCACCTGCGCACGTCGCATGCTCATAGGCCTGCCCCCCTTTGGGACCCGTCCTCCTCTGCCGCAAATTATATAAAGGGATACGGGGGAGGGACCTGCAGGATTCTAATAGTATTTTTAAGGAGCAGAAGGATAGATACAATTATTTATTACTGCAGTTTTTTTTTCATCTTGGGTTTCCTTTAAAGCAAGTCTAAAGTAAATAAAAAAAAACAAACAAACCAAAACACATAACTAAGGAGAGGGAAGGCTCTGGGTCCTGTTGATCCTTCCTGTTCCTCTCACGGTCCCCACGTTCCAGCGCTGGATCCCCCGCTCAGATATCCTGCTGTGGTTGGCTTCAGGAATGTGAGTGCTCCCTAAGATGGGTGACTCCGTACTGCACATGTTCGAGAGTGTGCATGCACAGTACGGGGCACTCGGGTTCCCGAAGACTTCCGAAGCCTCCCGCAGTGGCAGAGAGCAGTCTTCCACCCATCGGTTGAAGACTGCTAACGGGAGGAGTGACGGCGCTGGAACGAGGGGACCAGGAGATGAACAGGAAGGCTTTATAGGACTCAGAGCCTTTCTTCTCCATAGGTAAGTATCTGTTTTTGTTTTGTTTTGTTTTTTTTTCCACATTCATTTCAGACTCGCAAGGTATTTTATGGGTAAGGTTCTAAAAATACTTCCTTGGAGGAAACTCAGGAGAAAAGTTAATATCATATGGACCTATGTGCATTGTATTGCATAATTCTACATGTGAACTCCCTGTCCCATCTCTGTGTTGTGACTGATTATGTTATCCTAACTCACTAAAAAGTGTGCTTCACCACAACTGTAAACCCGATTTCTCGCATTATTATGATGGACTATGCCAAACTGCTTTGCTAACTTGCCGATGTACCATTGCAATATAATTGCATCCCATTTGCTGTGTGATTAAATTGCCTGTTACCGGGGCTCACCGCGGCTGAACGGCAGACCGCGGGAGGACGGTGTGGGACTTAGATGTGTTTATGGGGTAGGAGGAAGCCCCAAGTAAATATCAGAGCTGTACTTTAGTTCATCTCTGAGTCTGTTTAAACTAGCACTACCGTTACTGCATTAATTAATGTAGTAGCAGCCATGCAAGTATCATGGTCACGCTACATCCTATTGTGCAGTTTTCAAGGGAGCGTGTGCAGCTTCAAAGAGTGCACGCTGCTCAACATCTCCGCATGCACTTGATTCTTTTGTGACTCAAGGCCATCAACTGATCATATAGCCAATGAGATGCTTATGATTTCTAAATCGCATGCACAATTAATTCAGATTATACACAGCCTGTAATTGGTCCTAGCAAAATCAGCAAAAGAGGCACACAAGTTCAGTGTTTGTCCTAGGTGCTGTATTTCCTAGATATGCCACTGATAATAGCACTTTAGAACATTCGAAGAATGCTGACTGTAATGCTGCCAGGGTTACATATGAACATTGCAGAGTTGTTCTGCTAATCTGAAGAGTACTCCAGCCCATTCCAATTTGGGAACATGGAAGGCTTCCATCACAGCTTTTGTCTGGCATTGCTGTACAAGGCTAGTTGATTCAGAATTTGTGGTAGTGTCATATTAACTACTTAAAGACCTCTCCACGCCAATGGGCGTGGCCGCGGTGGGAGCCCCAGGACCGCCTAACGCCAATTGGCATCAAGTCCTGGGGCTCTGTTTTGCAGGAGATTGCGCGCAGGCTGTGCGCGTATCTCCTGCTTGGGCAATCGCCGCTCGGGAGACTGTTAGACGGCGAAACCGCCATCTTTACACATTATTCAGCACTGCTATCAGCAGCAGCGCTGTACTGGGGACATGGCTGTCCCCTCCTGACTGTCGGCGGTGATCGGCTGTCATAGGCTGAAGCTTATGACAACTGATCACATGGATTGGCCAGCGGGGGGAGAAAGGAATATTATCAATATAAAAAAACAGCAGAATTTGTTTATTTTTGCCTTAATGTTTTTTTTTTTTTTAAATAAACAACTTGGGGGGGATCCAACCCCACCAACAGAGAGCTCTGTTGGTGGGGAGAAAAGGAGGGGGGAATCACTTGTGTGCTGTGTTGTGTGGCCCTGCAGCTTGGCCTTAAAGCTGCTGTGGCCATTTTCACAAAACTTAGCCTGGTCTTTAGGGGGGTTTTCCACTGTGGTCCTCAAGTGGTTAAGTATGTCACATAAAAGATGAGGACCTTGCTTTCTCACTTTCCACATCACAGGAGTTCTTATACAGGAAGACTGCATTAAACATGTTACATTTTTGTTTCTAAATCATCTTCCTTGTTTAATGTGTCCTGTTCCTAAGGGCCCTTTTCCACTGGGAGGCGTGATCAGAAGTGCAATCGTGCTGTATTGTGATCACGCAACCCGCAATTGCATGAAGCTGTTGGGAATGGAGCACAATGGTGCCAAAAATTACACTTGTTGGCGATTGCAATTTGGGAGAGAACGAACCAAGCTAGTGGAAGAGGAGCACACGGGTTACATGTAAATCTTGGTGCTGTTGCCATCAGCAAAACGGCCCACCCCCTTTTGGGAAAATAGCCCTTACAGACTGTGGCAGATGATAGTGTTGTCATTAGGAGACAGTAAGTGGTGACATCAGAGACAGGTGGTACTGGCAGGTGGTCACTGCCACTGCGTGAAGTCAGTCTGGAGGAGATCTTCTTAGCCCCTCCTAATACAGAAGGTCCATCTTCTCAAAGCACTAGGTTATATCATGATTAACTTGCATCATTTTGGCAAGGTTATTTTTATTATTTGGAGTTTATATATTTCCATCATGTGCTGTTGTACAGAGAAAAACAAACGAACATGAGTACATTAAAAACATACATTGGTATACATAAAAATACAGGCATTGGTACATAATACAGAACTGGCGGATAATGTGATTGTTATAGTGACAAAACAAATGTAAAGAAACTTACAAGACATAAAAGGAGACAAGATAATAGAAAAGGTTGAGGTTTCTGAAAAATATAAAGTTTGTGGGTGGAAGATATGGAGATTGCAAACAACAACTCACATGCATAAGTCTAAGTACATATTCTTTACCCTGCCCAAATGCTGTCCGTGGTTGCGGCCCGCAACTGTCACAACAGCTTAAACTGCAAGGTAATATATTAGATTGAGAAGCATGAATGAATTTTCTGGCCAGTGATGGTAAGTCCAGGGGTCCAGGCCAGCCGCTCTGCCAGCTACCATCCCTCACCAGCATCTTGTGTGGGCGGTCCTGGTGTCTAGAATACTGTGTCCACTTTCGGGTGGGATCAGCTGTTCACACCCAATACCTATATGGCAATGCCGAGGTTATGTGAAAACAATCTTGGAGCTTAAGACACCGGAGGACATGTGAGCTAAGGGAATCAACTGATGGGGTGAGAGCACCCAGTGTATTGCTGCAGACTTGCTAAACACGCAGCTGATTTGTAGATGGTAATGCAAAGTGTCCTGGATAACTGACTATTAACCCTCCTGGCGGTTTATTAAAATCCGCCAGGGGGCAGCACAGCCGTTTTTTGTTTTTTTTATATCATGTAGGGAGACAAGGTCTCGCTACATGATAGCCGCTGCTCAGCGGCATCCCCCCAGCCCCTCCGATCGCCTCCGGAGATCAGGAGATCCCGTTCAAAGAATGGGATCTCCTGGAGGGCTTCCCCCGTTGCCATGGCGACGGGCGGGATGACGTCACCGACGTCCTCGACGCCATGACGTCAAAGGGGACTCCGATCCACCCCTCAGCGCTGCCTGGCACTGATTGGCCAGGCAGTGCACGGGGTCTGGGGGGGGGAGGGCTTACCGCCAGGAAGGTTAAGCATACATCCTATGGTGGAACAAGCTAACGACTTGCATTTCTGACAATTGCTGTTTAGAGGCCCCCCCACAAATTGATGTCAGCACAGATGTAAGTGATGTGAATGTAGACGAGGATTACCATCTCCGGACAGAGAATTCATTCATGCTACTCAATCTAATATATTGCCCTGCAATTTAAGCTGTTGTGACGGCCGCAGCCATGGTCAGCAATCGTTATGACATGTGCTTTTAATTGTGCTTTGTTTATGGATTGTTGGTTCCCAGTATATCTTACGTTTGTTTTAGCTATTTTGTTTAGTACTGTTTTGTTTTTTAATACACATTTTCATATTGTTAGTGTGCCCTGTGACCCATTGAGTCATTCATTGAGATTTAGAGTCTGGCCAGCTAAATGTGTATTTCAGTTTTGTTTTTGTTTTTTTGTGTGATATCTGTTAGGGGTTATTGCTATAGTTTGTCCACTGGGAAACATGATCGCAAACGCAATTGGATGATAAGCCTGTGCAAGGAAGGCGACTTGGCTTTCTTTATCACATTGCTGGTTTATGTTTCCATGCGTAGCCCATATACTGATTATACTGCTGACTGAACTGTGTCTGCATCTGATGAAACAGCATATTTGTTAGGCTCAAACTATTTGAGTAGATTTGTGAAATGTGATTTTATTAAAGCGCTCAGATCGGTTGTTCTTGGCTTCTGTTCCTCGTTTTGCACATTTCACACTAGTTCTACTTTGGTTTTCCAGCCACCCCAGTCTTCAATGGGTAAAATTGTGAAGTATGATTTATTAAAGAAAACCGGAGAAATAACATATTTTTCGGCATATAAGCCACACTACCCCCCCCCCCCAAAAAAAAAATTGGGGGGGGGGGGGGGGGAGTCAGTGCATCTTATATACCAAAGGTCTGGCCATGTGTCCCTCCACAAGCTCTTACCTATCCAGCAATGCGCTCCATCTCCTCCGCTGTATACAGACAATTTTGTCGCTGTATACATTTTCCTGTGTGGCTTCCGGCTTTGTGGTTTCACTGGTGCCCTCTAGCTGCGTATGGTGTACTTGCACCTTCAGGTTACGCATGACATGCACAGCTAGAGGGCACCAGTGAACCTGGAAGGTCACGCAGGACTAGCGTATACAGCAGCTGAATCGTCTGTATTCAGCTACGGAGGACTGTTAGCACTTAGCTGGATTGGTAAGACCATGCAGTTAGATCGGAGTGTAGTCAGGGTAGCTGGGTGTGTAGTCAGGGTAGCTGGGTGTGTAGTCAGGGTAGCTGGGAGTGTAGTCAGGGTAGCTGGGTGTGTAGTCAGGGTAGCTGGGTGTGTAGTCAGGGTAGCTGGGTGTGTAGTCAGGGTAGCTGGGTGTGTAGTCAGTGTAGCTGGGTGTGTAGTCAGGGTAGCTGGGTGTGTAGTCAGTGTAGCTGGGTGTGTAGTCAGGGTAGCTGGGTGTGTAGTCAGGGTAGCTGGGTGTGTAGTCAGGGTAGCTGGGTGTGTAGTCAGGGTAGCTGGGTGTGTAGTCAGGGTAGCTGGGTGTGTAGTCAGTGTAGCTGGGTGTGTAGTCAGGGTAGCTGGGTGTGTAGTCATTGTAGCTGGGTGTGTAGTCAGGGTAGCTGGGTGTGTAGTCAGGGTAGCTGGGTGTGTAGTCAGGGTAGCTGGGTGTGTAGTCAGTGTAGCTGGGTGTGTAGTCAGTGTAGCTGGGTGTGTAGCTGGGTGTGTAGTTAGGGTAGCTGGGTGTGTAGTCAGTGTAGCTGGGTGTGTAGTCAGGGTAGCTGGGTGTGTAGTCAGGGTAGCTGGGTGTGTAGTCAGTGTAGCTGGGTGTGTAGTCAGGGTAGCTGGGTGTGTAGTCA
Source organism: Hyperolius riggenbachi (assembly GCF_040937935.1). Classification (NCBI taxonomy): domain Eukaryota; kingdom Metazoa; phylum Chordata; class Amphibia; order Anura; family Hyperoliidae; genus Hyperolius; species Hyperolius riggenbachi. Next base: position 183,279,121 of record NC_090649.1, on the reverse strand, counting down.
GGGTAGCTGGGTGTGTAGTCAGTGTAGCTGGGTGTGTAGTCAGGGTAGCTGGGTGTGTTGTCAGGGTAGCTGGGTGTGTAGTCAGTGTAGCTGGGTGTGTAGTCAGGGTAGCTGGGTGTGTAGTCAGTGTAGCTGGGTGTGTAGTCAGGGTAGCTGGGTGTGTAGTCAGGTTAGCTGGGTGTGTAGTCAGGTTAGCTGGGTGTGTAGTCAGTGTAGCTGGGTGTGTAGTCAGTGTAGCTGGCAGAGTTGTCAGTGTAGCTGGCAGTGTAGTCGGTGTAGCTGTGAGTGTAGTGAAGTAGCTGGGACTGGGAGAGTAATCAGTGTAGCTAGGATAAAGTCACTTTGGGGGTAAATAAGATGCCCCTGCACTATAGATGCACCAGGTTTAGCATTTTTCTTTTTTTCATGATTTTTGTCCTCTAAACCTAGGTGCATCTTATAGGCCGAAGCATCTTATATGCCGGAGCGTCTTCTACGCCAAAAAATATGATATATGAAGGCTACCAGTGCTAAATGTATCCTGAAGGGTGCTGAAAGTCCCTGATACACATGAAGCATGTAGATCAGGACTTTAGGAGTCAGTGGAAAATTCTTCTACAACGCAAAGTGACCCAGGTAGTGGAAAGGCCTGCACACATGCACAATGCATGTCACCCGGCAGGGATCAGAAGTCAATTTGTCGGGTGACATTGCAGGGCCAACAACACTGTACAGACTCTTCACTAGCCTCTAGTTGACCGGCTGAGGGTAGTTTATGTAGCTTCCAGTAAGATCTTTAGCTGATTGCTTTTATTTGCTGGCATTGCCTTCACTTTCTTGCTCATATGTGCCCACATTGCCTCCACTTTCTTGCTCAGTAGAGACTTGCCAACTATTCCACTCATCCTTTTCCTGTTTTTGTTGGTGCTGTGTGCAGTTGCTCATTTGTAGGAGAACTATGAGAACAGTTTGATCGGGTGATAGATGTGTGAGGCTTATGTGCTGTTATAACAGCCTTTCTGTATGTTTGGTATAATACATTTTGTAATAGGAAGTTCCAGCTCGCCTGTGAGAGTTTAGTCAGTTAGGGCCCGTTTCCACTAGAGCGAATCTGCATGCGTTTTCTGCATGCAGATTCGCATAGACAATACAAGTGGATGGGCCTGTTCCCACTTGTCAGGATTTCTGAGCGTTTTCTGTGCAGAAAAAATCTGCACGGTAGACCCCGCAGAATTCGCATATCGCACACCGCTATGCGAATCGCCGCTAATGTATTTAATAGGGAAATCGCATGCGGTTTTGGCATGTGTATTTTACCGCAATTTCGCATAGACAGTAATGTTGAATCACACAGGCAGTGACATGGTTAAAATCGCATCAATACTAACCTATGTGAAATCGCATGCGAAATCGCGGTAAAATACGCATGCAGAATCGCACCTGCATGCGATTTCGTCAGCGGGGAATCAGCGGCAATTCCGCACCGCACAAGTGTAAACGGGCCCTTAGTGTGTCCCACTTTCTGCATGGCAGCCATTTGTCTCATCATTCTAATATAGACCTTTGTAAATAAAAGTGCCCACCAGTGATACAACGTGATTGTACAATCGTACCACTTTTATGTAATATGATGGACTATCTAAAGTATCCATTCAATGTATATTCACTCACTTTACCATTCTACTACATAGATTTGGTGGAAGTTCCAGTCAGGCCTTGGGTAAGTAAATATACGTTGGATTCTACCTGGAATCGTTTTTCATCAAATACAACTGCCTGTGTATATTTTTGAGTCAGTGGAGACATATTGCTGTTTGACTTTTTAGAGCACTTAATCTATTTTTTTTTTCAGAATTTTCGGCATTTGCACTTTAAGAATCTTATGTAGTAATATAAACACCAGTTTATCTATGCTTGTGCCTTGCACCATGCTAATTGCATGTCTCATCTCTATATCATATTACAGAGCTTTTTTGGAGCAGAATGGAGGTGAGTGAGAATGGGTGACTGCACTGAAGAGGAAGGTGATACGGATGTGACACTGGAGCAGGTAATGCACCCTAACACTGCCAACCACTGCTGTGCTACTCTACATTCAAGGGAAAAAAGGCTGCACAGTTGTGTGTGTGTGTGTGTTTGGGGGGGGGGGGGTTAAATGTGGACTTGTACTAATTGTAAGAAAACTGTTACCGAGGGGAGGGCAGGGGTGATACTGTATGTTCAGAAGACAGAAGCGGCACACAAGGGGAAGACAGAAGCGGCACACAAGACTGAAGGCACAGGAAGACACAGTGTAGACAAAGGGGAACTGAGGTAGCACAGGGGGACACAGTAGAGGCAGAGGGAAACAGAGGTAGCTCAGGGGGACACAGTGGAGGCACAGGGGAACAGGTAGCTCAGGGGGACACAGTGGAGGCAGAGGGAAACAGAAGTAGCTCAGGGGGACAAAGTGGAGGCAGAGGGAAACAGTGGAGGCACAGGAGAACAGAGGCAGCTCAGGGGGACACAGTGGAGGCAGAGGGAAACAGATAGCACAGGGGAACACAGTGGAGGCAGTAGGAAACAGAGGTAGCTCAGGGGGACACAGTTGAGGCACAGGGGAACAAAGGTAGCTCAGGGGGACACAGTGGAAACAGAGGTAGCTCAGGGGGACAAAGTGGAGGCAGAGGGAAACTGAGGTAGCTCAGGGGGACACAGTGGAGGCACAGGGGAACAGAGGCAGCTCAGGGTGACACAGTGGAGGCAGAGGGAAACAGGTAGCACAGGGGAACACAGTGGAGGCAGAGGAAAACAGGTAGCTCAGGGGGACACAGTGGAGGCAGAGGGAAACAGAGGTAGCTCAGGGGGACACCGTGGAGGCACAGGGGAACAGGTAGCTCAGGGGGACACAGTGGAGGCACAGGGGAACAGAGGCAGCTCAAGGGGACACAGTAGAGGCAGAGGGAAACATGTAGCACAGGGGAACACAGTGGAGGCAGTGGGAAACAGAGGTAGCTCAGGGGGACACAGTGGAGGCAGAGGGAAACAAAGGTAGCTCGGGGACACAGTGGAAGCAGAGGGAAACAGAGGTAGCTCAGGGGGACAAAGTGGAGGCAGAGGGAAACCGAGGTAGCTCAGGGGGACACAGTGGAGGCACAGGGGAACAGAGGCAGCTCAGGGTGACACAGTGGAGGCAGAGGGAAACAGGTAGCACAGGGGAACACAGTGGATGCAGAGGGAAACGGGTAGCTCAGGGGGACACAGTGGAGGGAGAGGGAAACAGAGGTAGCTCAGGGGGACACCGTAGAGGCACAGGGGAACAGGTAGCTCAGGGGGACACAGTGGAGGCACAGGGAAACAGAGGCAGCTCAAGGGGACACAGTAGAGGCAGAGGGAAACATGTAGCACAGGGGAACACAGTGGAGGCAGTGGGAAACAGAGGTAGCTCAGGGGGACACAGTTGAGGCAGAGTTAGCTCAGGGGGGCACAGGGGAACAGAGGTAGCTCAGGGGGACACAGTGGAGGCAGAGGGAAACAGAGGTAGCTCAGGGGGACACCGTGGAGGCACAGGGGAACAGGTAGCTCAGGGGGACACAGTGGAGGCACAGGGGAACAGAGGCAGCTCAAGGGGACACAGTAGAGGCAGAGGGAAACATGTAGCACAGGGGAACACAGTGGAGGCAGTGGGAAACAGAGGTAGCTCAGGGGGACACAGTGGAGGCAGAGGGAAACAAAGGTAGCTCGGGGACACAGTGGAAGCAGAGGGAAACAGAGGTAGCTCAGGGGGACAAAGTGGAGGCAGAGGGAAACCGAGGTAGCTCAGGGGGACACAGTGGAGGCACAGGGGAACAGAGGCAGCTCAGGGTGACACAGTGGAGGCAGAGGGAAACAGGTAGCACAGGGGAACACAGTGGATGCAGAGGGAAACGGGTAGCTCAGGGGGACACAGTGGAGGGAGAGGGAAACAGAGGTAGCTCAGGGGGACACCGTAGAGGCACAGGGGAACAGGTAGCTCAGGGGGACACAGTGGAGGCACAGGGAAACAGAGGCAGCTCAAGGGGACACAGTAGAGGCAGAGGGAAACATGTAGCACAGGGGAACACAGTGGAGGCAGTGGGAAACAGAGGTAGCTCAGGGGGACACAGTTGAGGCAGAGTTAGCTCAGGGGGGCACAGGGGAACAGAGGTAGCTCAGGGGGACACAGTGGAGGTAGAGGGAAACAGAGGCAGCTCAGGGTGACACAGTGGAGGCAGAGGGAAACAGGTAGCACAGGGGAACACAGTGGAGGCAGAGGGAAACAGAGGTAGCTCAGGGGGACACAGTTGAGGCAGAGGAAAATAGAGGTAGCTCAGGGGGACAGGGTGACACAGTGGAGGCAGAGGGAAACAGGTAGCACAGGGGAACACAGCGGAGGCAGAGGGAAACAGAGGTAGCTCAGGGGGACACAGTTGAGGCAGAGGAAAATAGAGGTAGCTCAGGGGGACACAATGGAGGCACAGGAGAACAGGTAGCTCAGGGGGACACAGTGGAGTCAGAGAGAAACAGAGGTAGCTCAGGGGGACAAAGTGGAGGCAGAGGGAAACAGAGGTAGCTCAGGGGGACACAGTGGAGGCACAGGAGAACAGAGGCAGCTCAGGGGGACACAGTGGAGGCAGAGAGAAACAGGTAGCACAGGGGAACACAGTGGAGGCAAAGGGAAACAGAGGTAGCTCAGGGGGACACAGTTGAGGCAGAGGGAAACGGAGGTAGCTCAGGGGGACACAGTGGAGTCTGAGGGAAATAGAGGTAGCCCATGGGGACACAGTGGATTCAGAGGGAAACAGAGGTAGTACAGGGGGACACTGTGGAGGCAGAAGGAAACAGAAGAAGCTCAGGGAGACACAGTGGAGGCACAGAGTGCAGAGGAAGTATGGGGGGAGGGCACTGCTGGTACAGGGGTGCAGAGGTGGCACAGGGGGACACGATGGAGGCATAGAGGAACCGAGGGAGCATCGTGGAGGCATGAGGGGTGACAGAATTAACATAGAGGGAAATAGTGGAACAAAGGGGTGGGAACAGTAGCATGGCTGCTGTGAACTCTTCACAGAAAGACTGTCTTGTGTCCATTACATCAGACATGTTATAGATAAAATTCTATTTATGACACATTCACTGGAATAAACCATTCAGCAAAGTGTGCATTCACAAAGGCTGTTTACGCATGAAAATGTGACATTCCTTAGCTGTGCGGGAAATTATCGCCTTGTGCGGAGATTATCACAACACATGTCACTGAAGGTTAATTCATAAAGATTAGAGCATACGGAATGTGAGCGGAGAAACCCGGCTGTTTAGATAAAGCGATAAGCCAGCGATAACAGGCAAGCTAATGGAGAGACAGACCTCCCAGGCAGCTGCAGTGGGAAGAGAGCAGACAAGGCATTCCGGAATACCAAGGCTGTGTTTTTTTAACCCCTTGGGTACCTGTTTTCAGATAAATTTCACATTAGAAAGCCTGCACGTGTAACATTTCTGGAACTTCTTCTAAGCTGCAGCAATTAAATAGATTGTTTAGGAAGACTAATAGACAGATTCAGCGCAGATTCAGGAGGAGAGGCAGAAAAATGCACATGTAAAGGGATGCTGGGGCTGCCTCCTTTATACTGACTCTGTCTCTGCATATGGAAAATAAAAAATGAGAGCTATGCTCTCTTGCTCAGTCAGTCATAATAAAAAATGAGAGCTATGCTCTCTTGCTCAGTCAGTCGTGATGACTGACTGAGCAAGAGAGCATAGCTCTCATTTTTTACTTTCCACATGTTGTGATTATGTTATGCACTTAGCAACCTAGCACTGAGCACTTTATTCCCTGACGACGGCTCCAATTTAGGGAGCCGAAACATGTTGGATTTGTGGTGGGGGGGAATCTTTATAGCATATAAGCAACTTTAGTGAGGAATAGGTTGATCTGAATTGACTCCAATTTAATAGTCAATGATTTGATCGAGGAATTTGAACCTACCTCAAGTAGTGGAAAATATATATGAATTTTAAATTAAAATAATAAATGTTATATTTTATTAATTACTCTAGGATAGGAATCAATTTTGTTTCATAGGGTATGTCTCTACCAGCTTTGCACATCTAGAGACTGAAATCCTTGCCCATTCTTCTTTGCAAAACAGCTCCAGCGCAGTTAGATTAGATGGACAACGTTTGTGAACAGCAGTTTTCAGATCTTGCCACAGATTCTCTATTAGATTTAGATCTGGACTTTGACTGGGCCTTTCTAACACATGGATATGTTTTGTTGTAAACCATTCCATTGTTGCCCTGGCTTTATGTGTAGGGTCGTTGTCCTGCTGGAAGTTGAACCTCCGCCCCAGTCTCACGTCTTTTATAGACTCCAAGAGGTTTTCTTCCAAGATTGCCCTGTATTTGGCTCCATCCATCTTCCCATCAACTCTGGACAGCTTCCTTGTCCCTGCTGAAGAGAAGCACCCCCAGAGCATGATGCTACCACCACCATATTTGACAGTGGGGATGGTGTGTTCTGAGTGATGTGCAGTGTTAGTTTTTCCGCCACACATAGCCTTTTGCATTTTGGCCAAAAAGTTCAATTTTGGTCTCATCTGATCAGAGCACCTTCTTCCACATGTTTACTGTGTCCCCCACATGGCTTGTGGCAAACTGCAAACGGGACTTCTTATGGTTTTCTGTTAACAATGACTTTCTTCTTGCCACTCTTCCATAAAGGCCAACTTTGTGCAGTGCAAAAATAATAGTTGTCCTATGGACAGATCCCTCACCTGAGCTGTAGATCTCTGCAGCTCATCCAGAGTCACCATGGGCCTCATTACTGCATTTCTGATCAGATCTCCTTGTTCGGCCCGTGAGTTTAGGTGAACGGCCTTGTCTTGGTAGGTTTACAGTTGTGCCATACTCCTTCCATTTCTGAATGATTGCTTGAACAGTGCTCTGTGGGATGTTCAAGGCTTTGGAAATCTTTTTGTAGCCTAAGCCTGCTTTAAATTTCTCAATAACTTTATCCCTGACCTGTCTGGTGTGTTCTTTGGACTTCATGGTGTTGTTGCTCCCAATATTCTCTTAGACAACCTCTGAGGCCGTCACAGAGCAGCTGTATTTGTACTGACATTAGATTACACAAAGGTGCACTCTATTTAGTCATTACCACTCATCAGGCAATGGCCTCAATTCACTAAGATCATGCTGGAGATAATAAGGCAAGAGAAAACTTATCTTATCTCTTCATTCCTTAAGTTACCTCCTCTGTAGTTAAGTTACCTCCTCTGTAGTTAATTTACCTCCTCTGTAGTTAATTTACCTCCTCTGAAGTTATTTTCACATGCAGTTAATTAACAGCCTGTCTTTAACTCTGGAGTTATTTTAAGGATTGGAGAGTTAACTTAAAGACAGAAAAGTTAACTTTAGGTTTGCCTGAGGTAAAATGTTTCCTGAATACTACATGCCTTATCACCATGGTAACAACTCTAGAAGAGTTATTAAAGACAGGAAATAATCTTAGTGAATTGAGGCCAAAGTCTATGGGCAACTGACTACACTCAGACCAAAGGGGGCTGAATAATTATGCACACCCCACTTTGCAGTTATTTATTTGTAAAAAAAAATGTTTGGAATCATGTATGATTTTCGTTCCACTTCTCACGTGTACACCGCTTTGTATTGGTCTTTTATGTTGAATTCCCAAAAAATTGATTCTTGTTTGTGGCAGTAATATGACAAAATGTGGAAAACTTCAAGGGGGCCGAATACTTTTGCAAGCCACTGTATGTAGTGCAGTCCATTGTAGTTCGATTTCCTTGCTGCTCTCACTTTTTCCAGGGTCCCTTTTTTTTCTTTTCTTTTTTTGCACTATTACTTTATTGAATTATTGAAAACATACATGCAGGACAAGACATCGCTAGACAAGACATCGAGAGACAAGACAAATAGTAAAACCTGCAAAAGGTACATATCCCTTTTAGATAGTAAGCTCAGAAGAGCGTTGGTTATCTCTTTGGTGTCTTTAGTTACTGTTCATTTTCTGTATTCAGTATGTATTTGTCACCTTGACTTGTTTTATTTTCTATTGTTTGTGTATTACAATTGTTGGCAGTTGTGCGGTTGCTGTGAAATCTTATTCCTAGGATCCTCTGTGTCAGGTACATGGAACATGTTATAGATAGCATGCTATTTATGACATATCCACTGTCTGGAATCCTCATGGTGGCTACTAAATGGTGGCTGCTACTGCTGGCACAGTGGTGGCTGCTAAATGATGGCTACTACCACTGCTCTTAAATGCTCTCAGCTGCTGCTGGCAAAGTGGTGGCTGTTATGTGCGGTCTATATTTTTATGTACCTATCTTTTTGACTATGCACCACGCCACCTAAGTTGTTGGTGCTATATAGATTAATGATTCTGTTAATGGTGCATACAAGAGTTAAGATAAATATGTGTAATTTTAAGGTCATTATCTATATATTTCTTGGTATGTTATTTTTGTATATAGTATTTATAGAAGAGAAAGCCATGACAAGAGAAAAATGTATGATGAACGTTTTCTCCCTATAAAGCAAATTAGTGTATGCTTTTTTGGGTGATTCACCTTCTTCTGGCATATAGGAAGTGCAGTACTTGGTGATTATACTTCCTTGCTGCTCTCAATTTTTTCCTCCAGCGCCATTCCTGTAGCCTGTCATTGGTGCTTTTTATTGTTTGTTTATTTTTTACGTCCCCCCAACTAATTATTGAGGTATTCAGTGTTCTCCCCAGAATTTTTTTCCAGCCGGGTGGCATGAAAAAGTAGCCGGGTGGTGAAGAAAGGTCATGCTGGGTGGAAAGGCAGTTTCACATCGAAGCGGCAAATTTACTTTGGGTCCCAACATAGGCACCTATGTTGAAAGCTGTGATTAGCAGCTACAGCTGGAAATTTGTACGCGTCATAGCAATTTAAGACTAAAACTGAGTACCCCTGAAAAGATAGATCACGGAATTCCATCATGAACAATCGTTTCATGATCTATCTTTGAACATTGGAAGCGGAGTTATGTGAGCGACAGGACGCAAGCAATCGTTCAAATCAAACCATGTTTTGCTAAAGTCCATTGACTTTAGTAGAAACTATTGTTTTGTTTGAATGATCATTTCCGTTGTGATCTATCAGAACTTTCTTTTTTAAAAAAAAGTGAGCATCACGGTTCGTAAGCCATCTGCAACAAATGATGGTTACGTAATGTCACGCTGTTTAATTTTTATGTGGATATGGACCTTTTGGACTGAGATCATAACCAATGCTGCTGTACCAGATTGTTATTAAGATGCAGGTGGGTATGATGTACTGTGTATGTATGTATGTATATATATATATGTGTATATATATATATATATATATATATATATATATATATATATGTGTGTGTGTGTGTGTGTGTGTGTATGTGTATATATATATATATATATATATATATATATATATAAAATATGTGTGTGTGTATGTATATATATATATATATATATATATATATATATATATATACAATATGTGTGTGTATGTATATATATAATATTATAGGTAATCATCAGCTTGGCAGACAGCTTGGCTGGGAAAAGCACAATGAGCTGTGTAAATAAATTGTCACAGGTCAGCAGCAGCTGTATCCCCCAGCCCACTCTCACCTCTCTATGTTTGATTACTGGACAGACAGACACGTGGGAAAGAAGTTTACAGCGTGAGGGGACAGAGTCCTTCACCCGTTGTCTGTCTAGCATAGTAGCATTCCCCGATGTTTGCTTTGAAAACAAGAGGCCAGCATGTCAGTAGATAATGACAGATAAGATCACTTAGGAGCCCCTCGGGAAAGCATCCTCATTTTCTCCCCTCTCCCACCGCTTTTACAGCCGCCAGGAAAACACACACACCCAGCGGCTTAGAGCATCAATAGCAGCAGCACATTAGCTGACTCACGCTACAGTGCACGCCCCCTGCTGGTGAAGCTGTAATGTGACTGGCTAACGGGCTAGTGAGAGGCAGAGTCTTCTGAGCTGCATGAAACAACGTCATACAGTACTTCCCCTGTCCCTCCCTCCTTACCACTGAGAGACAGGAATTGAGGAGGAGAGCTGGTATAGCGTCCTTGAGCAACAGCGGGCTGCCTGCAGAAGCAGTTCTGCTGCGGATGCCAGCTGATTGGCAGCCGGGCGGTGAGGAATTTCTGGTGGGCGGAGCGCCCAGCTAATAAGCTCTAGGGAGAACACTGGGTATTATAGATTTACATATGTTATACAAAACAGACACAGAACAAAGTATGTTTGAATCCAGTCTGGTATATCGGTATGAGAGAAGTAAAGTAACAAAGAGAGATACAACCATTGCATAGTATAAAATATACAGCAACCCCATGTTTCATATGTGTGAGTGCAGGAATATTTTTGCATTTTTTTTGACTAATATTCCATGTAATGATGACACTTTATTTAATAAGAATAACTATTGGATATTGTTATACCAGCTTATATGTGCGTTTTATGCCATCCTGGGAAATTTTTAGGTTCAATTTTTTTCCATTTGGGGTTGCTGTAGAGTAATCATTGAATCTAGCAATCTGGTGAGATGTGGCATGGCTATTGAGGGGAAATGGAGGAGGCCATGCATGTGAAGGAGAGGTTTGCCCTTAAAAAATAGAAATAAAGCTGCGAGAATTGGGTTTAAAAAAGCAGATGGCTTTTTAGCAAGTTTTCAAAAGACTTGTGTTAGAATTGAAACATTCCATTAATTAGTACCTTTTCAAACTTCCTCCTTCACATACAAATAGTAAAACCTGCAAAATGTACATATTATTTTAGATAGTAAGCTCAGAAGAGCGTTGGGTTATCTCTCTTTGGTGTCTTTGGTTACTGTTCATTTTCGATATTCAGTATGGATTTTTCACCTTGACTTGTTTTATTGTCTATTGTTTTTGTATTACACTCATTCACAGTTGCACGGTTGCCGTGAACTCTTATTCCTAGAATCCTCTGTGTCAGGTACATGGAACATGTTATAGATAGCATGCTATTTATGACATATCCACTGTCCGGAATCCTCATGGTGGCTACTAAATGGTGGCTACTCAATGGTGGCTGCTACTGCTGGCCTAGTGGTGGCTGCTAAATGATGCCTAGTGCCGCTGTTTTTAAATGCTCTCTCCTGCTGCTGGCAAAGTGGCTGCTAAATAATGGCTACTGCCGCAGCTCTTTAATGTCCTCGGCTGCTGCTGGCAAAGTGGCTGTTATATGAGGTCTATTTTTTTATGTACCTATCTTTTTGACTATGCACCGCACCACCTAAGTTGTTAGTGCTATATAATTATGTTAATGGTGCATACAAGAGTTAAGATAAATATGACATCGCAAGACAAGACATCGCAAGACAAGCCATCGAGAGACAAGACATCGCAAGGAAAGACTTCGCAAGACATGACAAGACATCGCAAGACAAGACATCCCAAGATATCGCAAGACAATAAAAGAGAAGACCTCACAAGAGAAGACATAGAGAGACAAGACAGCACAAGAAAAGACATTGCAAGACATCGCAAGAAAAGACATCGCAATATTTCGCAAGACAAGACACCGAAAGACAAGACATCTCAAGAAAACGCAAGACAAGACATCGAGGGACAAGACATCGAGAGACAAGACATTGCAAGAAAAGACATCACAAGACATGAGAAGACATCGCAAGAAAATACATCGCAAGATATGGCAAGACAAGACACCGAAAGACAAGACATCAAGAGACAAGACACTGCAAGAAAAGACATTACAAGACATGAGAAGACATCGCAAGACAAGACATTGCAAGACAAGACATTGCAAGATATCACGAGACAAGACACCGAAAGACAAGACATCGCAAGAAAAGACAAGACAAGACATCAAGACAAGACATTGCAAGAAAAGACATCACAAGACATGAAAAGACATCGCAAGACAAGACATCGCAAGATATCGCAAGACAAGACACCGAAAGACAAGACATCGAGAGACAAGACACTGCAAGAAAAGACATGGGAAGACATCGCAAGGCAAGACATCGCAAGACAAGACATCGCTAGACAAGACATCGCAAGGTAAGACATCGCAAGACAAGACATCGAGAGACAAGACATTGCAAGACACGAGAAGACAATGCAAGACAATGGGAACGGGAAGCACTACGGTCCCTCCAAAATGATCAGTCTATTGTAATACGCATTGCTGACAAAGGGGGGGCCGTGGTGGTTCTGGATGCCGACTCCTATAGAACGGAGGCCCTGCGCCAGTTGAGTGATGTTAACACTTACCAAAAACTGAGTGGCGATCCCACCACGCGTTTCCAGGCTGAACTCAAACGGCTGCTGAATATGGGAGTCTCCTTGGGAGTATTTACTGTAAGAGAACGAGATTATCTTATGGTGAATGCACCGGTCATCCCCATATTTCACCATTTGCCCAATGTCCACAAACCGGACGTTCCCCCGAAGGGCCGCCCGATTGTTGCGAGCATTGGCTGTTTGGGCGAGCGTCTTGGCCAGTGGGTTGACAGTTGCCTTCAGCCCTTGGTCCAGAGACTCCCCGGTTACTTACGTGACACAACGCATTTGTTGAACAGCCTGGATCCTTTGCGATGGGAAAATCACTATTCATGGGTCACTATGGATGTGAATTCACTTTATTCATCCATTCCCCATGACAGGGCTCTCCAGGCTTTAGACTTCCACATCCGCAGATACAGCTCCTTTTCTGAGGATCTGGGGAGCTTCCTCATGTTGGCGGTAGATCATCTGCTGACCCATAATTATTTTATGTTCGATGGGGTTTTCTATCTCCAAAGATGCGGAGCTTCTATGGGAGCCAAGTTCTCCCCATCCCTGGCAAATTTGTACATGGGATGGTGGGAGGAGCTCTGCATCTTTGGAGAGGGGAACCCCTTTAGGGAGTCTATTTTTTGGTATGGTCGATATATAGATGATCTGCTGCTGATATGGGGGGGGGGGGCCGGGGCCCGGATTCTGTCACACATTTTCTCACTTATTGTAATGACAATGACCTCAACTTATCATTCACTATTTGTTGTGACCCCTCAGAAGTCAACTATTTGGATTTGACCCTGTGTGGTTCACTGACATCAAATAGAATAGTCACCAAAACTTATCGAAAGGCCTGTGCGGAAAATTCCCTACTTCTGGCCACCAGTTGCCACTCCAAACACACCTTGAGGTCGATCCCCTATGGTGAATTATTGAGAGCAGCTAGAAATTGCTCTGACTGTAAGGATATGGAGAAGGAGCCATTTGGTGGAGCGGCGATCCAGGATAGGGGCTATGACCGCAGTTTAATTAAAAGAGCTAAAAAACAAGTATACAATAAAAATCGCATTGAGCTGCTGCATACAGGCTCTGATTGCAGACCGGGACGTAAAAAGAGGGGATTGACTTTCACAACCCCATATAGTTTGGAATATAACCAAATTGTTAATATAGTCAAGAAATACTTACCCATTCTGCACTCGGACCCAAAGCTCCATGAAATTCTGGGACAAGGTTGCAGTTTTTCTGCACGTCGGGCTCCTACCCTGGGGTCCCGGCTCTCCCCGAGCCTTTTCTCTAGTTTGGAGAAAAAGGTTCCCACGTGGTTAACCTACACAGGCTCTTTCAAATGTGGGTATAATACCTGCAGGTATTGTACCGTGCATGGTGCAACTCGAGAGATATGGAACGAAATTTCAGATTAAGCAATATATAAATTGCAATACAAATCATGTAGTCTATCTTGTCGGTTGCACCATTTGCGGGTTGCAATATGTGGGTTGTACCACACGACCTCTACGTCAACGCATTTCTGAACATTACAATGGAGCCTCCAGATGCCTCAGGAATAAATCTTACATCTCTCAGGTTTCTAGTGTGTCTAGGCATTTTTTGAATGCACATCAAGGAGACATGAGGGGTTTTGTTTTCCAGGGGGTGGAGAGGGTCATGCGTTCTGCCAGAGGGGGTGATCTGTACAGGGTTTTACGAAAGAGAGAGGCTTTCTGGATTTGGAAACTGGGGACTAGGACTCCTCAAGGGTTAAACTCCAGAATGGACGTTAGTCTAACATATGACTCTAGTCTATAATGTTATAATGTTATAGCAATTCTGGATGTTTACCAGCAGTTTGGATTGAACCTTGTTGATACACTATATATACATATTTTTTGCCATGTCTGTCTTTTGGTGTATTTGGACAAGTTGACATAGTGTTGATATGCTTGTTACTGTGTAACATTTTATTTTATGTTATTTCATATTTTGGCTTCTGCCATTTTAATGTGGCGTTATATCATGCATGTTACTTTAAGGCCTCTGGCCACACCTCCCTCCCTCCTTGTGGTGGGACGGCACTGGACTATTTAAACTAGTGCACTGTAACAATGTGTAAGCTATGATTAAGGGGCCATGAGCTCCGATACGCGTGAGCTTTTTTAACCTTTTTGTACCCACTGATGTAATAATAAACGGAGAATCTTTTTTCACCCAGCCATTGGTGCAGCGGAACTTTCTTTCTTCTCTACTGAATGCAAGACAAGACATCGCAAGATATCGCAAGACAAGACACCAAAAGACAAGACATCGCAAGGTAAGACATCGAGGGACAAGACATTGCAAGAAAAGATATCGCAAGACAAGACACCAAAAGACAAGACATCGAGAGACAAGACACTGCAAGAAAAGACATCACAAGACATGAGAAGACATCGCTAGACAAGACATCGCTAGACATCGAGAGACAAGACATCGCAAGACCAGACATCGCAAGGTAAGACATTGCAAGACAAGACATCGAGAGACAAGACATTGCAAGAAAAGACATTGCAAGACATGAGAAGACCTTGCAAGACAAGACTTCGCAAGATATTGCAAGACAAGAGATCGCAAGACAAGACACCAAAAGACAAGACATCGAGAGACAAGACAGAACAAGAAAAGACATTGCAAGACAAGACATTGCAAGACAAGCCATCGCAAGACAAGCCATTGCAAGACATCGAGAGTCAAGACATCGCAAGAAAAGACATCGCAAGACATGAGAAGACATTACAAGACAAGACATCACAAGACAAAACATAGCAAGACAAGACATCGCAAGATAACGCAAGACAAGTCATTGCAAGACAAGCCATCGAGAGACAAGCCATAGAGAGACAAGACATCGAGAGACAAGACATCGCAAGAAAAGACATCACAAGACATGAGAAGTCATCGCAAGACAAGACCTTGCTAGACAAGACACCGAAAGACAAGACATCGCAAGACAAGACATCGAGTGACAAACATCACAAGACATGAGAAGACATCGCAAGACAAGAAATCGCAAGACAAGGCATTGAGAGACAAGACATTGCAGGAAAAGACATCGCAAGACAAGACATCGCAAGACAAGCCATCGCAAGACAAGACATCGAGAGACAAGACAAATAGTAAAACCTGCAAAAGGTACATATTCCTTTTAGATAGTAAGCTCGGAAGAGCGTTGGTTATCTCTTTGGTGTCTCTAGTTACTGTTCATTTTTTGTATTCAGTATGAATTTGTCACCTTGACTTGTTTTATTTTCTATTGTTTGTATATTACAGTTGTTGGCAGTTGCACGGTTGCCGTGAACTCTTATTCCTAGAATCCTCTGTGTCAGGTACATGGAACATGTCATAGATAGCATGCTATTTATGACATATCCACTGTCTGGAATCCTCATGGTGGCTACTAAATGGTGGCTGCTACTGCTGGCAAAGTGGTGGCTGCTAAATAATGGCTACTGTCGCTGTTTTTAAATGCTCTTGGCTGCTGCTGGCAAAGTGGTGGCTGTTATGTGCGGTCTATATTTTTATGTACCTATCTTTTTGACTATAATCATTCTGTTAATGGTGCATACAAGAGTTAAGATAAATATGTGTAATTTTAAGGTCATTATCTATTTATGTTTTGCTATGTTATTTTTGTATATAGTCTTCAGAGAAGAGTAAGCCATGACAAAAGAAAAATGTATGATGAAAGGTCTCTCCATATAAAGCAAATTAGTGTATGCTTTTTTGGGTGATTCACCTTCTTCTGGCATATAGGAAGTGCAGTCCTTGGTGGTTATACTTCCTTGCTGCTTTCACTTTTTTCCTCCAGCGCCATTCATGTAGCCTGTCATTGGTGCTTTTTATTGTTTGTTTGTTTTTTTACGTCCCCCCCAACTAATTATTGAGGTATTATAGACTTACGTATGTTATTCAAAACAGACACAGAAAAAAGTTTGTTTGAATCCAGTCTGGTATATCGGTATGAGAGAAGTAAAGTAACAAAGAGAGATATAACCATTGCATCTTATAAAATATAAAGCAACCCCATGTTTCATGTGTGAGTTCAGGAATATGTTTGCATTTTTTGACTAATATTCCATGTAATTATGACACTTTATCCAATAACTATTGGATATTGTTATACCAGCTTATGTGGGCATTTTATGCCATCCTGGGAAATTTGTAGGTTCAATTTTTTTTCCATTTGGGTTTGCTGTAAAGTAATCATTGAATCTCGCAATCTGGTGAGGTGTGGCATGGCTATTGAGGGGAAATGGAGGAGGCCATGCATGTGAAGGAGAGGTTTGCCCTTAAAGAAATAGAAATAAAGCTGTGAGAATTGAGTTTAAAAAAGCCGATGGCTTTTTAGCCAGTTTTCAAAAGACTTGTGTTAGAATTGAAACATTCCATTAATTAGTACCTTTTCAAACTTCCTCCTTCACATACAAATAGTAAAACCTGCAAAAGGTACATATTATTTTAGATAGTAAGCTCAGAAGAGCGTTGGTTATCTCGCTTTGGTGTCTTTGGTTACTGTTCATTTTCGATATTCAGTATGGATTTTTCACCTTGACTTGTTTTATTGTCTATTGTTTTTGTATTACACCTATTCACAGTTGCATGGTTGCCATGAACTCTTATTCCTAGAATCCTCTGTGTCAGGTACATTGAACATGTTATAGATAGCATGCTATTTATGACATATCCACTGTCCGGAATCCTCATGGTGGCTACTAAATGGTGGCTGCTACTGCTGGCACACTGGTGGCTGCTAAATGATGCCTAGTGCCGCTGTTTTTAAATGCTCTCGGCTGCTGCTGGCAAAGTGGCTGCTAAATAATGGCTACTGCCGCAGTTCTTAAGTGCTCTCAGCTGCTGCTGGCAAAGTGGCTGTTATATGAGGTCTATATTTTGATGTACCTATCTTTTTGACTATGCACCGCACCACCTAAGTTGTTAGTGCTATATAATTATGTTAATGGTGCATACAAGAGTTAAGATAAATAAGACATCGCAAGACAAGCCATCGCAAGACAAGCCATCGAGAGACAAGACATCGCAAGGAAAGACTTCGCAAGACATGACAAGACATCGCAAGACAAGACATCCCAAGATATCGCAAGACAATAAAAGAGAAGACCTAAGTTCAACACACAGTAGTACAGCGCTAAGGATCAAAATTAGATGTTGGGTGGGGCGCGCTATATACAGTTACCAGTCCAGTATCAGATATGTTTCCAAAAAGTAGCCTGCGCTCATTCCATGCAGCCAGGAGTTAACTTGTTCCCAAAGTTTCTTTTCCTCTCCTAGGCACAGATACACCTCAGACACAAATGAGAAAAAAACAAATAATAGTGCAGACTGTTATTTAAAGCAAACACCCTTACTGGTGTAGATACGCTGCAACTTCACACTACATGTGAGGGTATGGGGGCGGGGACCACCACCACCGACCTAGCACAGACTCTCCCCTCCGTTTAGTTATCCACCCTGCTCACCCTCAGGATTTGCATAAGTGCCCAATACAGAGTAGTGGAGTTCAGCCAGCTGCTCGATCTATTCACAAGTCATATATCCAGTCACAATCCGTATCCTTTATACAGCCTCAAAGCAAAGCACAAAAGATGTCCATGTGTAAAACCATAACATTTAATATCACCAATAAAAAGTATTATGCGTACATCAAGTTAGAGTTTAAAAAGCATGTCACAAGCATACTACCGATCTCCCCTCCAGGGCCACGGCTCAGCTCGTTTCGGTATCTCCCCGTTTGTCCGGCGTCTCCCACGCTTGTTGTCCTCCTCGCCGCTCAGAGCCACGCCCTACCGGTTTCGTCACTATTGTGACTCATCAGGGGCTAATTGAGCATGCGTAAGGAGGAACTATAAGTACCCACACCGTCCCAAGGGCGGAAGTGCGTATCCGGACTACTGCCCTGCTGCGCTTCCGCCCTCAACCTACTCCCCGCTGGTTTGCTGCTAGTCAAATGACGTGTCACAGCGCAAGCCAGTCACCGTACTAACCCACCAGGTTCACCTTCCCCCTTTTCCCATCCATCGTGCCGCCCCTATTGTCCATGGCAACGCTGCAGACCGCTTCCCCACCGCAAGTCCGCAGCGCAGCCATCTATCTTTAACCGTTCCAGCCGCATCCTACATCTGGGTGGGCGATCGGTTTACATCAGTACCCTTTGGTCCATTGCCACTTTATTACATGTTATACTAACCTATCCCTAACATAATTATACTATACATGAATCGCAATATCGGTTAGCGCTGTCATTATCCCATACTCCTTAACATTCACATCTTCCAATACTTAGATAAAATAAATGGCTGCATAAGGCTATTATCATCATGAATTAATCACTCATATATTAGTATATATACAAATCGTTCCAGATTATTTGATTGCACATCCATATCAGGTCACATGTCCCTCATAGAGGTCATCAGATCTCATATGAATACCATATAAACTCTTAGTCTCACCATCTCCGGCATCCTACTATTATAACCCACATCCTAGATCCTGCCCCTTAATGTTCATACTGTATGCTTATCACTAGGGTCACTTGTAATCTATAGTTGGTCTGCACTGTGGTAGCTGTACAGAGATGCGGCCAGTCTCCGCCATTCCCCGAGGAGGGGGCCCTTTAGAGAAAATATACAGGGTAGGAACAATACCCCAAAAATTTGTCTTCCAATTAAAGGGGTCAGCCCCTCTTTTACTTCCATAGAGGTATTACACCTTTTACCCTTTGATTCATACCTTTTATCTATCAGTGTGCAACATCTCATTATTTGTTGACAGATGCTTATATTCAATCCATACTGTCATATTTGAAAGCAAAAAGGGTACAATTTGTTTGCTCCCCATTTAGTCATTAGTGAGGAAACAATTTATGTCCAATTCGATATTTAGTCCTTCCGGGTGCATACTTTTTAATGTATAAATCCATTTAGTTTCAGTCTGACAGAGTCACTCTGTCAGACTGAAACTAAATGGATTTATACATTAAAAAGTATGCACCCGGAAGGACTAAATATCGAATTGGACATAAATTGTTTCCTCACTAATGACTAAATGGGGAGCAAACAAATTGTACCCTTTTTGCTTTCAAATATGACAGTATGGATTGAATATAAGCATCTGTCAACAAATAATGAGATGTTGCACACTGATAGATAAAAGGTATGAATCAAAGGGTAAAAGGTGTAATACCTCTATGGAAGTAAAAGAGGGGCTGACCCCTTTAATTGGAAGACAAATTTTTGGGGTATTGTTCCTACCCTGTATATTTTCTCTAAAGGGCCCCCTCCTCGGGGAATGGCGGAGACTGGCCGCATCTCTGTACAGCTACCACAGTGCAGACCAACTATAGATTACAAGTGACCCTAGTGATAAGCATACAGTATGAACATTAAGGGGCAGGATCTAGGATGTGGGTTATAATAGTAGGATGCCGGAGATGGTGAGACTAAGAGTTTATATGGTATTCATATGAGATCTGATGACCTCTATGAGGGACATGTGACCTGATATGGATGTGCAATCAAATAATCTGGAACGATTTGTATATATACTAATATATGAGTGATTAATTCATGATGATAATAGCCTTATGCAGCCATTTATTTTATCTAAGTATTGGAAGATGTGAATGTTAAGGAGTATGGGATAATGACAGCGCTAACCGATATTGCGATTCATGTATAGTATAATTATGTTAGGGATAGGTTAGTATAACATGTAATAAAGTGGCAATGGACCAAAGGGTACTGATGTAAACCGATCGCCCACCCAGATGTAGGATGCGGCTGGAACGGTTAAAGATAGATGGCTGCGCTGCGGACTTGCGGTGGGGAAGCGGTCTGCAGCGTTGCCATGGACAATAGGGGCGGCACGATGGATGGGAAAAGGGGGAAGGTGAACCTGGTGGGTTAGTACGGTGACTGGCTTGCGCTGTGACACGTCATTTGACTAGCAGCAAACCAGCGGGGAGTAGGTTGAGGGCGGAAGCGCAGCAGGGCAGTAGTCCGGATACGCACTTCCGCCCTTGGGACGGTGTGGGTACTTATAGTTCCTCCTTACGCATGCTCAATTAGCCCCTGATGAGTCACAATAGTGACGAAACCGGTAGGGCGTGGCTCTGAGCGGCGAGGAGGACAACAAGCGTGGGAGACGCCGGACAAACGGGGAGATACCGAAACGAGCTGAGCCGTGGCCCTGGAGGGGAGATCGGTAGTATGCTTGTGACATGCTTTTTAAACTCTAACTTGATGTACGCATAATACTTTTTATTGGTGATATTAAATGTTATGGTTTTACACATGGACATCTTTTGTGCTTTGCTTTGAGGCTGTATAAAGGATACGGATTGTGACTGGATATATGACTTGTGAATAGATCGAGCAGCTGGCTGAACTCCACTACTCTGTATTGGGCACTTATGCAAATCCTGAGGGTGAGCAGGGTGGATAACTAAACGGAGGGGAGAGTCTGTGCTAGGTCGGTGGTGGTGGTCCCCGCCCCCATACCCTCACATGTAGTGTGAAGTTGCAGCGTATCTACACCAGTAAGGGTGTTTGCTTTAAATAACAGTCTGCACTATTATTTGTTTTTTTCTCATTTGTGTCTGAGGTGTATCTGTGCCTAGGAGAGGAAAAGAAACTTTGGGAACAAGTTAACTCCTGGCTGCATGGAATGAGCGCAGGCTACTTTTTGGAAAAAGAGAAGACCTCACAAGAGAAGACATAGAGAGACAAGACAGCACAAGAAAAGACATTGCAAGACATCGCAAGAAAAGACATCGCAATATTTCGCAAGACAAGACACCGAAAGACAAGACATCTCAAGTAAACGCAAGACAAGACATCGAGGGACAAGACATCGAGAGACAAGACATTGCAAGAAAAGACATCACAAGACATGAGAAGACATCGCAAGAAAATACATCGCAAGATATGGTAAGACAAGACACCGAAAGACAAGACATCAAGAGACAAGACACTGCAAGAAAAGACATCACAAGACATGAGAAGACATCGCAAGACAAGACATTGCAAGACAAGACATTGCAAGATATCACGAGACAAGACACCGAAAGACAAGACATCGCAAGAAAAGACAAGACATCAAGACAAGACATTGCAAGAAAAGACATCATAAGACATGAAAAGACATCGCAAGACAAGATATCGCAAGACAAGACACCGAGTCTTACCTTGCGATGTCTTCGCTAGACAAGACATCAAGAGACAAGACATCGCAAGGTAAGACATCGCAAGACAAGACATCGAGAGACAAGACATTGCAAGAAAAGACATCACAAGACATAAAAAAAAACGCAAGACAAGACATCGCAAGACAAGACATCGTTAGACAAGACGTCGAGAGACAAGACATCGCAAGGTAAGACATCGCAAGACAAGACATCGAGAGACAAGACATTGCAAGACACGAGAAGACAATGCAAGACAACGGGAACGGGAAGCCCTACGGTCCCTCCAAAATGATCAATCTATTGTAATACGCAGTGCTGACAAAGGGGGGGCCGTGGTGGTTCTGGATGCCGACTCCTATAGAACGGAGGCCCTGCGCCAGTTGAGTGATGTTAACACTTAAATAAGACATCGCAAGAAAAGACTTCGCAAGACATGACAAGACATCGCAAGACAAGACATCCCAAGATATCACAAGACAGTAAAAGAGAAGACATCGCAAGAGAAGACAGAGAGACAAGACAGCACAAGAAAAGACATCGCAGTATATCACAAGACACCGAAAGACAAGACATCTAAAAAAAACGCAAGACAAGACATCGAGGGACAAGACATCGAGAGACAAGACATCGCAACAAAAGACATCGCAAGATATCGCAAGACAAGACACCGAAAGACAAGACATCGAGAGACAAGACACTGCAAGAAAAGACATCACAAGACATGAGAAGACATCGCAAGACAAGACATCGCTAGACAAGACATCGAAAGACAAGACATCGCTACACAAGACATCACAAGATAAGACATCATAAGACAAGACATCGAAAAGACAAGATATTGCAAGACATGAGAAGACATTGTAAGACTAGAGATCGCAAGATATCGCAAGACAAGACATTGCAAGACAAGACACCAAAAGACAAGACATTGCAAGAAAAGGCAAGACAAGACATCGAGAGACAAGGCATCAAGACAAGACAAGACATTGCAAGAAAAGACATCACAAGACATGAAAAGACATCGCAAGACAAGACACCGAAAGACAAGACATCGAGAGACAAGATACTGCAAGAAAAGACATCACAAGACATGAGAAGACATCGCAAGACAAGACATCGCAAGACAAGACATTGCTAGACAAGACATTGGAAGACAAGACATCGCTAGAAAAGACATCACAAGATAAGACATCATAAGACAAGACATCGAGAGACAAGACATCAAGACAAGACAAGACATTGCAAGAAAAGACATCACAAGACATGAAAAGACATCGCAAGACAAGACACCGAAAGACAAGACATCGAGAGACAAGATACTGCAAGAAAAGACATCACAAGACATGAGAAGACATCGCAAGACAAGAGATCGCAAGACAAGACATCGCAAGACAAGACATTGAGAGACAAGACATCGCAAGGTAAGACATCGCAAGACAAGACATCGAGAGACAAGACATTGCAAGACATGAGAAGACATTGCAAGACAAGATATCGCAAGACAAGACACCAAAAGACAAGACATCACCAAGACAAGACATCGAGAGACAAGACATTGCAAGAAAAGACATCACAAGACCTGAGAAGACATCTCAAAAAAATGCAAGACAAGACATCGAGGAACAGGACATCGAGAAACAAGACATTGCAAGAAGAGACATCGCAAGATATCGCAAGACAAGACACCGAAAAACAAGACATCAAGGGACAAGACACCGAAAGAAAAGACATCACAAGACATGAGAAGACATCGCAAGACAAGACATCACAAGGTAAGACATCATAAGACAAGACATTGCAAGAAAAGACATTGCAAGACATGAGAAGACATTGCAAAAAAAGATATCGTAAGACAAGACATTGCAAGACAAGACACCAAAAGACAAGACATTGCAAGAAAAGGCAAGACAAGACGTCGAGAGACAAGACATCAAGACGAGACATTGCAAGACAAGATATCGCAAGACACCGAAAGACAAGACATCGAGAGACAAGACACTGCAAGAAAAGACATCACGAGGCATGAGAAGAAATCGCAAGACAAGACATCGCAAGACAACACATTGCTAGACAAGACATCAAGAGACAAGACATCGCAAGGTAAGACATCGCAAGACAAGACATCGAGAGACAAGACATTGCAAGACATGAGAAGACATTGCAAGACAAGACATCGCAAGATATCGCAAGACAAGACACCAAAAGACAAGACATCGCAAGGTAAGACATCACAAGACAAGACATCGAGAGACAAGACATTGCAAGAAAAGACATCACAAGACATGAGAAGACATCGCAAGACAAGGCATCGCTAGACAAGACATCGAAAGACTAGACATCTCTAGAGAAGACATCACAAGATAAAACATCATAAGACAAGAGATCGAAAGACAAGACATTGCAAGAAAAGACATTGCAAGACATGAGAAGACATTGCAAGACAAGACATCGCAAGATATCGCAAGACAAGACACCAAAAAACAAGACATTGCAAGAAAAGGCAAGACAAGACATCGAGAGACAAGACATCAAGACAAGACAAGACATTGCAAGAAAGGACATCACAAGACATGAAAAGACATCGCAAGACAAGACATTGCAAGATAACGCAAGACAAGACATCGAGAGACAAGACACTGCAAGAAAAGACATCACAAGACATAAAAAAAATCGCAAGACATCGCAAGACAAGACATCGTTAGACAAGACATCAAGAGACAAGACATCGCAAGACAAGACATCGAGAGACAAGACATTGCAAGAAAAGACATCACAAGACATGAAAAGACATCGCAAGACAAGACATCGCAAGACAAGACACCGAAAGACAAGACATCGAGAGACAAGACACTGCAAGAAAAGACATCACAAGACATAAAAAAAATCGCAAGGCAAGACATCGCTAGACAAGACATCGCTAGACAAGACATCGAGAGACAAGACATCGCAAGGTAAGACATCGCAAGACAAGACATCGAGAGGCAAGACATGAGAAGACATTGCAAGACAAGTCATCGAAAGATATCACAAGACACCAAAAGACAAGACATCGCAAGGTAAGACATCGCAAGACAAGACTTCGAGAGACAAAACATCGAGAGACAAGACATTGCAAGAAAAGACATTTCAAGACATGAGAAGACATCGCAAGACAAGACACCTAAAGACAAGACATCGAGAGACAAGACACTGCAAGAAAAGACATCACAAGGTAAGACATCGCAAGACAAGACATCGAGAGACAAGACATTGCAAGAAAAGACATTGCAAGACATGAGAAGACCTTGCAAGACAAGACATCGCAAGACAAGACACCAAAAGACAGGACATCAAGAGACAAGACATCACAAGAAAAGACATCGCAAGACATTGAAGAAGAAGACATTGCAAGACAAGATATCGCAAGACAAGACACCGAAAGACAAGACATCGAGAAACAAGACACTGCAAGAAAAGACATCACAAGACATGAGAAGACATCGCTAGACAAGATATCGAGAGACAAGACATCGCAAGGTAAGACATCGCATGACAAGACATCGAGAGACAAGACACTGCAAGAAAAGACATCACAAGACATTAGAAGACATCTGTAGACAAGACATCACTAGATAAGACATCGAGAGACAAGACATCGCAAGACCAGACATCGCAAGGTTAGACATCGCAAGACAAGACATCGAGAGACAAGACATTGCAAGACATGAGAAGACCTTGCAAGACATCGCAAGACAAGACACCAAAAGACAAGACATCGAGAGACAAGACATCACAAGAGAAGACATCGCAAGACATTGAAGGAGAAGGCATTGCAAGACAAGACATCGCAAGACAAGACATCGAGGGACAGGACATCGAGAGACAAGACATTGCAAGAAAAGACATCGCAAGATATTGCAAGACAAGACACCGAAAAACAAGACATCAAGAGACAAGAAAGAAAAGACATCACAAGACATGAGAAGACATCGCAAGACAAGACATCGCAAGACAAGACATCGCTAGACAAGACATCACAAGGTAAGACATCATAAGACAAGACATCGAAAGACAAGACATCGCAAGAAAAGACATTGTAAGACATGAGAAGACATCGCAAGACTAGACACCGCAAGACAAGCCATTGCAAGACATCGCAAGACAGGACATCGAGAGTCAAGACATCGCAAGAAAAGACATCGCAAGACATGAGAAGACATTGCAAGGCAAGACATCACAAGACAAGACATAGCAAGACAAGACATCGCAAGATAACGCAAGACAAGACATTGCAAGACAAGCCATCGAGAGACAAGACATCGAGAGACAAGACATCGCAAGAAAAAACATCACAAGACATGAGAAGTCATTGCAAGACAAGACATCACTAGACAAGACACCAAAAGACAAGACATCGCAAGACAAGACATCGAGTGACAATCGCAAGACATGAGAAGACATCGCAAGATAAGACATCGCAAGACAAGAAATTGCAAGACAATGCATTGAGAGACAAGACATTGCAGGAAAAGACATCACAAGACAAGACATCGCAAGACAAGCTATCACAAGACAAGACATCGAGAGACAAGACAAATAGTAAAACCTGCAAAAGGTTGGTACTATATAAATTAATCATTCTGTTAATGGTGCATACAAGAGTTAAGATAAATATGTGTAATTTTAAGGTCATTATCTATATATTTCTTGCTATGTTATTTTTGTATATAATCTTCAGAGAAGAGTAAGCCATGACAAAAGAAAAATGTATGATGAAAGGTTTCTCCCTATAAAGCAAATTAGTGTATGCTTTTTTGGGTGATTTACCTTCTTCTGGCATATAGGAAGTGCAGTCCTTGGTGGTTATACTTCCTTGCTGCTCTCACTTTTTTCCTCCAGCTCCATTCATGTAGCCTGTCATTGGTGCTTTTTATTGTTTGTTTGTTTTTTTATGTCCCCCCCCAACTAATTATTGAGGTATTATAGACTTACATATGTTATTCAAAACAGACACAGAAAAACGTTTGTTTGAATCCAGTCTGGTATATCGGTATGAGAGAAGTAAAGTAACAAAGAGAGATATTACCATTGCATCTTATAAAATATAAAGCAACCCCATGTTTTATGTATGAGTGCAGGAATATTTTTGCATTTTTGACTAATATTCCATGTAATTATGACACTTTATCCAATAACTATTGGATATTGTTATACCAGCTTATGTGGGCGTTTTATGCCATCCTGGGAAATGTATAGGTTCAATTTTTTTTTCCATTTGGGGTTGCTGTAAAGTAATCATTGAATGTAGCAATCTGGTGAGTTGTGGCATGGCTATTGAGGGGAAATGGAGGAGGCCATGCATGTGAAAGATAAGTTTGCCCTTAAAGAAATAGAAATAAAGCTGCGAGAATTGGGTTTAAAAAAGCAGATGGCTTTTTAGCCCGTTTTCAAAAGACTTATGTGTTGGAATTGAAACATTCCATTAATTAGTACATTTTCAAACTTCCTCCTTCACACACAAATAGTAAAACCTGCAAAAGGTACATATTATTTTAGTTAATAAGCTCAGAAGAGCGTTGGTTATCTCCCTTTGGTGTCTTTAGTTACTGTTCATTTTCGGTATTCAGTACGGATTTTTCACCTTGACTTGTTTTACTGTTTATTGTTTTTGTATTACACTTGTTCACAGTTGCACGGTTGCGTGAACTCTTATTCCTAGGATCCTCTGTGTCAGGTACATGGAACATGTTATAGATAGCATGCTATTTATGACATATCTACTGTCTGGAATCCTCATGGTGGCTACTAAATGGTGGCTGCTACTGCTGGCACAGTGGTGGCTGCTAAATGATGGCTACTGTCGCTGTTTTTAAATGCTCTCGGCTGCTGCTGGCAAAGTGGCTGCTAAATGATGGCTACTGCCGCTGCTCTTAAATGCTCTCGGCTGCTGCTGGCAAAGTGGTGGCTGTTATGTGCGGTCTATATTTTTATATACCTATCTTTTTGACTATGCACCGCGCCACCTAAGTTGTTGGAGCTATATAAATTATTCATTCAGTTAATGGTGCATAGAGGAGTTAAGATAAATATGTGTAATTTTAAGGTCATTATCTATATATTTCTCGGTATGTTATTTTTGTATATAGTATTCAGAGAAGAGTAAGTTATAACAATAGAAAAATGTATGATGAAAGGTTTCTCCCTATAAAGTAAATGAGTGTATGCTTTTTTGGGTGATTCACCTTCTTCTGGCATATAGGAAGTGCAGTCCTTGGTGGTTATACTTCCTTGCTGCTCTCACTTTTTTCCTCCAGCGCCATTCGTGTAGCCTGTCATTGGTGCTTTTTATTGTTTGTTTGTTTTTTTACGTCCCCCCCCCAACTAATTTTTGATGTATTATAGACTTACATATGTTATTCAAAACAGACACAGAAAAAAGTTTGTTTGAATCCAGTCTGGTATATCGATATGAGAGAAGTAAAGTAACAAAGAGAGATATAACCATTGCATCTTATAAAATATAAAGCAACCCCATGTTTCATGTGTGAGTGCAGGAATATTTTTGCATTTTTTGACTAATATTCCATGTAATTATGACACTTTATCCAATAACTATTGGATATATATATATTTATACCAGCTTATGTGGGCATTTTATGCCATCCTGGGAAATTTTTCGGTTCCATTTTTTTTCCATTTGGGGTTGCTGTAAAGTAATCCTTGAATCTAGCAATCTGGTGAGGTGTGGCATGGCTATTGAGGGGAAATGGAGGAGGCCATGCATGTGAAGGAGAGGTTTGCCCTTAAAGAAATAGAAATAAAGCTGCGAGAATTAAGTTTAAAAAAGCTGATGGCTTTTTAGCCCGTTTTCAAAAGACTTGTGTTGGAATTGAAACATTCCATTAATTAGTACCTTTTCAAACTTCCTCCTTCACATAGAAATAATATAACCTGCAAAAGGTAAATATTATTTTAGTTAATAAGCTCAGAAGAGCGTTGGTTATCTCCCTTTGGTGTCTTTAGTTACTGTTCATTTTCGGTATTCAGTATGGATTTTTCACCTTGACTTGTTTTAGGGCTCGTTTCCACTATCGCGAATCCGCATGCGTCTAACGCATGCGGATTCGCACATGTAATGCAAGTGGATGGGCCTGTTTCCACTGTAGCGTTGTTGAGGTGCGTTTTTTTCAGCGGTAAAAAAACGCACAAAAGAGCCAACGAATTCGCCTGCGAGTGGAATGCATGCGAATCGCCGCTAATGTATTTAATAGGAAATTCGCATGCGGCTATGGTATGCGAATTTTCATAGGTACCAATGTAACTTCAAACAGGCAGTGACATGGTTAAATTCGCATATACCCTCAAATGCGAAAAAAATCGCATCCGCATGCTATTTCATCAGCGGTGGAATCCAGGCGATTCTGCACCGCAATAGTGGAAACGAGCCCTCACTGTTTATTGTTTTTGTATTACACTTGTTCACAGTTGCACGGTTGCGTGAACTCTTATTCCTAGGATCCTCTGTGTCAGGTACATGGAACATGTTATAGATAGCATGCTATTTATGACATATCTACTGTCTGGAATCCTCATGGTGGCTACAAAATGGTGGCTGCTACTGCTGGCACAGTGGTGGCTGCTAAATGATGGCTACTGTCGCTGTTTTTAAATCCTCTCGGCTGCTGCTGGCAAAGTGGCTGCTAAATGATGGCTACTACCGCTGCTCTTAAATGCTCTCGGCTGCTGGGAAATTTTTCGGTTCAATTTTTTTTCCATTTGGGGTTGCTGTAAAGTAATCATTGAATCTAGCAATCTGGTGAGGTGTGGCATGGCTATTGAGGGGAAATGGAGGAGGCCATGCATGTGAAGGAGAGGTTTGCCCTTAAAGAAATAGAAATAAAGCTGCTAGAATTGGGTTTAAAAAAGCTGATGGCTTTTTAGCCCGTTTTCAAAAGACTTGTGTTGGAATTGAAACATTCCATTAATTAGTACCTTTTCAAACTTCCTCCTTCACATAGAAATAGTAAAACCTGCAAAAGGTAAATATTATTTTAGTTAATAAGCTCAGAAGAGCGTTGGGTATCTCCCTTTGGTGTCTTTAGTTACTGTTCATTTTCGGTATTCAGTATGGATTTTTCACCTTGACTTGTTTTACTGTTTATTGTTTGTGTATTACAGTTGTTGGCAGTTGCACGGTTGCGTGAACTCTTATTCCTAGGATCCTCTGTGTCAGGTACATGGAACATGTTATAGATAGCGTGCTATTTATGACATATCTACTGTCTGGAATCCTCATGGTGGCTACTAAATGGGGGCTGCTACTGCTGGCACAGTGGTGGCTGCTAAATGATGGCTACTGTCGCTGTTTTTAAATGCTCTCGGCTGCTGCTGGCAAAGTGGCTGCTAAATGATGGCTTCTGCCGCTGCTCTTAAATGCTCTCGGCTGCTGCTGGCAAAGTGGTGGCTGTTATGTGCGGTCTATATTTTTATATACCTATCTTTTTGACTATGCACCGCGCCACCTAAGTTGTTGGAGCTATATAAATCATTCATTCAGTTAATGGTGCATAGAGGAGTTAAGATAAATATGTGTAATTTTAAGGTCATTATCTATATATTTCTCGGTATGTTATTTTTGGATATAGTATTCAGAGAAGAGTAAGTTATAACAATAAAAAAATGTATGATGAAAGGTTTCTCCCTATAAAGTAAATGAGTGTATGCTTTTTTGGGTGATTCACCTTCTTCTGGCATATAGGAAGTGCAGTCCTTGGTGGTTATACTTCCTTGCTGCTCTCACTTTTTTCCTCCAGCGCCATTCGTGTAGCCTGTCATTGGTGCTTTTTATTGTTTGTTTGTTTTTTTACGTCCCCCCCCAACTAATTTTTGATGTATTATAGACTTACATATGTTATTCAAAACAGACACAGAAAAAAGTTTGTTTGAATCCAGTCTGGTATATCGATATGAGAGAAGTAAAGTAACAAAGAGAGATATAACCATTGCATCTTATAAAATATAAAGCAACCCCATGTTTCATGTGTGAGTGCAGGAATATTTTTGCATTTTTTGACAAATATTCCATGTAATTATGACACTTTATCCAATAACTATTGGATATATATATATTTATACCAGCTTATGTGGGCGTTTTATGCCATCCTGGGAAATTTTTCGGTTCCATTTTTTTTCCATTTGGGGTTGCTGTAAAGTAATCCTTGAATCTAGCAATCTGGTGAGGTGTGGCATGGCTATTGAGGGGAAATGGAGGAGGCCATGCATGTGAAGGAGAGGTTTGCCCTTAAAGAAATAGAAATAAAGCTGCGAGAATTGGGTTTAAAAAGCTGATGGCTTTTTAGCCCGTTTTCAAAAGACTTGTGTTGGAATTGAAACATTCCATTAATTAGTACCTTTTCAAACTTCCTCCTTCACATAGAAATAATATAACCTGCAAAAGGTAAATATTATTTTAGTTAATAAGCTCAGAAGAGCGTTGGTTATCTCCCTTTGGTGTCTTTAGTTACTGTTCATTTTCGGTATTCAGTATGGATTTTTCACCTTGACTTGTTTTAGGGCCCGTTTCCACTATCGCGAATCCGCATGCGTCTAACGCATGCGGATTCGCACATGTAATGCAAGTGGATGGGCCTGTTTCCACTGTAGCGTTGTTGAGGTGCGTTTTTTTCAGCGGTAAAAAAACGCACAAAAGAGCCAACGAATTCGCCTGCGAGTGGAATGCATGCGAATCGCCGCTAATGTATTTAATAGGAAATTCGCATGCGGCTATGGTATGCGAATTTTCATAGGTACCAATGTAACTTCAAACAGGCAGTGACATGGTTAAATTCGCATATACCCTCAAATGCGAAAAAAATCGCATCCGCATGCTATTTCATCAGCGGTGGAATCCAGGCGATTCTGCACCGCAATAGTGGAAACGAGCCCTCACTGTTTATTGTTTTCGTATTACACTTGTTCACAGTTGCACGGTTGCGTGAACTCTTATTCCTAGGATCCTCTGTGTCAGGTACATGGAACATGTTATAGATAGCATGCTATTTATGACATATCTACTGTCTTGAATCCTCATGGTGGCTACTAAATGGTGGCTGCTACTGCTGGCACAGTGGTGGCTGCTAAATGATGGCTACTGTCGCTGTTTTTAAATCCTCTCGGCTGCTGCTGGCAAAGTGGCTGCTAAATGATGGCTACTACCGCTGCTCTTAAATGCTCTCGGCTGCTGGGAAATTTTTCGGTTCAATTTTTTTTCCATTTGGGGTTGCTGTAAAGTAATCATTGAATCTAGCAATCTGGTGAGGTGTGGCATGGCTATTGAGGGGAAATGGAGGAGGCCATGCATGTGAAGGAGAGGTTTGCCCTTAAAGAAATAGAAATAAAGCTGCGAGAATTGGGTTTAAAAAAGCTGATGGCTTTTTAGCCCGTTTTCAAAAGACTTGTGTTGGAATTGAAACATTCCATTAATTAGTACCTTTTCAAACTTCCTCCTTCACATAGAAATAGTAAAACCTGCAAAAGGTAAATATTATTTTAGTTAATAAGCTCAGAAGAGCGTTGGTTATCTCCCTTTGGTGTCTTTAGTTACTGTTCATTTTCGGTATTCAGTATGGATTTTTCACCTTGACTTCTTTTACTGTTTATTGTTTGTGTATTACAGTTGTTGGCAGTTGCACGGTTGCGTGAACTCTTATTCCTAGGATCCTCTGTGTCAGGTACATGGAACATGTTATAGATAGCATGCTATTTATGACATATCTACTGTCTGGAATCCTCATGGTGGCTACTAAATGGGGGCTGCTACTGCTGGCACAGTGGTGGCTGCTAAATGATGGCTACTGTCGCTGTTTTTAAATGCTCTCGGCTGCTGCTGGCAAAGTGGCTGCTAAATGATGGCTTCTGCCGCTGCTCTTAAATGCTCTCGGCTGCTGCTGGCAAAGTGGTGGCTGTTATGTGCGGTCTATATTTTTATATACCTATCTTTTTGACTATGCACCGCGCCACCTAAGTTGTTGGAGCTATATAAATTAATCATTCAGTTAATGGTGCATAGAGGAGTTAAGATAAATATGTGTAATTTTAAGGTCATTATCTATATATTTCTTGGTATGTTATTTTTGTATATAGTATTCAGAGATGAGTAAGCCATGACAAGAGAAAAATGTATGATGAAAGGTTTCTCCCTATAAAGTAAATGAGTGTATGCTTTTTTGGGTGATTCACCTTCTTCTGGCATATAGGAAGTGCAGTCCTTGGTGGTTATACTTCCTTGCTGCTCTCACTTTTTTCCTCCAGCGCCATTCGTGTAGCCTGTCCTTGGTGCTTTTTATTGTTTGTTTGTTTTTTTACGTTTCCCCCCCCCCCCCAACTAATTTTTGATGTATTATAGACTTACATATGTTATTCAAAACAGACACAGAAAAAAGTTTGTTTGAATCCAGTCTGGTATATCGATATGAGAGAAGTAAAGTAACAAAGAGAGATATTACCATTGCATCTTATAAAATATAAAGCAACCCCATGTTTCATGTGTGAGTGCAGGAATATTTTTGCATTTTTTGACTAATATTCCATGTAATTATGACACTTTATCCAATAACTATTGGATATATATATATATTTATACCAGCTTATGTGGGCGTTTTATGCCATCCTGGGAGATTTTCGGTTCCATTTTTTTTCCATTTGGGGTTGCTGTAAAGTAATCATTGAATCTGGCAATCTGGTGAGGTGTGGCATGGCTATTGAGGGGAAATGGAGGAGGCCATGCATGTGAAGGAGAGGTTTGCCCTTAAAGAAATAGAAATAAAGCTGCGAGAATTGGGTTTAAAAAAGCTGATGGCTTTTTAGCCCGTTTTCAAAAGACTTGTGTTGGAATTGAAACATTCCATTAATTAGTACCTTTTCAAACTTCCTCCTTCACATAGAAATAATATAACCTGCAAAAGGTAAATATTATTTTAGTTAATAAGCTTAGAAGAGCGTTGGTTATCTCCCTTTGGTGTCTTTAGTTACTGTTCATTTTCGGTATTCAGTATGGATTTTTCACCTTGACTTGTTTTAGGGCTCGTTTCCACTATCGCGAATCCGCATGCGTCTAACGCATGCGGATTCGCACATGTAATGCAAGTGGATGGGCCTGTTTCCACTGTAGCGTTGTTGAGGTGCGTTTTTTTCAGCGGTAAAAAAATGCACAAAAGAGCCAACGAATTCGCCTGCGAGTGGAATGCATGCGAATCGCCGCTAATGTATTTAATAGGAAATTCGCATGCGGCTATGGTATGCGAATTTTCATGCGAATTCGCATAGGTACCAATGTAACTTCAAACAGGCAGTGACATGGTTAAATTCGCATATACCCTCAAACGCGAAAAAAATCGCATCCGCATGCTATTTCATCAGCGGTGGAATCCAGGCGATTCTGCACCGCTATAGTGGAAACGAGCCCTCACTGTTTATTGTTTTTGTATTACACTTGTTCACAGTTGCACGGTTGCGTGAACTCTTATTCCTAGGATCCTCTGTGTCAGGTACATGAAACATGTTATAGATAGCATGCTATTTATGACATATCTACTGTCTGGAATCCTCATGGTGGCTACTACTGCTGGCACAGTGGTGGCTGCTAAATGATGGCTACTGTCGCTGTTTTTAAATGCTCTCGGCTGCTGCTGGCAAAGTGGCTGCTAAATGATGGCTACTGCCACTGCTCTTAAATGCTCTCGGCTGCTGGGAAATTTTTCGGTTCAATTTTTTTTCCATTTGGGGTTGCTGTGGAGTAATCATTGAATCTAGCAATCTGGTGAGATGTGGCATGGCTATTGAGGGGAAATGGAGGAGGCCATGCATGTGAAGGAGAGGTTTGCCCTTAAAGAAATAGAAATAAAGCTGCGAGAATTGGGTTTAAAAAAGCTGATGGCTTTTTAGCCCGTTTTCAAAAGACTTGTGTTGGAATTGAAACATTCCATTAATTAGTACCTTTTCAAACTTCCTCCATCACATAGAAATAGTAAAACCTGCAAAAGCTAAATATTATTTTAGTTAATAAGCTCAGAAGAGCGTTGATTATCTCCCTTTGGTGTCTTTAGTTACTGTTCATTTTCGGTATTCAGTATGGATTTTTCACCTTGACTTGTTTTACTGTTTATTGTTTGTGTATTACAGTTGTTGGCAGTTGCACGGTTGCGTGAACTCTTATTCCTAGGATCCTCTGTGTCAGGTACATGGAACATGTTATAGATAGCATGCTATTTATGACATATCTACTGTCTGGAATCCTCATGGTGGCTACTAAATGGTGGCTGCTACTGCTGGCACAGTGGTGGCTGCTAAATGATGGCTACTGTCGCTGTTTTTAAATGCTCTCGGCTGCTGCTGGCAAAGTGGCTGCTAAATGATGGCTTCTGCCGCTGCTCTTAAATGCTCTCGGCTGCTGCTGGCAAAGTGGTGGCTGTTATGTGCGGTCTATATTTTTATATACCTATCTTTTTGACTATGCACCACGCCACCTAAGTTGTTGGAGCTATATAAATTAATCATTCAGTTAATGGTGCATAGAGGAGTTAAGATAAATATGTGTAATTTTAAGGTCATTATCTATATATTTCTTGGTATGTTATTTTTGTATATAGTATTCAGAGATGAGTAAGCCATGACAAGAGAAAAATGTATGATGAAAGGTTTCTCCCTATAAAGTAAATGAGTGTATGCTTTTTTGGGTGATTCACCTTCTTCTGGCATATAGGAAGTGCAGTCCTTGGTGGTTATACTTCCTTGCTGCTCTCACTTTTTTCCTCCAGCGCCATTCGTGTAGCCTGTCATTGGTGCTTTTTATTGTTTGTTTGTTTTTTTACGTTCCCCCCCCCCCCAACTAATTTTTGATGTATTATAGACTTACATATGTTATTCAAAACAGACACAGAAAAAAGTTTGTTTGAATCCAGTCTGGTATATCGATATGAGAGAAGTAAAGTAACAAAGAGAGATATTACCATTGCATCTTAGAAAATATAAAGCAACCCCATGTTTCATGTGTGAGTGCAGGAATATTTTTGCATTTTTTGACTAATATTCCATGTAATTATGACACTTTATCCAATAACTATTGGATACATATTTTTATACCAGCTTATGTGGGCGTTTTATGCCATCCTGGGAAATTTTTCGGTTCAATTTTTTTTCCATTTGAGGTTGCTGTAAAGTAATAATTGAATCTGGTGAGGTGTGGCATGGCTATTGAGGGGAAATGGAGGAGGCCATGCATGTGAAGGAGAGGTTTGCCCTTAAAGAAATAGAAATAAAGCTGCGAGAATTGGGTTTAAAAAAGCTGATGGCTTTTTAGCCCGTTTTCAAAAGACTTGTGTTGGAATTGAAACATTCCATTAATTAGTACCTTTTCAATCTTCCTCCTTCACATACAAATAGTAAAACCTGCAAAAGGTAAATATTATTTTAGATAGTAAGCTCAGAAGAGCGTTGGTTATCTCTCTGTGGTGTCTTTAGTTACTGTTTACTTTCGGTATTCAGTATGGATTTTTCACCTTGACTTGTTTTATTGTCTATTGTTTTTGTATTACACTTATTCACAGTTGCACAGTTGCCGTGAACTCTTATTCCTAGAATCCTCTGTGTCAGGTACATGGAACATGTTATAGATAGCATGCTATTTATGACATATCTACTGTCCGGAATCATCATGGTGGCTACTAAATGGTGGCTGCTACTGCTGGCGCAGTGGTGGCTGCTAAATGATGCCTAGTGCCGCTGTTTTTAAATGCTCTTGACTGCTGCTGGCAAAGGCCTCGATTCATAAAGCATTACCTCATGCGGTAATGCTGAAAACAGCAGACTTTACCGACCACTTAGCAAAATGTCAATTCATAAAGGCTGTTACCGCATGAAAAGCTGACATTACCGACCAGGGAGCTAAATTACCGACTTGGCTGCAGTTACCGACAACACATGTCAGTAAATTGTCAGCAAATGTCAATTCATAAAGCCTGCAACATGCGGTAAGCCTGGCGGTAGTTACCGACACCTCTGGTGAGGTCTTAACAAGTTACCGACAGCTCTGACAGCTCTGATTAATGCAAAGTGCAGAGATCCGAAAGTCTGTTTGATTCATCTGTGGAGAGAGCCAGAAAGCCCTCTGTGTGAATCATTTCAGCAGGCAGGGAAAGACTGTGTGACTCATCTGTCTGAGTCATCAGTGGTAAGAGCCGGCTGTGTGAGTAATTTCTGCAGGCAGGGAAAGACTGTGTGACTCATCTGTCTGAGTCATCAGTGGGAGAGCCAGAGAGAGCCGTCTCTGTGATTCATTTCTGCAGAGCAAAGAGGGAATCGGGACACTGCTCTACTCTACCGCTCAATGGGCTGCGGTAATTTACCGACCTCCAAGGGCAGCTGGGGAAATCTTTATGAATTAGCACACAGACCGGGAAAATACCGAGTGCGGTATTTTCCCGACAAGATTTTTGTTATCGCACTGCTGTTTATGAATCGAGGCCAAAGTGGTGGCTGTTATGTGCGATCTATATTTTTATAAACCTATCTTTTTGACTATGCACCGCTCCACCTAAGTTGTTGGTACTATATTAAATTAATCATTCTGCTAATGGTGCATACAAGAGTTAAGATAATTATGTGTAATTTTAAGGTCATTATCTATATATTTCTTGCTACGTTATTTTTGTATATAGTCTTCAGAGAAGAGTAAACCATGACAAATGAAAAATGTATGATGAAAGGTTTCTCCCTATAAAGCAAATTAGTGTATGCTTTTTTGGGTGATTCACCTTCTTCTGGCATATAGGAAGTGCAGTCCTTTTTGGTTATACTTCCTTGCTGCTCTCACTTTTTTCCTCCAGCGCCATTCATGTAGCCTGTCATTGGTGCTTTTTATTGTTTGTTTGTTTTTTTACGTCCCCCCCCCCCCCCCCCAACTAATTATTGAGGTATTATAGATTCACATATGTTATTCAAAACAGACACAGAAAAAAGTTTGTTTGAATCCAGTCTGGTAAATCGGTATGAGAGAAGTAAAGTAACAAAGAGAGATATAACCGTTGCATCTTATAAAATATAAAGCAACCCCATGTTTTATGTATGAGTTCAGGAATATTTTCGCATTTTTTGACTAATATTCCATGTAATTATGACACTTTATCCAATAACTATTGGATATTGTTATACCAGCTTATGTGGGCATTTTATGCCATCCTGGGAAATTTATAGGTTCAATTTTTTTTCCATTTGGGGTTGCTGTAAAGTAATCATTGAATCTAGCAATCTGGTGAGGTGTGGCATAGCTATTGAGGGGAAATGGAGGAGTCCATGCATGTGAAGGAGAGGTTTGCCCTTAAAGAAATAGAAATAAAGCTGCGAGAATTGAGTTTAAAAAAGCCGATGGCTTTTTAGCCAGTTTTCAAAAGACTTGTGTTAGAATTGAAACATTCCATTAATTAGTACCTTTTCAAACTTCCTCTTTCACATACAAATAGTAAAACCTGCAAAAGGTACATATTATTTTAGATAGTAAGCTCGGAAAAGTGTTGGTAAGCTCTCTTTGGTGTCTTTGGTTACTGTTCATTTTCGATATTCAGTATGGATTTTTCACCTTGACTTGTTTTATTGTGTATTGTTTTTGTATTACACTTATTCACAGTTGCATGGTTGCCGTGAACTCTTATTCCTAGAATCCTCTGTGTCAGGTACATTGAACATGTTATAGATAGCATGCTATTTATGACATATCCACTGTCCGGAATCCTCATGGTGGCTACTAAATGGTGGCTGCTACTGCTGGCACAGTGGGGGCTGCTTAATGATGCCTAGTGCCGCGGTTTTTAAATGCTCTCGGCTGCTGCTGGCAAAGTGGCTGCTAAATAATGGCTACTGCCGCAGCTCTTAAATGCTCTCGGCTGCTGCTGGCAAAGTGGCTGTTATATGAGGTCTATATTTTTATGTACATATCTTTTTGACTATGCACCGCGCCACCTAAGTTGTTAGTGCTATATAATTATGTTAATGGTGCATACAAGAGTTAAGATAAATAAGCCAT
This sequence comes from Hyperolius riggenbachi, assembly GCF_040937935.1. Classification (NCBI taxonomy): domain Eukaryota; kingdom Metazoa; phylum Chordata; class Amphibia; order Anura; family Hyperoliidae; genus Hyperolius; species Hyperolius riggenbachi. Next base: position 183,240,536 of record NC_090649.1, on the reverse strand, counting down.
TGCAAGACAAGACATCGCAAGACAAGCCATCGAGAGACAAGACATCACAAGAAAAGACTTTGCAAGACATGACAAGACATCGCAAGACAAGACATCCCAAGATATCGCAAGACAATAAAATAGAAGAAATCGCAAGAGAAGACATAGAGAGACAAGACAGCACAAGAAAAGACATTGCAAGATATCTCAAGAAAAGACATCGCAGTATATCGCAAGACAAGACACCGAAAGACAAGACATCTCAAAAAAACACAAGACATCGAGGGACAAGACATCGAGAGACAAGACATTGCAAGAAAAGACATCGCAAGATATCGCAAGACAAGACATCGAGAGACAAGACACTGCAAGAAAAGACATCACAAGACATGAGAAGACATCGCAAGACAAGACATCGCAGGACAATACATCGCTAGACAAGACATTGAAAGACAAGAAATCGCTAGACAAGATATCACAAGATAAGACATCATAAGACAAGACATAGAGAGACAAGACATTGAAAGACAAGACATGAGAAGACATTGCAAGACAAGACATTGCAAGATATCGCAAGACAAAACATTGCAAGACAATACACCAAAAGACAAGACATTGCAAGAAAAGGCAAGACAAGACATCGAGAGACAAGACATCAAGACAAGACATTGCATAAAAAGACATCACAAGACATGAAAAGACATCGCAAGACAAGACATCGCAAGATATCGCAAGACAAGACACCGAAAGACAAGACATCGAGAGACAAGACACTGCAAGAAAAGACATCACAAGACATGAGAAGAAATCGCAAGACAAGACATCGCAAGACAAGACATCGCTAGACAAGACATTGAGAGACAAGACATCGCAAGGTAAGACATCGCAAGACAAGACATCGAGAGACAAGACATTGCAAGACATGAGAAGACATTCCAAGACAAGATATCGCAAGACAAGACATCGAGAGACAAGATATTGCAAGAAAAGACATTACAAGACATGAGAAGACATCGCAAGACAAGACATTGCAAGTAAAGACATCGCAAGATATCCCAAGACAAGACACCAAAAGACGACATCGAGAGACGAGACACTGCAAGAAAAGACATCACAAGACATGAGAAGACATTGCTAGACAAGACATCACTAGACAAGACATCGAGGGACAAGACATCGAGAGACAAGACCTTGCAAGAAAAGACATCGCAAGATAACGCAAGACAAGACACCGAAAGACAAGACATCGAGAGACAAGACACTGCAAGAAAAGACATCACAAGACATGAGAAGACATCGCAAGACAAGACATCGCAAGACAAGACATTGCTAGACAAGACATTGGAAGACAAGACATCGCTAGAAAAGACATCACAAGATAAGACATCATAAGACAAGACATCGAGAGACAAGACATCGAAAGACAAGACATTGCAAGACATGAGAAGACATTGCAAGACAAGATATCGCAAAACAAGACATTGCAAGACTAGACACCAAAAGACAAGACATTGCAAGAAAAGGCAAGACAAGACATCGAGAGACAAGACATCAAGGCAAGAAAAGACATCACAAGGCATGAAAAGACATCGCAAGACAAGACATCGCAAGATATCGCAAGACAAGACACCGAAAGACAAGACATCGTAAGGTAAGACATCAAGAGACAAGACATCGAGAGACAAGACATCGAGAGACAAGACACTGCAAGAAAAGACATCACAAGACATGAGAAGAAATCGCAAGACAAGACATCGCAAGACAAGGCATCGTTAGACAAGACATCGCAAGGTAAGACATCGCAAGACAAGACATCGAGAGACAAGACATGAGAAGACATTGCAAGACAAGACATCGCAAGATATCGCAAGACAAGACACCAAAAGACAAGACATCGTAAGGTAAGACATCAAGAGACAAGACATCGAGAGACAAGACATCGAGAGACAAGACATTGCAAGAAAAGATATCACAAGACATGAGAAGACATCGCAAGACAAGACATCGCTAGACAAGACATCGAGATACAAGACATCGCAAGACCAGACATCGCAAGGTAAGACATCGCAAGACAAGACATCGAGAGACAAGACATTGCAAGAAAAGACATTGCAAGATATGAGAAGACCTTGAAAGACAAGACATCGCAAGAGATCGCAAGACAAGAGATCGCAAGACAAGACACCAAAAGACAAGACATCGAGAGACAAGACATCACAAGAAAAGACATCGCAAGACATTGAAGGAGAAGACATCGCAAGACAAGCCATCGCAAGACAAGACATCGAGAGACAAGACATCGCAAGAAAAGACAGCGCAAGGCATGAGAAGAAATCGCAAGACAAGCCATTGCAAGACATCGCAAGACAAGACATCGAGAGGAGACAAGATATCGCAAGACAATAAAAGAGAAGACATCGCAAGAAAAGACATAGAGAGACAAGACAGCACAAGAAAAGACATTGCAAGATATCGCAAGAAAAGACATCGCAGTATATCGCAAGACAAGACACCGAAAGACAAGACATCTCAAAAAAACGCAAGACAAGACATCGAGGGACAAGACATCGAGAGACAAGACATTGCAAGAAAAGACATTGCAAGATATCGCAAGACAAGACACCGAAAGACAAGACATCGAGAGACAAGACACTGCAAGAAAATACATCACAAGACATGAGAAGACAAGACATCGCAGGACAATACATCGCTAGACAAGACATCGAAGGACAAGAAATCGCTAGACAAGACATCACAAGATAAGACATCATAAGACAAGACATAGAGAGACGACATCGAAAGACAAGACATATCAAGACATGAGAAGACATTGCAAGACAAGACATTGCAAGATATCGCAAGACAAAACATTGCAAGACAAGACACCAAAAGACAAGACATTGCAAGAAAAGGCAAGACAAGACATCGAGAGACAAGACATCAAGACAAGACATTGCAAGAAAAGACATCACAAGACATGAAAAGACATCGCAAGACAAGACATCGCAAGATATCGCAAGACAAGACACCGAAAGACAAGACATCGAGAGACAAGACACTGCAAGAAAAGACATCACAATACATGAGAAGACATCGCAAGACAAGACATCGCTAGACAAGACATTGAGAGACAAGACATCGCAAGGTAAGACATCGCAAGACAAGACATCGAGAGACAAGACATTGCAAGACATGAGAAGACATTCCAAGACAAGACATCGCAAGACAAGACATCGAGAGACAAGATATTGCAAGAAAAGACATTACAAGACATGAGAAGACATCGCAAGACAAGACATTGCAAGTAAAGACATCGCAAGACATTGAAGGAGAAGACATCGCAAGACAAGACATCGCAAGACAAGCCATCGCAAGACAAGACATCGAGAGACAAGACATCGCAAGAAAAGACAGCGCAAGGCATGAGAAGAAATCGCAAGACAAGCCATTGCAAGACATCGCAAGACAAGAAATCGAGAGGCAAGACATCGCAAGACAAGATATCGCAAGACAAGATATCGCAAGACAATAAAAGAGAAGACATCGCAAGAAAAGACATAGAGAGACAAGACAGCACAAGAAAAGACATTGTAAGATATCGCAAGAAAAGACATCGCAGTATATCGCAAGACAAGACACCGAAAGACAAGACATCTAAAAAAAACGCAAGACAAGACATCGAGGGACAAGACATCGAGAGACAAGACATTGCAAGAAAAGACATTGCAAGATATCGCAAGACAAGACACCGAAAGACAAGACATCGAGAGACAAGACACTGCAAGAAAATACATCACAAGACATGAGAAGACAAGACATCGCAGGACAATACATCGCTAGACAAGACATCGAAGGAGAAGAAATCGCTAGACAAGACATCACAAGATAAAACATCATAAGACAAGACATAGAGAGACGACATCGAAAGACAAGACATATCAAGACATGAGAAGACATTGCAAGACAAGACATTGCAAGATATCGCAAGACAAAACATTGCAAGACAAGACACCAAAAGACAAGACATTGCAAGAAAAGGCAAGACAAGACATCGAGAGACAAGACATCAAGACAAGACATTGCAAGAAAAGACATCACAAGACATGAAAAGACATCGCAAGACAAGACATCGCAAGATATCGCAAGACAAGACACCGAAAGACAAGACATCGAGAGACAAGACACTGCAAGAAAAGACATCACAATACATGAGAAGAAATCGCAAGACAAGACATCGCAAGACAAGACATCGCTAGACAAGACATTGAGAGACAAGACATCGCAAGGTAAGACATCGCAAGACAAGACATCGAGAGACAAGACATTGCAAGACATGAGAAGACATTCCAAGACAAGACATCGCAAGACAAGACATCGAGAGACAAGATATTGCAAGAAAAGACATTACAAGACATGAGAAGACATCGCAAGACAAGACATTGCAAGTAAAGACATCGCAAGACATTGAAGGAGAAGACATCGCAAGACAAGACATCGCAAGACAAGCCATCGCAAGACAAGACATCGAGAGACAAGACATCGCAAGAAAAGACAGCGCAAGGCATGAGAAGAAATCGCAAGACAAGCCATTGCAAGACATCGCAAGACAAGAAATCGAGAGGCAAGACTTCGCAAGACAAGATATCGCAAGACAATAAAAGAGAAGACATCGCAAGAAAAGACATAGAGAGACAAGACAGCACAAGAAAAGACATTGTAAGATATCGCAAGAAAAGACATCGCAGTATATCGCAAGACAAGACACCGAAAGACAAGACATCTCAAAAAAACGCAAGACAAGACATCGAGGGACAAGACATCGAGAGACAAGACATTGCAAGAAAAGACATTGCAAGATATCGCAAGACAAGACACCGAAAGACAAGACATCGAGAGACAAGACACTGCAAGAAAATACATCACAAGACATGAGAAGACATCGTAAGACAAGACATCGCAGGACAATACATCGCTAGACAAGACATCGAAGGACAAGAAATCGCTAGACAAGACATCACAAGATAAGACATCATAAGACAAGACATAGAGAGACAAGACATCGAAAGACAAGACATGAGAAGACATTGCAAGACAAGACATTGCAAGATATCGCAAGACAAAACATTGCAAGACAAGACACCAAAAGACAAGACATTGCAAGAAAAGGCAAGACAAGACATCGAGAGACAAGACATCAAGACAAGACATTGCAAGAAAAGACATCACAAGACATGAAAAGACATCGCAAGACAAGATATCGCAAGACAAGACCCCGAAAGACAAGACATCGAGAGACAAGACACTGCAAGAAAAGACATCACAATACATGAGAAGAAATCGCAAGACAAGAAATCGCAAGACAAGACATCGCTAGACAAGACATTGAGAGACAAGACATCGCAAGGTAAGACATCGCAAGACAAGACATCGAGAGACAAGACATTGCAAGACATGAGAAGACATTCCAAGACAAGACATCGCAAGACAAGACATCGAGAGACAAGATATTGCAGGAAAAGACATTACAAGACATGAGAAGACATCGCAAGACAAGACATTGCAAGTAAAGACATCGCAAGATATCGCAAGACAAGACACCAAAAGACGACATTGAGAGACAAGACACTGCAAGAAAAGACATCACAAGACATGAGAAGACATTGCTAGACAAGACATCGCTAGACAAGACATCGAGGGACAAGACATCGAGAGACAAGACCTTGCAAGAAAAGACATCGCAAGATAACGCAAGACAAGACACCGAAAGACAAGACATCGAGAGAAGACACTGCAAGAAAAGACACCACAAGACATGAGAAGACATCGCAAGACAAGACATTGCTAGACAAGACATTGGAAGACAAGACATCGCTAGAAAAGACATCACAAGATAAGACATCATAAGACAAGACATCGAGAGACAAGACATCGAAAGACAAGACATTGCAAGACATGAGAAGACATTGCAAGACAAGATATCGCAAAACAAGACATTGCAAGACTAGACACCAAAAGACAAGACATTGCAAGAAAAGGCAAGACAAGACATCGAGAGACAAGACATCAAGACAAGACATTGCAAGAAAAGACATCACAAGACATGAAAAGACATTGCAAGGCAAGACATCGCAAGATATCGCAAGACAAGACACCGAAGGACAAGACATCGAGAGACAAGACACTGCAAGAAAAGACACCACAAGACATGAGAAGAAATCGCAAGACAAGACATCGCAAGACAAGGCATCGCTAGACAAGACATCGCAAGGTAAGACATCGCAAGACAAGACATCGAGAGACAAGACATTGCAAGACATGAGAAGACATTGCAAAACAAGATATCGCAAGACAAGACACCAAAAGACAAGACATCGCAAGGTAAGACATCGCAAGGCAAGACATCGAGAGACAAGACATTGCAAGAAAAGACATCACAAGACATGAGAAGACATCGCAAGACAAGACATCGCAAGAAAAGACATTGCAAGATATCGCAAGACAAGACACCAAAAGACAAGACATCGAGAGACAAGACACTGCAAGAAAAGACATCACAAGACATGAGAAGACATCGCTAGACAAGACATCGAGATACAAGACATCGCAAGACCAGACATCGCAAGGTAAGACATCGCAAGACAAGACATCAAGGGACAAGACATTTCAAGAAAAGACATTACAAGACATGAGAAGACCTTGAAAGACAAGACATCGCAAGAGATCGCAAGACAAGAGATCGCAAGACAAGACACCAAAAGACAAGACATCGAGAGACAAGACATCACAAGAAAAGACATTGCAAGACATTGAAGGAGAAGATATTGCAAGACAAGACATCGCAAGACAAGCCATCGCAAGACAACACATTGAGAGACAAGACATCAAGAGACAAGACATCACAAGAAAAGACATCGCAAGATATGAGAAGACATCACAAGACAAGACACCGCAAGACAAGCCATTGCAAGACATAGCAAAACAAGACATCGATAGTCAAGACATCGCAAGACATGAGAAGAAATCGCAAGACAAAACATCGCAAGACAAGACATCGCTAGACAAGACATCAAGAGACAAAACATCGCAAGGTAAGACATCGCAAGACAAGACATCGAGAGACAAGACACTACAAGACACGAGAAGACATTGCAAGAAAAGACATCGCAAGATATCGCAAGACAAGACATCGAGAGACAAGACACTGAAAGAAAAGACATCACAAGACATGAGAAGAAATTGCAAGACAAGACATCGCAAGACAAGGCATCGCTAGACAAGACATCGAGAGACAAGACATCGCAAGGTAAGACATCGCAAGACAAGACATTGAGAGACAAGACATCGAGAGACAAGACATTGCAAGACATGAGAAGACATTGCAAGACAAGATATCGCAAGACAAGACACCAAAAGACAAGACATCGCAAGGTAAGACATCGCAAGAAAAGAGATCGAGAGACAAGACATTGCAAGAAAAGACATCACAAGACATGAGAAGACATCGCTAGACAAGACATCGCTAGACAAGACATCGAGAGACAAGACATCGCAAGACCAGACATCGCAAGGTAAGACATCGAGAGACAAGACATTTCAAGAAAAGACATTACAAGACATGAGAAGACCTTGAAAGACATGACATCGCAAGATATCGCAAGACAAGAGATCGCAAGACAAGACACCAAAAGACAAGACATCGAGAGACAAAACATCACAAGAAAAGACATCGCAAGACATTGAAGGAGAAGACATTGCAAGACAAGACATCACAAGACAAGCCATCGCAAGACAACACATTGAGAGACAAGACATCGAGAGACAAGACATCACAAGAAAAGACATTGCAAGATATGAGAAGACATCACAAGACAAAACACCGCAAGACAAGCCATTGCAAGACATAGCAAAACAAGACATCGATAGTCAAGACATCGCAAGACATGAGAAGAAATCGCAAGACAAGACATCGCAAGACAAGACATCGCTAGACAAGACATCAAGAGACAAGACATCGCAAGGTAAGACATCGCAAGACAAGACATCGAGAGACAAGACACTACAAGACACGAGAAGACATTGCAAGACAAGACATCGCAAGAGATCGCAAGACAAGACATCGAGAGACAAGACACTGCAAGAAAAGACATCACAAGACATGAGAAGAAATCGCAAGACAAGGCATCGCTAGACAAGACATCGCAAGGTAAGACATCGCAAGACATCGAGAGACAAGACATCAAGAGACAAGACATTGCAAGACATGAGAAGACATTGCAAGACAAGATATTGCAAGACAAGGCACCAAAAGACAAGACATCGCAAGGTAAGACATCGCAAGAAAAGAGATCGAGAGACAAGACATTGCAAGAAAAGACATCACAAGACATGAGAAGACATCGCAACACAAGACATTGCAAGAAAAGACATCGCAAGATATCGCAAGACAAGACACCAAAAGACAAGACATCGAGAGACAAGACACTGCAAGAAAAGATATCACAAGACATGAGAAGACATCGCTAGACAAGACATCGCTAGACAAGACATCGAGAGACAAGACATCGCAAGACCAGACATCGCAAGGTAAGACATCACAAGACAAGACATCGAGAGACAAGACATTGCAAGAAAAAACATTGCAAGACATGAGAAGACCTTGAAAGACAAGACATTGCAAGATATCGCAAGACAAGAGATTGCAAGACAAGACACCAAAAGACAAGACATCGAGAGACAAAACATCACAAGAAAAGACATCGCAAGACATTGAAGGAGAAGACATTGCAAGACAAGACATCGCAAGACAAGACATCGCAAGACAACACATCGAGAGACAAGACATCGAGAGACAAGACATCGCAAGAAAAGACATCGCAAGATATGAGAAGACATCACAAGACAAGACACCGCAAGACAAGCCATTGCAAGACATCGCAAGACAAGACATCGAGAGTCAAGACATCGCAAGACAAGACATCACAAGACATGAGAAAAAATCACAAGACATCGCTAGACAAGACATCAAGAGACAAGACATTGCAAGGTAAGACATCGCAAGACAGGACATCGAGAGACAAGACACTGCAAGACATGAGAAGACATTGCAAGACAAGACATCGCAAGATATCGCAAGACAAGGCACCAAAAGACAAGACATCGCAAGGTAAGACATCGAGAGACAAGACATCGAGAGACAAGATATCGAGAGACAAGACATTGCAAGAAAAGACATGAGAAGACATCGCAAGACAAGACATTGGAAGAAAAGATATCGCAAGACAAGACACCAAAAGACAAGACATCGAGAGACAAGACACTGCAAGAAAAGACATCACAAGACATGAGAAGACATCGCTAGACAAGACATCGCTAGACAAGACATCGAGAGACAAGACATCGCAAGAAAAGACATTGCAAGACATGAGAAGACCTTGCAAGACAAGACATTGCAAGATATCGCAAGACAAGAGATCGCAAGACAAGACACCAAAAGACAACACATCGAAAGACAAGACATCACAAGAAAAGACATTGCAAGACATTGAAGGAGAAGACATTGCAAGACAAGACATCACAAGACATCACAAGACAAGCCATCGCAAGACAACACATTGAGAGACAAGACATCGAGAGACAAGACATCACAAGAAAAGACATTGCAAGACATGAGAAGACATCGCAAGACAAGACACCGCAAGACAAGCCATTGCAAGACATCGCAAGACAAGACATCAAGAGTCAATACATCGCAAAAAAAGACATCGCAAGACATGAGAAGACATTGCAAGACAAGACATCACAAGACAAGCCATAGCAAGACAAGACATCGCAAGATAACGCAAGACGACATTGCAAGACAAGCCATCGAGAGACAAGCCACCGAGAGACAAGACATCGCAAGAAAAGACATCACGAGACATGAGAAGTCATCGCAAGTCAAGACATCGCTAGACAAGACACCAAAAGACAAGACATCACAAGACAAGACATCGAGTGACAATCACAAGACACGAGAAGACATCGCAAGACAAGACATCGCAAGATAAGACATCGCAAGTCAAGAAATCGCAAGACAAGGCATTGAGAGACAAGACATTGCAGGAAAAGACATCGCAAGACAAGACATCGCAAGACAAGACATCGCAAGACAAGACATCGCAAGACAAGCCATCGCAAGACAAGACATCGAGAGACAAGACAAATAGTAAAACCTGCAAAAGGTACATATTCCTTTTAGATAGTAAGCTCGGAAGAGCGTTGGTTATCTCTTTGGTGTCTCTAGTTACTGTTCATTTTCTGTATTCAGTATGAATTTGTCACCTTGACTTGTTTTATTTTCTATTGTTTGTGTATTACAGTTGCACGGTTGCCGTGAACTCTTATTCCTAGAATCCTCTGTGTCAGGTACATGGAACATGTTATAGATAGCATGCTATTTATGACATATCCACTGTCTGGAATCCTCATGGTGGCTACTAAATGGTGGCTGCTACTGCTGGCACAGTGATGGCTGGTAAATGATGGCTACTGTCGCTGTTTTTAAATGCTCTCGGCTGCTGTTGGCAAAGTGGCTGCTAAATGATGGCTACTGCCGCTGCTCTTAAATGCTCTCGGCTCCTGCTGGCAAAGTGGTGGCTGTTATGTGCGGTCTATATTTGTATGTACCTATCTTTTTGACTATGCACCGTGCCACCTAAGTTGTTGGTACTATATAAATTAATCATTCTTTTAATGGTGCATACAAGAGTTAAGATAAATATGTGTAATTTTAAGGTCATTATCTATATATTTCTTGCTATGTTATTTTTGTATATATTCTTCAGAGAAGAGTAAGCCATGACAAAAGAAAAATGTATGATGAAAGGTTTCTCCCTATAAAGCAAATTAGTGTATGCTTTTTTGGGTGATTCACCTTCTTCTGGTATATAGGAAGTGCAGTCCTTGGTGGTTATACTTCCTTGCTGGTCTCACTTTTTTCCTCCAGCGCCATTCGTGTAGCCTGTCATTGGTGCTTTTTTATTGTTTGTTTGTTTTTTTACGTTCCCCCCAACTAATTATTGAGGTATTATAGACTTACATATGTTATTCAAAACAGACACAGAAAAACGTTTGTTTGAATCCAGTCTGGTATATCGGTATGAGAGAAGTAAAGTAACAAAGAGAGATATTACCATTGCATCTTATAAAATATAAAGCAACCCCATGTTTCATGTGTGAGTGCAGGAATATTTTTGCATTTTTTGACTAATATTCCATGTAATTATGACACTTTATCCAATAACTATTGGATATTGTTATACCAGCTTATGTGGGTGTTTTATGCCATCCTGGGAAATTTTTAGGTTCAATTTTTTTTTCCATTTGAGGTTGCTGTAAAGTAATCATTGAATCTAGCAATCTGGTGAGGTGTGGCATGGCTATTGAGGGGGAATGGAGGAGGCCATGCATGTGAAGGATAAGTTTGCCCTTAAAGAAATAGAAATAAAGCTGCGAGAATTGGGTTTAAAAAAGCAGATGGCTTTTTAGCCCGTTTTCAAAAGTCTTATGTGTTGGAATTGAAACATTCCATTAATTAGTACCTTTTCAAACTTCCTCCTTCCCATACAAATAGTAAAGCCTGCAAAAGGTACATATTCTTTTAGTTAATAAGCTCAGAAGAGTGTTGGTTATCTCCCTTTGGTGTCTTTAGTTACTGTTGATTTTCGGTATTAAGTATGGATTTTTCACCTTGACTTGTTTTACTGTTTATTGTTAGTGTATTACAGTTGTTGGCAGTTGCACGGTTGCCGTGAACTCTTATTCCTAGGATCCTCTGTGTCAGGTACATGGAACATGTTATAGATAGCATGCTATTTATGACATATCTACTGTCTGGAATCCTCATGGTGGCTACTAAATGGTGGCTGCTACTGCTGGCACAGTGGTGGCTGCTAAATGATGGCTACTGTCGCTGTTTTTAAATGCTCTCGGCTGCTGCTGGCAAAGTGGCTGCTAAATGATGGCTACTGCCGCAGCTCTTAAATTCTCTCGGCTGCTGCTGGCAAAGTGGTGGCTGTTATGTGCAGTCTATATTTTTATGTACCTATCTTTTTGACTATGCACTGCGCCACCTAAGTTGTTGGTACTATATAAATTAATAATTCTGTTAATGGTGCATACAAGAGTTAAGATAAATATGTGTAATTTTAAGGTCATTATCTATATATTTCTTGCTATGTTATTTTTGTATATAGTCTTCAGAGAAGAGTAAGCCATGACAAAAGAAAAATGTATGATGAAAGGTTTCTCCCTATAAAGCTAATTAGTGTATGCTTTTTTGGGTGATTCACCTTCTTCTGGCATATAGGAAGTGCAGTCCTTGGTGGTTATACTTCCTTGCTGCTCTCACTTTTTTCCTCCAGCGCCATTCATGTAGCCTGTCATTGGTGCTTTTTATTGTTTGTTTGTTTTTTACGTTCCCCCCAACTAATTATTGAGGTATTATAGACTTACATATGTTATTCAAAACAGACACAGAAAAACGTTTGTTTGAATCCAGTCTGGTATATCGGTATGAGAGAAATAAAGTAACAAAGAGAGATATAACCATTGCATCTTATAAAATATAAAGCAACCCCATGTTTCATGTGTGAGTTCAGGAATATTTTTGCATTTTTTGACTAATATTCCATGTAATTATGACACTTTATCCAATAACTATTGGATATTGTTATACCAGCTTATGTGGGCGTTTTATGCCATCCTGGGAAATTTATAGGTTCAATTTTTTTTTCCATTTGGGGTTGCTGTAAAGTAATCATTGAATCTAGCAATCAGGTGAGGTGTGGCATGGCTATTGAGGGAAAATGGAGGAGGCCATGCATGTGAAGGAGAGGTTTGCCCTTAAAGAAATAGAAATAAAGCTGCGAGAATTGAGTTTAAAAATGCCGATGGCTTTTTAGCCAGTTTTCAAAAGACGTGTTAGAATTGAAACATTCCATTAATTACCGTACCTTTTCAAACTTCCTCCTTCACATACAAATTGTAAAACCTGCAAAAGGTACATATTATTTTAGATAGTAAGTTCGAAAGAGCATTGGTTATCTTTCTTTGGTGTCTTTGGTTACTGTTTATTTTCGATATTCAGTATGGATTTTTCACCTTGACTTGTTTTATTGTCTATTGTTTTTGTATTACACTTATTCACAGTTGCACGGTTGCCGTGAACTCTTATTTCTAGAATCCTCTGTGTCAAGTACATGGAACATGTTATAGATAGCATGCTATTTATGACATATCCACTGTCTGGAATCCTCATGTTGGCTACTAAATGGTGGCTGCTACTGCTGGCACAGTGGTGGCTGCTAAATGATGCCCAGTGCCACTGTTTTTAAATTCTCTCGGCTGCTGCTGGCAAAGTGGCTGCTAAATAATGGCTACTGCCGCAGCTCTTAAATGCTCTCAGCTGCTGCTGGCAAAGTGGCTGTTATATGAGGTCTATATTCTTATGTACCTATCTTTTTGACTATGCACCGCGCCACCTAAGTTGTTAGTGCTATATAATTATGTTAATGGTGCATACAAGAGTTAAGATAAATAAGACATCGCAATACAAGACATCGCAAGACAAGCCATCGAGAGACAAGACATCGCAAGAAAAGACTTCCCAAGACATCGCAAGACAAGACATCCCAAGATATCGCAAGACAATAAAAGAGAAGACATCGCAAGAGAAGACATAGAGAGACAAGACAGCACAAGAAAAGACATTGCAAGATATCGCAAGAAAAGACATCGCAGTATATCGCAAGACAAGACACCGAAAGACAAGACATCTCAAAAAAACGCAAGACAAGACATCGAGGGAAAAGACATCGAGAGACAAGACATTGCAAGATATCGCAAGACAAGACACCGAAAGACAAGACATCGAGAGACAAGACACTGCAAGAAAAGACATCACAAGTCATGAGAAGACATCGCTAGACAAGACATCGAAAGACAAGACATCCCTAGACAAGACATCACAAGGTAAGACATCATAAGACAAGACATCGAGAGACAAGACATCGAGAGACAAGACATTGCAAGAAAAGACATCGCAAGACATGAGAAGACATCGCAAGAAAAGACATCGCAAGATATCGCAAGACAAGACACCAAAAGACAAGACATCGAGAGACAAGACACTGCAAGAACAGATATCACAAGACATGAGAAGACATCTCTAGACAAGACATCGAGAGACAAGACATCGCAAGACGAGACATTGCTAGGTAAGACATTGCAAGACAAGAGATCGAGAGACAAGACATTTCAAGAAAAGACATTGCAAGACATGAGAAGACCTTGCAAGACAAGACATTGCACAATATCGCAAGACAAGACATCGCAAGACAAGACACCAAAAAACAAGAAATCGAGAGACAAGACATCACAAGAAAATAGATCACAAGACATTGGAGAAGACATTGCAAGACAAGACACCGCAAGACAAGACATCGCAAGACAATCCATCGCAAGACAACACATCGAGAGACAAGACATCGCAAGAAAAGACATCGCAAGACATGAGAAGACATCGCAAGACAAGACACCGCAAGACAAGACATTGCAAGACAAGACATCGAGAGTCAAAACATCGCAAGAAAAGACATTGTAAGACATGAGAAAACATTGCAAGAGAAGACATCACAAGACAAGACATTGCAAGATAACGCAAGACAAGACATTGCAAGACAAGCCATCGAGAGACAAGACATTGAGAGACAAGACATTGCAAGAAAAGACATCACAAGACATGAGAAGTCATTGCAAGACAAGACCTCGCTAGACAAGATACCAAAAGACAAGACATCGCTAGACAAGACATCGAGTGACAATCGCAAGACATGAGAAGACATCGCAAGACAAGACATCGCAAGATAAGACATCGCAAGACAAGACATCGCAAGAAATCGCAAGACAAGACATTGCAGGAAAAGACATCGCAAGACAAGACATCACAAGACAAGAGATGACATCGATAGACAAGACAAATAGTAAAACCTGCAAAAGGTACATATTCCTTTTAGATAGTAAGCTCAGAAGAGCGTTGGTTATCTCTTTGGTGTCTTTAGTTACTGTTCATTTTCTGTATTCAGTATGAATTTGTCACCTTGACTTGTTTTATTTTCTATTGTTTGTGTATTACAGTTGTTGGCAGTTGCACGGTTGCCGTGAACTCTTATTCCTAGAATCCTCTGTGTCAGGTACATGGAACATGCTTTATATAGCATGCTATTTATGACATATCTACTGTCTGGAATCCTCATGGTGGCTACTAAATGGTGGCTGCTACTGCTGGCACAGTGGTGGCTGCTAAATGATGGCTACTGTCGCTGTTTTTAAATGCTCTCGGCTGTTGCTGGCAAAGTGGCTGCTAAATGATGGCTACTGCCGCAGCTCTTAAATGCTCTCAGCTGCTGCTGGCAAAGTGGTGGCTGTTATGTGCGGTCTATATTTTTATGTAATACTGTAGGCAACGTCCCAATCAACAAACTACCGTTTCTTATAGAATTATCTTATGACATATATCATTCATGGTTCAGAGTGGTCTGGCTGAAAAGTAGTATTTGTACAAAGAAAACGCAGAACCCATCTGCAAGCCAAAGCACTCTGAGTCATGTATATAGAAAAATGAAAAACATTTATTATTAGCATTAAAACCCCCTTTCATGGGATAGATAAATCAGCATACATATACATCTCAGCATAGCATAAAATATGGAGGAAAGATACAACGGTCTGAAAGCCCACCCAGCATGCCGTATGAAGGCCACCTGGATGTAATAAAGTCCCCTCAATACAAAAAGAGGCACATAGTGGCCTGTATAGGCGTCATGGATGATTGCCAAAGGTGTTGCAATTTGCTCATGAGCTTAGTGGTGGATTGCACATTGCGTGGTATGAAGTACCAGATACATAGCTTCTGATGCAAATCAGTATGGATTCCGCCGCCCTTGATGACCAGTTATCAACTGTAAAGCTTGTAGATGTCCAATCGCAACATCCATATGAATTTTCATAAGGCAGTAAAAGTTCCAACTTAATGCAATAACTGTTGTTTATAGCTACCACTCCTGAAGAGATTGCATATTCCACATATCCATGTGCCACTCCAAATAGTCCAACCAAACATTGGGAAGGAGGCGTAATGAATGTCCGTAAATGTAGAGGGAACATCCAGGGATGTAAACTGCGGGCTGCAGTGGGCTGACTGTGGGTCCGCCGGAAGCCAATCGGCGTGTGCATGCCCAATGCGCCGCCAAAGGATCCGGCTGGACATGCGCAGACAGCAAGTGGAGAGGCCAGCCGCCGGGCGTAGTCTACGCCCACCGAGCACGCCTCCCCTGTCTGCGCATAGGCGAGATTAACCACATACACGCCAGAACCTGCGGCGCACCCGCTGCACACAGTACGACCAAATGGAGGGGAGGGGGTGGAGGGGGGGAACAAGGGAGAAGGGTCGCAATCTGCGCACCGGGTGCGCCCCGAAGACCAGCGCGCAATGGAACCCCACCACCGAGCTTTAAAGGGGAGCCCCGCACAAAAATACAAAAATCAATCAAACAACCATATAACAATCAATTGTGCAGAACTTAGTCCAGCAACGTGTATCGTTGGTAGCCACTAGAAATAATAAGCATAATCCCCCCCCCCCAAAAAGAGGAAGGAAATGAGGAGTATACGTTGATAATTAATCTCATTAAATAAAAAGAGGTTTGTATTTGTATACTATTGTATCCCCACCACACATCAATGGGCATTGTGGGGGGCCAATAGTTACCCCTATAGACATAGGAGATAAAGGACAGGGGACATCCGGCCCTCCCCAACAGGGGGGGGGGGGGAAGGGAAGGTTGGGGAAAGGGAAGGGGATGGGAAGGAGGGGAAAGAGAAAGGGGGAGAGAAGGCAGCAGCCCCCCAACGAGGGGGCAACGCCAAACCCCGCCCCACGGTAACCAGCAAACCCACGTGAAAGTCAGGGGGCAGTGGACCGAGTCAAAACTGGTGCCACCCAGAATTTATAAAAATGGTGAGTATTTTAACTCATCATTTAAGCCTGGTGGGGACGTTGCCTTGAGTTCGTATATCCAGCGACATTCGCGCTGTAACACTAACTTCTCAAAGTCCCCACCTCTCAATGGTTGGTGGACGCAGTCCACCGCACTGAAGGTAATCGTGTTAGAAGGATTTGATTCACACATGATTACATGTCTTGCTACGGGAGAACGTAAATTATGTCCCACGATATCCTGTGTATGCTCATAAATACGTCTGCGGAAATTTTGTGTTGTCATGCCAATATAGAAGGCGTCACATGTGCATTTGAGCACATAAATGACGCCCTCCGTGGCACAGTTAACAAAATGCTTAATCTGAACTGTTCTCTTAACATGGGGAAAAGTGTTGGATCGACCAACTGTCACAAAGGGACATTGGTTACATGATCCACACTGAAAGACCCCCCTGGCTCTACACGGATCAGACCGTGTGTTGCCCGTATAGTGACTTCTAACTATCTTGTTAGCAATGGTAGGGGCCTTACGAAAAATAACTTTGGGTTTCTCTGGTACACATTGCCGAATTTTGACATCGTCAGTTAGCAGGTGCCAGTGTTTGTTAAGAATCTTGTGGAATTGTGCCTCTTGTTTATTATATGTTACAACAATAGGAACCGTATCCATAAATGAGTCAGTCTTCCTCCGATATCGCAAAAGAGCATCACGATCAGACTTAAGGGCCCTGTTATAGGCCCGATCAATGTTGGACCTGGAATAGCCCCTGACCCTAAATCTATGTTTTAGTTCAACTGCCTCTTGTTTGAAAGCATCTAGAGTAGAGCAATTGCGTCTTGCTTTCAAAAATTGTCCCCTCGGGACGCTCCTAAGGAGATGTCGGGGATGAAAGCTGTCCGCATGTAGGACAGCATTTGATGATGTGGGTTTCCTGAGTAGTCTAGTGCTCAAGTCGCCATCCTCTCCCACCTCTATACTGAGGTCTAGGAAGGATAGGGACTTGGCACTGTACTCACATGTCAATTTGAGATTTAAGGAGTTATGGTTGAACTTATCAACAAACTCTAATAATAATGATTCGTCTCCTGTCCATAGGAGCAAAATGTCGTCAATGTACCTGTGCCACGCCTCCACGTGGCACAGGTATTCGACCAAGTCATCATTGGAAAAAATGTCTGCCTCCCACGCCCCCAGGTACAGGTTCGCATACGACGGGGCACAGGGGGTCCCCATCGCTGTCCCCTGAACCTGGAGGTAGTGGGAGGTACCAAATACAAAATGGTTATGAGTCAAAAGGAATTCTAACATCTCTAATAAAAAGATGGAATGATCCATTTCAGTACATGGTAATGTATCCAAGTATTTAGCCACTGTCCGGATGTGGGGTATACTTGAATACAGGGCCTCAACGTCCAGCGCCACTAAGAGGGTACCAGGGCGCACATGAAGGCCATCAAGGATGCGCAGCACATGCAAGGTGTCTTGTACAAAAGATGGTAGAGATTTCACGTGTTTCTGTAAGTGATAGTCAATATATTTACTGACATTCTCAGTCAGAGATCCGCAGGCTGAGATGATCGGCCTTCCTGGAGGATGTGTCATTGATTTATGAATTTTGGGTAATGCATAAAAAGTTGGAATTATTGGGTGAGGTATCTTCAAAAAGGATGACACCTCATTTGATATGACACCATTGCTGGCCGCCCAATCGATGATGCCAAACAGTACTCCCTGGTCCCTCAGAGCACCGGACGCCGAGGCCCTATGATACCAATCTCTATTCTTCAAGATACGATGACACATACTTTCATATTGGTCATTGTCCATGACCACGATGTTACCCCCCTTGTCCGAGGGCTTCACCGTGAGCATGGACATTTGTGAGAGCTCAGTGAGAGCCTGTCTCTGTGCTCCTGTAAGATTATCAGCCACACGTCCCCTATCCAATGCATCAAGATCCTTTAGTACCATCTCAACAAAAACACTGACTCTTGGACTTGCAGAGAGAGATGGAAAATATCGGGATTTGTTTTTAAATTTGGTTATACCCTGATCCGCAGTATCCTCTGTTAGAAGCTGTTCCTCAGGTATGTATCCCTCTTCTCATAGTGCCGTCAGGTCTCGTAAAGCCTTATAGTCTTTTTTCGTAAAGTCTGACCAATCTTGTATGGCACCTCCTAAGGGTGCCTCATCTTTCCGTTTGTGCTGAAGTCTCAAAATAATTTTTTGTGCAAAAAGGTTAAGATCCTTGGCACAGTCGAATTTATCGATATTTTGTGCCAAGGAAAAGCCTAGACCAAGTGAAAGAACCGACACTTGGTCTTGTGTGAGTGGAGTGTGGCTCAAATTAACAACTGTTCTCTCTTCCTCCATTATTTCTTGGACTGCAGATACTGTTCCATGTTCATTTTTTTGGATAGATTCGTTTGGTGTGGGGAAAGTGAAGTGTTTTTGGGGACATGTGAATTTTTGGCGAGTGTTTTTTTTCTTTTTCTTTGTCTTTTTCTCTTATTTTTGATTTGTTGGGTATGGGAGTATTCTCTAAAAAAGGATCAGCACTTCTGTGTGAATCCAAATTCTCAGAAGTTGAAGGTGGAGAGGTCATTTCTTTACGTTTAATTGGGGCTGTGGGGGTATGTACCTTTTGTTGCAAAGTCTCAATGATTTTATTGTCCGCAGGATGGGCTTGGGGTAAACTTGGGGTAAACTTGGGGTAAAACTTCCCCGCAACTCATCCTCACTTGTTGGGATTTCTGACAGACTGTCCGAGGCTTCTCCCTGATTGGGAGACTGTGGACCCTGAGGTTTGGGTTTGGGTCTGCCGGGTGTTTTTTTTTTGTATTCCATTGGTAAGCCTGACCCATTTTATATGACAATTTATCTCTCTCGAATTTTGATTCTTTCTTATCTATTATTTCCACATTATATCTATGTATGTGTTTAGTAAGTACTTCATTTCTAGTTTTAAATACTGGTTTGTCTTTGTGCATCTCCAAGCGTGTATTAATGGCTTCAATTTGTTTGTCTAAGGAATTTATATCAGCCTGGTGTAATTCCTTCATGTAAGTTAGTGCTATTTGTGAGCTATTCTCAAAATTTTGTTCCCATCTCCTTCTGAAGTCCTCGGTCACGTGTCGTGAGGTGGGAAAGATCTGTACTCGCATATGATATGGACATATTTTTTCAACTATATACTTGTCTGTATATATCAGATCCCAATACTTTCTAGATTTAGTCTCTAGCAGACGTTGTAAACGATTGAAACTATACAGGATCTCTTTGTCAACCAGGGGCCCAGAGGGGACCCGGTCCCTCTCCCCCTGTAATCCCTGTATAAAACTGTCCCACTGAAACATGGTTGCTGGCACCGTGAGGCTAAGGCAGTAAATGCTAGAACCCCCCGTGAGGGGCCGCTACCCTTCTATTACTTCCCACGCCAAGGACGCCGGGCGCCCCAGTCCATATATTTTTATGTACCTATCTTTTTGACTATGCACCGCGCCACCTAAGTTGTTGGTACTATATAAATTAATAATTCTGTTAATGGTGCATACAAGAGTTAAGATAAATATGTGTGATTTTAAGGTCATTATCTATATATTTCTTGCTATGTTATTTTTGTATATAGTCTTCAGAGAAGAGTAAGCCATGACAAAAGAAAAATGTATGATGAAAGGTTTCTCCCTATAAAGCAAATTAGTGTATGCTTTTTTGGGTGATTCACCTTCTTCTGGCATATAGGAAGTGCAGTCCTTGGTGGTTATACTTCCTTGCTGCTCTCACTTTTTTCCTCCAGCACCATTCGTGTAGCCTGTCATTGGTGCTTTTTATTGTTTGTTTGTTTTTTACGTTCCCCCCAACTAATTATTGAGGTATTATAGACTTACATATGTTATTCAAAACAGACACAGAAAAACGTTTGTTTGAATCCAGTTTGGTATATCGGTATGAGAGAAGTAAAGTAACAAAGAGAGATGTAACCATTGCATCTTATAAAATATAAAGCAACCCCATGTTTCATGTGTGAGTTCAGGAATATTTTTGCATTTTTTGACTAATATTCCATGTAATTATGACACTTTATCCAATAACTATTGGATATTGTTATACTAGCTTATGTGGGCATTTTATGCCATCCTGGGAAATGTATAGGTTCATTTTTTTTTCCATTTGGGGTTGGTGTAAAGTAATCATTGAATCTAGCAATCTGGTGAGGTGTGGCATGGCTATTGAGGGGAAATGGAGGAGGCCATGCATGTGAAGGAGAGGTTTGCCCTTAAAGAAATAGAAATAAAGCTGCGAGAATTGAGTTTAAAAAAGCCGATGGCTTTTTAGACAGTTTTCAAAAGACTTGTGTTAGAATTGAAACATTCCATTAATTACCGTATTTTTCGGAATATAAGACGCACTTTTTCTTCCCCAAAACTGGGGGGGGGGAGGAAGTGGGTGCGTCTTATATTCCAAAGGTACGGTTTTGGGTCCCGGAATATACTTACCGGATCCTGCCGCTGCGCTCCTGTCCTCCATCTGCGGTAATCCGAGGCTACCCGATCATCCAGCTTCATGTCTTCTAGGCTTCCCACTCATTAAGGATGCAGCTCTTTGGCATCCCATCTGCTGCGCTCCTCATCACTGCAGTCTCGGTATATAGACTGCAGTCTTCTGGTGTACGCGTTCCTCTGCCGATACCCTTCCTAGTTACAGCGTCATAGGCACTTCCTGGTTACAGCGCACGTGACGTCAGGCGCACGTGCGCTGCGGGTCACACAGAAGAGGCACTGTAACCAGGAAGTGCCTATGACGCGGTAACTAGGAAGAGTATCGGCAGAGGAACGTGTACACTGGAAGGCTGCAGTCTATATACCGAGACTGCAGCCATGAGGAGCGCGGCGCATGGGACGCCAAAGAGCTGCATCCTTAATGAGTGGGAAGCCTTGTGATACAGAAGACATGAATCTGGATGATCGGGCAGCCTCGGATTACCACAGATGGAGGACAAGAGCGCGGCGGAGGATCAGGTGAGATACAGCAGAGGTTAGTTAGTGAAGTGTAGCGTAGTGTAGTGTAGTTGGTGCGGGGCAGAAGGGGTTAGTTAGTGAAGTGTTGTGTAGCTGGTGGGGGCAGCATAGGTTAATTAGTGAAGTGTAGTGTAGTGTAGTTGGTGGGGGACAGAAGGGGTTAGTTAGTGAAGTGTAGTTAGTGGGGACAGCAGAGGTTAGTTAGTGAAGTGAAGTGTAGTGTAGTTTGTGGAGGGCAGAAGGGGTTAGTTAGTGAAGAGTAGTGTAGCTGGCTAGTGTAGCTTAGATAGAGACATTTTAGAGGGGAGTAGGTTGGTAAGACGCCCCTGCACCAAAGACGCATTTAGGTTTAGTTAATTTTTTTTTCCTGATTTTTTCCCTCTAAAACTAGGTGCGTCTTATATGTTGGAGCGTCTTATATTCCGAAAAATACGGTAGTACCTTTTTAAACTTCCTCCTTCACATACAAATTGGAAAACCTGCAAAAGGTACATATTATTTTAGATAGTAAGCTCAGAAGAGCGTAGGTTGTCTCTCTTTGGTATCTTTAGTTACTGTTCATTTTCGTTATTCAGTATGGAATTTTCACCTTGACTTGTTTTATTGTCTATTCTTTTTGTATTACGCTTATTCACAGTTGCACGGTTGCCGTGAACTCTTAATCCTAGAATCCTCTGTGTACGGTACATGGAACATGTTATAGATAGCATGCTATTTATGACTTATCCACTGTCTGGAATCCTCATGGTGGCTACTAAATGGTGGCTGCTACTGCTGGCACAGTGGTGGCTGCAAAATGATGCCTAGTGCCGCTGTTTTTAAATGCTCTCGGCTGCTGCTGGCAAAGTGGCTGCTAAATAATGGCTACTGCCGCAGCTCTTAAATGCTCTCGGCTGCTGCTGGCAAAGTGGCTGTTATATGAGGTCTATATTTTTATATACCGATCTTTTTGACTATGCACCGCGCCACCTAAGTTGTTAGTGCTATATAATTATGTTAATGGTGCATACAAGAGTTAAGATAAATAAGACAACGCAAGACAAGCCATCACAAGACTTGGCAAGACAAGCCATCGAGAGACAAGACATCGAGAGACAAGACATTGCAAGAAAAGACTTCGCAAGACATGACAAGACATCGCAAGACAAGACATCCCAAGATATCGCAGGACAATAAAACAGAAGACATCGCAAGAGAAGACACTTTCAAGACATCGCAAGAAAAGACATCGCAATATATTGCAAGACAAGACACCGCAAGACAAGACATCTCAAGAAAACGCAAGACAAGACATCGAGAGACAAGACATCAAGAGACAAGACATTGCAAGAAAAGACATCGCAAGACATGAGAAGACATCGCAAGACAAGACATCGCAAGAAAAGACATCGCAAGATATCGCAAGACAAGACATTGAGAGACAAGACACTGCAAGAAAAGACATCACAAGAGATGAGAAGACATCGCAAGACAAGACATCGCAAGAGAAAACATCGCTAGACAAGACCTCGAAAGACAAGACATCGCAAGACAAGACATCGCAAGACCAGACATTGCAAGGTAAGACATCATAAGACAAGAAATCGAGAGACAAGACATCGAGAGACAAGACATCGAGAGACAAGACATTGCAAGAAAAGACATTGCAAGACATGAGAAGACATTGCAAGACAAGACATCGCAAGATATCGCAAGACAAGACATCGCAAGACAAGACATCGCAAGAAAACGCAAGACAAGACATCGAGAGACAAGCCATCGAGAGACAAGACACTGCAAGAAAAGACATCACAAGACATGAGAAGACATCGCAAGACAAGACATCGAGAGACAAGACATCGAGAGACAAGACATCGAGAGACAAGACATCGCTAGACAAGACATCGAGAGACAAGACATCGCAAGACAAGACATCGAGAGACAAGACATTGCAAGACATGAGAAGACATTGCAAGACAAGACATCGCAAGATATCGCAAGACAAGACACCAAAAGACAAGACAACGAGAGACAAGACATCGAGAGACAAGACATCACAAGAAAAGACATTGCAAGACATGACAAGACATCGCAAGAAAAGACATCGCAAGATATCGCAAGACAAGACACCGAAAGACAAGACATCGAGAGACAAGACACTGTAAGAAAAGACATCACAAGACATGAGAAGACATCGCAAGACAAGACATCGGAAGACAAGACATCGGAAGACAAGACATCACTAGACAAGACATCGCTAGACAAGACATCGCAAGACCAGACATCGCAAGGTAAGACATCGAGAGACAAGACATTGCAAGAAAAGACATTGCAAGACAAGACATCGCAAGATATTGCAAGACAAGTCATCGCAAGACAAGACACCAAAAGATAAGACATCAAGAGACAAGACATCACAAGAAAAGACCTTGCAAGACTTTGAAGGAGAAGACATTGCAAGACAAGACATCACAAGACAAGACATCGCAAGACAAGCCATCGCAAGACAACACATCGAGAGACAAGACATCGAGAGACAAGACATTGCAAGAAAAGACATCGCAAGGGCATAAAATCTTCTATGAACTCACCATACTCCTAACGGAATACCTTGGGGTGTCTTCTTTCTAAAATGGGGTCACTTGTGGGGTTCCTATACTGCCCTGGCATTTTAGAGGCCCTAAACCGTGAGGAGTAGTCTAGAAACCAAATGCCTCAAAATGACCTGTAAAATCCTAAAGGTACTCGTAGGACTTTGGGCCCCTTAGCACACCTAGGCTGCAAAAAAGTGTCACACATGTGGTATCGCCGTACTCAGGGGAAGTAGTATAATGTGTTTTGGGGTGTATTTTTACACATACCCATGCTGGGTGGGAGAAATATCTCTGTAAATGGACAATTGTGTGTAAAAAAATAAAAAAAAATCTCATTTACAGAGATATTTCTCCCACCGAGCATGGGTATGTGTAAAAATACACCCCAAAACACATTATACTATTTCTCATGAGTATGGCGATACCACATGTGTGACACTTTTTTGCAGCCTAGGTGCGCTAAGGGGCCCAAAGTCCTATGAGCACCTTTAGGCTTTACAGGGGTGCTTACAATTTAGCACCCCCCAAAATGTCAGGACAGTAAACACACCCCACAAATGACCCCATTTTGGAAAGTAGACACCCCAAAGTATTGAGAGAGGGGCATGGTGAGTCCGTGGCAGATTTCATTTTTTTGGTCACAAGTTAGCGGAAATGGAAACTTTTTTTTTTGTCGTTTTCTGCTAACTTGTGACAAAAAATAAAATCTTCTATGAACTCACCATGCCTCTTAGTGAATACTTTGGGATGTCTTCTTTCCAAAATGGGGTCATTTCTTTTTTGATGGATATAATAAAAACTAAAAATTACAGCAGCAATCAAATAGCACTAAAAGAAGGCTCTATTAGTGACAAGAAAAGGAGGTAAATTCATTTAGATATTAGGTTGTATGACCGAGCAATAAACCATTAAAGCTGCAGTGGTCTGAATGGAAAAAAAGTGTCTGGTCCTTAAAGAGAAACTCCAACCAAGAATTTAACTTTATCCCAATCAGTAGCTGATACCCCTTTTACATGAGAAATTGATTGCTTTTCACAAACAGACCATCAGGGGGCACTGTATGACTGATATTGTGGTGAAACCCCTTCCACAAGAGACCGTCTGAGGACCGTGGTACTTTTGACAGTTTGCCACAATGTAACAAGGTTCACATACAGGAAATAGCTGTTTACAGCTGTCTCCAACGGCCAAAACAGCTAGCAGCAGCTACATAACCTGCCCACAGTAAAAATGTCACCATGTAATAAATGTCAGAATGTAAATCGGGGAGAGGAAAGACTTTACAATGAGCAAACACTGACTAAATCATTTATACATAATTATTGTAAAAGTTATTGTAAAGTTCCTCTTTAAGGTGTTTTAAGACTGCAGTCCTTAAGTGGTTAATATTCAGTGTGTTCCAGAGTCTCCGTATGTTGCTGTGTTCCTTCCCTCCTCTGCTTCCTGCTGAATTCTCCAGAGATGCTGAAGGTTAAGTACACACCATCTGTGCTCTGGAACATGGGGAGCCCTTTTTAACATGCACAAATCTCCTTCCACTTAAAAGGCACGCTGGCAGCCAGCTCTCTCCCAGACCATCTATCTGATATGGATGCATGAGTGTTAAAAACATATTCTTGTCATTATTCCATTGTAAACTTATGTTCATTTGTATCACACCTTTAGGGCCCGTTTCCACTATCGGGAATCTGCATGTGTTTTCTGCATACAGATTCGCATAACCAATACAAGTGGATGGGCCTGTTTCTACTTGTCAGAAATCCTGTGCGGTTTTGTGTGCATGAAAAATCTGCACGGCAGAGCCATGAGAATTCACACACCGCAAGGCAGTGTGCGATTCGCATACAATGTATTTAATAGGAAATCCGCATGCGTTTCCGCTTTGCGAATTTTCCATGTGAATTCACGTACGTTTTCGCATAAAATCAATGTAAAAGCACACAGGCACTGACATGGTTAAATTTGCATGCTTACTAACATATGCGAAAACATACATGAATTTGCGTTAAAATTCGCGTTAAAATTTGCATCCGCATGCAAATTCATTTTCGCATTTTCCTCAACGAATTTGCACCGCACAAGTGGAAACGGGCCCTCATTGTTCTGCTATTGTACTATTATTTCAATCTTTTCTTTATTACTGAGACAAAATCCTGGGCAAGCAAAAACTACACACATTCTTGAAATATACACATTGGAGAATACAAAAAGGTGTAACAAGTTTCTACAACAGGAGGAGAACCAAGCTGACAAACAGTTAAAACCATTGAGAAGATACTCCTCCAGCTAAGCAGATGCATGCCCACACAGCATCCGCCCACAGCATTACAGTTTGTCATATACCCACACCACCACAAATTACCCCTACCCAACCCAGCCATCACCCTCCTGTGGTGAGTCCACCAGGCATAGGCCACACTAGAAAGCACCGCGGTATATAAAGTGAATAAGATAAACAAGTACATAGCAAATTCAGAAGGACCACGGCTTGTACATAGGCAAGTAAGGGAAATATCTCAGCTTGGAGATACTTCCTGGGCTCTGCCTGAATATGAACCTGTCAGGAACCTTGTGTTGCCGCTTTCTGCCTGCTGGTGGTGACATGGAGCAGGACTGTCATAAAGTTACATTATCCCACCAGCAGATGGCTCTGAGGACTTTGCATTGTCCTGAACCTCCACCATCCACCAGCAGGGGGCCTCTGAATACTATAAGGACTTGCAGTTTCTTGTTTGGCCTCCGAGTGGCTTCAAGTGAACTCTCACCACAGGCTGCATCCTGTGTTTGCTATCACATGGACTATTTAAGGACTGTCTCTTCTCCCTGCTAATTGCCAGAACTTTGAGCTCCCAGGTCTGAGTTTCTGGACACCCTGGTTCCTGTTCCTTGCCCTGATTCCTGTGTATGCCTTCCTGTTGCTGAACCTGTTTATTCTGTCTGAGACCTTGCTTTTGTCTAATCCCTGGTACCGGTGCTTCTCTGATAACCTGTTGCTGACCTTGCTCTCCTGCTGACTCTGATATTCTGCCTGATCCCTTTTGTACTGCGATTGTGTATATGTTACGGCCAAAACCAGAAATCGGCCAATGTGGGAATTGGCCGGCCATTTCTAGAACTGGCCGATTTAACGTCGGCCAAAGTCCAAAATGCTTGGAATTTCTGACATTGGCCGGCCAGTTTGCAAAATGGCCAAAGTCATTCAGCCAAAGTCCAAAACGCACAAATCCCAGAACATCCCGGTTCCTGTCCAGCACCATGAATGGCACTCAGAACATCCCCTCTGCTCTGAAAGATACACAACAGCATAATAACCTTTACAGAAAAACATTTCTTTGTTAACCACTTGAGGACCTAGGGCTTTCTACCCCTTAAGGACCGGCCACTTTTTTTCCATTCAGACCACTGCAGCTTTCACGGTTTATTGCTCGCTCATACAACCTACCACCTAAATGAATTTTGGCTCCTTTTCTTGTCACTAATAAAGCTTTCTTTTGGTGCTATTTGATTGCTCCTGCGATTTTTACTTTTTATTATATTCATCAAAAAAGACATGAATTTTGGCAAAAAAATGATTTTTTTTAACTTTCTGTGCTGACATTTTTCAAATAAAGTAAAATTTCTGTATACATGCAGCGCAAAAAATGTGGACAAACATGTTTTTGGATAAAAAAAACCCCATTCAGTGTATATTTATTGGTTTGGGTAAAAGTTATAGCGTTTACAAACTATGGTGCAAAAAGTGAATTTTCCCATTTTCAAGCATCTATGACTTTTCTGACCCCCTGTCATGTTTCATGAGGGGCTAGAATTCCAGGATAGTATAAATACCCCCCAAATGACCCCATTTTGGAAAGAAGACATCCCAAAGTATTCACTGAGAGGCATAATGAGTTCATAGAAGATATTATTTTTTGTCACAAGTAAGCGGAAAATGACACTTTGTGACAAAAAACACAAAAAAGTTTCCATTTCTTCTAACTTGCGACAAAAAAAAAAATGAAATCTGCCACGGACTCACCATGCCCCTCTCTGAATACCTTGAAGGGTCTACTTTCCAAAATGGGTCATTTGTGGGGTGTGTTTACTGTCCTGACATTTTGGGGGGTGCTAAATTGTAAGCACCTCTGTAAAGCCTAAAGGTGCTCATTGGACTTTGGACCCCTTAGCGCAGTTAGGCTGCAAAAAAGTGCCACACATGTGGTATTGCCATACTCAGGAGAAGTAGTATAATGTGTTTTGGGGTGTATTTTTACACATACCCATGCTGGGTGGGAGAAATATCTCTGTAAATGACAATTTTTAAATTTTTTTTACACACAATTGTCAATTTACAGAGATCTTTCTCCCACTCAGCATGGGTATGTGTAAAAATACACCCCAAAACACATTATACTACTTCTCCTGAGTACGGCGATACCACATGTGTGGCACTTTTTTGCACCCTAACTGCACTAAAGGGCCCAAAGTCCAATGAGTACCTTTAGGATTTCACAGGTCATTTTGAGAAATTTCGTTTCAAGACTACTCCTCACGGTTTAGGCAGTGCTGATCGTAATGGAAAAATCTACGCTTACGGGTCATTACGCGTAATTCTACGCAATTACGCATTACGCAATTACGGTTACGACGTACTACATTATCTACGGGTCATCTCTGTAATTACGCGTAAACTTACGCGGTTACGCGTAAGGCTACCGTAATGTATGCGCTTACGATATATTGTTACGTGTACTACGGTAATTACCACCTATGCGTACGTTTTGACGCATGCGGGCGAGCGTGTACGCAATAGCCGCCTATCACTATGGTAGCTATTGCGTAAATGCGTCAGTACGTACGCGTACGTATGCGCTCCGGGCACGCTCAGCTTCATAGGCTGTGATTGGCTAATGCGTAAAAATCAACAGGAAGCTGTAAAAAAAAGACAGAGACTCGTGGGAAAGACCTGGACACCACACAGACTTTGATTGCAGCCTGCAGGGAGTCCAGGGCACATCCAGAATGCCTCCAAAAAACCCACCCGAGTTGAAAAGGATGGTGATTGAGGTAAGCAATGTATTTTGAACAAAATGCATTTATTTGGTATTGTTTCTATGCATTTATTTATATTTTACTTTAAAAAGTGTATCATAGGTGTTGCAGAGGGTTTTTTATTTTATTTGTCACTGTAACTTTGCTTGTACCACTACTGTTAAAGGGACTGCGAGCTACGCGTCATGACGTGACAGTCCTGCGCATACGTGGGTTTACTGCGCATGCGCAGGACTGTCATGCCGGCCGCCGTCATGACGCGTATCGGCTGACGTAATGACGTGCCTCTTCCTATACCAGCAAGTGTGGGGGCGACGCTTGGCTGAGTGTCGCGGCTGAGTCCCTTTAATAGTAGAGACACATTCACACTGTATTTTGCTAAATGTTAGTGATATTATATTGTAATAGTACAGTAAACTTACGTTACACTCATTGCACGCCTGAACATTAAGTCTAGGAACCCACTAAAAATCGCAAAACGCTCCCGCAGACGCTAGCGTCTTGTTTTTTTTGGAGCATTTTGCAAGCGGTTGTTTAGCGGTTTACGTTAGCGTTTTTTGCACGGTTTGCGTTTTTTGTATGGGAGTTCCTAGTGTCTACATTGTTTTGTGATTATTGATTAGTGTTCTGAATTTTTTTTTTTTTTTTTTTTTCTGGACAAAAAATGCATTGTGGGAATCATAAATGCATTTTTTGTTCAGCGCTTTAAAAACGGTAAACGGTTTCAGCAGCACTCCAATATTTTCATCTGCTCATGAACGGACATTTTGTTAAAGTGAACCTTAAGTGAGGAAAAAAAATTGAGTTTTACTCACCTGGGGCTTACCTCAGCCCCCTGCAGCTGATCGGTGCCCACGACGAGTCGCTCTGATGCTCCGGGTCCCGCCGGCGGCCACTTCCGGTTTCGCCGTCAGGACCCGTCAGGCTGGGGAACGCGGCTCATGCTACGCGTTCCCAGCCAAAATAGCACCCCTATGCGGCCATATGTCCGCATAGGCACCCGTATGCGGACATATGGCCGCATAGGGGTGCTATTTTGGCTGGGAACGCGTAGCATGAGCCGCGTTCCCCAGCCTGACGGGTCCTGACGGCGAAACCGGAAGTGGCCGCCGGCGGGACCCGGAGCATCAGAGCGACTCGTCGTGGGCACCGATCAGCTGCAGGGGGCTGAGGTAAGCCCCAGGTGAGTAAAACTCAATTTTTTTTCCTCACTTAAGGTTCACTTTAAAGGACTTCCGAGGCCAAAAAGAAAAAAATGACACTATACCTTTTTATTATCTGAATCCATGGAGGATGTCCAGCGCGTCCTCCGCACCGTACCGCCGTCATTGCAGCCCTTTTCGTTCCCCCATGGCTCGGCCCGACCCCACTGAACGGGTGGCATGTATTCCACAAGTAAGATGGCCGCCTTGAGCCGCGGCTGCACAGTACGCTTTGCCGCGAGTGCGACTGCACAGCCTTTAGCCCGCCTCCCGTACCCAGTATGCGGTGGGAGGCGGGCTAAAGGCTGCGCAATCGCACTCGCGGCAAAGCGTACTGCGCAGCCGCGGCTCAAGGTGGTGGCCATCTTACTTGTGGAATACATGCGACCCGTTCAGTGGGGTCGGGCCGAGCCATGGGGGAACGAAAAGGGCTGCAATGACGGCGGTACGGTGCGGAGGACGCGCTGGACGTCCTCCGTGGATTCAGATATTAAAAAGGTATAGTGTAATTTTCTTCTTTTTGGCCTCGGAAGTCCTTTAACATGTTCATGAACACAAATTCACAATATTTACCAATCACATTGGCTATCATTCATAAGGCTGGTTTCACAGTGGGACGTTACAGGCGCACGTTAGAGCAGCCTGTAACGCAGCCCACTGCACAGTAATGAAAAATCAATGGGGCTGTTCACAGTGCGGACGTTGCGTTACATTGTAACGCTGCGTCACAAGACAACGTACTGCATGCAGTACTTTAGACGCGGCTAAGCCGCGTTAGACTGCTTGCACATGCTCAGTAATGTTGGGGAGGAGCGGAGAGCGTCCAGGCACATGGCTAATTAATATGCACTGCGCGTTGTGACGTGCAGTGTTTACTTCCTGGAGCATCCGCTCTGTGCGGCGATTGGCCGGCGGGACCACGTGATGCCGCATGCGCACAAGAGTGCGCATCACGGCATCACTGACGCCAGAGTGAGCTGCACAACGCGGCTCACTCTGACGTCCAGATCCAGCACCAGCACCACCAGGCGTTGAGTTAGGGGAACGTTATGCGACCTTAACGCCCCCTCTAACGCAACGTCCTGGTGTGAAATTAGCCTCAAGCATTCCTGCATGCGCAAATTCTGAAAACAGCTGACTTTACCGAGCACTTAGCAAAATGTGCATTCATATAAAGGCTGTTTCCGCATCAAAAGCTGTCATTCCCGAGCACAGCGATAAATTACCGCCTTGTGTGGTGATTATCTAAAAAAAGGTAACAAAATGTCAATTCATAAAGATTAGACCAAGCGTTATGCGGACGGGGATTATCGCTCCCTAGGAAGTAGCGATAAGCATGTGGAATACATGTAACTGAATGGGACACAGACCTCCCAAGCAGCAGCAGAGAGAGCAGCGCACGGAGGGACTCGGGCAGCTTCTCTGTTTCCGCAAGCCTACCACCAGGCTTTTTCGGGGAATCACCGCACTTACAGTATATCGCAACTGGCAACATTTGTATGAATGACCACCAGAAGTCTAAAATACCGAAAGCGGTACTTTCCCGCACGGATTTTGTTACCGACCACACTTTAATGAATGATAGCCTATGGGTGGAAATTACATTTGGCCAAAGGATGGGGGACCAGATAAAGTAGGGTGATACTTATATCATTTTTATAATGTTGAAACATTATGATTTAAGTAAAGTTAATCCTAATTAAAAAATGTATAATCCATACAGTGCTCATGAATACTGTCAATTTTTTTTCAGGAATTTACAAGAGGTCGATATGACCTGGTGGTGGGGAAGTACAAAAAGCGGGTGGTGAGGAAGGTCCAGTTACTGCTGAGGACCCAATTCAGCAGGAACTTGAGGGTGAAGCAGGTCCAGATGATGTGGAGCGACCTGAAAAGGAGGGACAAAGAGCTCGTCAAGAGCATTGAGGAAGCCCTGTCATGTAAGTCAGCAAACTACTAGTTTATGTATGTGTATCTTGGGTTTTTTATACGGTATCTAATTATACTATAAAAATACCTTGTGCAGTGAATATTATAATAGAGTTGTGTAGTACTATATACGGAAAAATTATCCGTTTAATATTCACAGATGAGCTCATCACTTTTTCCACATTTTGTTTTCGTTATGGAATAATTCTAAAATGGGTTACCTAAATTATTTTTTGTGCTCCTGCCTCCTGTGTGGGCATAGTGATGATATTTGTGCAGTATTTGCTGAGTGTTTTGTTTTTTTGGAGCATTTTGCAAGCGGTTGTTTAGCGGTTTGCGTTAGCGGTTTTTGCACGGTTTGCGGTTTTTGTATGGGAGTTCCTAGCGTCTACAGCGTTTTGCGATTATCGATTAGTGTTCTGTTTGGGTGTTTTTTTTTTTTTTTTAAATTATTTTCTGGACAAAAAAAGCATTGTGGGAATCATAAATGCATTTTTTGTCCAGCGCTTTAAAAAAGATAAACGGTTCCAGCAGCACTCCAACATTTTCTATTGGAAGCGGTAACGCACCCGAAATCGAACATAGAAAACTGCGACCGCTGTAGTGGAATTTGGGCCACCCATTAACATTACCAGAGCATTTTGCGGGATCGCAGGGCGGTGCACAAAACACTCAAAACGCGCATAAAAGCGCTCTAGTGGGTTTGAGCCCTAAGAGTATGGGCCCTTTCCACTGCAAAACACAAACGTAAACACGTTATTTGTGCAATGCATCTAGATATTTTGATGTAAATGCTTTAGTGAGTTTTTTATGTGTTTGCTTTGCTTTTTTACTGTGGCTGAAAAGTGTTGTATTGATTGAAAAAGAAAAAACACAAAACGCATCGTAATTGCGCAGACATGCACCTGCACTATTGAATTTGGAAAAACGCATGCGTTTTGCATTTTTACCAAAAACGCAGCTAGTGTAAAAAAGGGCCTTATATCATACTTTGTGGAATGCAACTTGATAACCACTGTTGATCACCTGGTATTTTTTACAAGGATTTGATAGGTGCTATCGTCCATCAGGCTCTTTGGTCCTCTCCATGACCTTGGCAACTGCCAAGGTTTGCCTTGTGGATGATCCGGCTGTGGTGCATAGCCATTTTAAGATCTCTTCAGAGTTATTAAATTTTATTGATGCCTATGCTCTTGCTTGGCCTCTCAACTCAAGGGCATACATACACAGAGTTGTCTCAAAGCCACTCCTTTGATATATTTGCTGTGTGCGCAGGGGCTTATTCCTACTAAAGATGAACCATTGCCCCAGTCTACGTTCAGGAGCGCTCTTTATATCCTATCCTATTTATATTTTACTGTATTTAAAGCGAATGGGTACCAGTTTTACAATAAAAAAGTCAGATACTCACCTAAGGAGAGGGAAGGCTCGGTCCTAATGAGCCTTCCCTCTCCTCTCCCGGTGCCCTCGGTGCTGTGCTGGCTCCCCCGTTCGCATCTGCCAACGCAGGGAATTCGGAGGTTTTCAGGAGTACTCCATACTCCATACTACGCATGCGCGAATGCGTCAGAGTGCGCATGCGTAGTATGGATTGGCCCATCTTCGGGAGCCCGATTGCTCCCGAAGGCTTCCGAAACCTCCCTTCGGCGGTGGAAGTGGCAGTATTTGACAGAACTGGTTCGAATACTGCTACGGGGGATCCTGCGCGGGACCGGGCACTGGGAGAGGAGAGGGAAGGCTCATTAGGACCGAGCCTTCCCTCTCCTTAGGTGAGTATCTGACTTTTTTATTTTTAAAGTGGTACCCATTCACTTTAAGAGTCATATTCTTTCATGTCCAATAAAGAAATAAACGGTATTAGAATTTTTCTTTTTTCTGTGTTTAAACACTTCACATCCAGACCTTGTTTCCCCCTTATGGACCAGTGCAATTATAGCCAGATGTGCCCTCTGGATTAGTGTGTGCACTCAGGATTAGTTCCCCCCCCCCCCATTATAGCCAGATCTGCACCCAGAATATTTTTTTTTTAAATCCAAAATGGGTATATGTATCCACATTATTTTATTAGTCACCCCAGCTGCACATTTTAACACCTCACCCCACCCCTCACCAGGGGTCCTTAATCCCCCAGTATGGATAGTCAGATATCCCACTCCCATTCAGGCAGCCCCCTTTGTGGGTAGATCGCAAGCCGTCTCTCTCACCTCACCTCGTTCCTGCGATCAGGCTGCAGCCTGAGCCTCCGTTCCCCGCTCTACACGCAGCCCGGTGATGCCCTTAACTGGGTCTGGGCTTGATGACATCATCAAGCCGAGATTCGGATATTCTGCATCACGGGGCTGGCTGCAGAGCGGGGAACGGAGGCTCGGGCTGCAGTCTGATCGCAGGGACGAGGTGATGTGAGAGAGACTGCCAGCAGTTGGATACACCAGCAATTAAAAAAAATAATGAGTTTGAGTAAAAACTTAATACTTTTTACCTATTTCATGACATATTTCGTTCTCATTATATTATTTATTATTCTTTATTACAGCTGGATCTGCTTCTCATCCCCCACCTGCACAGCAAGGCCCAGGACGTGCCCCCAGACAGGGCAGGACCCCACCGTCTGCTGCGCAGCCCCAGGACCTGCAGGAAGGAGATGCCCCTGGACCTAGCACCTCCCGGTCTTCCTCCCCAGGCCCCTCATATCGTGGCCAGGCGATTTGCTGGAAGCCTCCAAACTGGTAAAAATATTGCATTGTATAATTAATAGGTTTTGGATCAGGATGATACCATTTATTGGCTAACTTCAAAAAAATTAAAAGAGCATGCAAGCTTTCGACTGTAGACTAGAGCCTTCTTCGGGCTTAAATCCTGAATGCTTACAAACAGATGGAATGGACAGCTATATACATGCAACATCCCAAGGGGATACATAATTTTTTTTTACACACACATACATGTCATTAAGATGCCTTAGTTAGGACACGTGTCAAACTCCAGTCCTGGAGGGCCCGATCCATGCCAATGTTTAGGATGGACTGAGAAAGAGAGGAATGTGTTGTACCTGATGGAACACACCTATCCCGATGTAGACCCATCAATTTATTTGAGCTGTGCCAAAAATTTGTGAGGATCTCGGCCCTCGTAGGACCGGTTTGACATCCCTGCCCTAGGGGAAACAGAGCAGAGTTAGTTAGCTGAGAGTACTGTGTAAACAAATGTGTTATCTCAGCTAACTAACTCTGCTCTGTTTATCTCAGCTAACTAACTCTGCTCTGTTTAAAAAAATGTATCCCCTTGGGATGTTGCATGTATATAGCTGTCCATTCCATCTGTTTGTAAACATTCAGGATTTAAGCCCGAAGAAGGCTCTACAGTTGAAAGCTTGCATGCTCTTAGTCTTTTAAAGGCAACCTACACTGAGAGGGATATGGGTATTTACTTTTAAACCATACCAGTTGCCTGGCAGTCCTGCTGCAGCCAAAGAGATCAGTAGTGGCTGAATCACATACCTGAAACAAGCAGCTAATCCAGTCTGACTTCAGTCAGAGCACCTGATCTGCATGCTTGGTGAGGGGATGTGGCTGAAAGTATTAGAGACACAGGAGCAGCTGGAGAGCCAGGCAACTGGTATTATTTTAAAAGGAAACCTCCGTATCCTTCTCAGTTTAGGTTCCCTTTAAGTTAGCCAATAAATGGTATCATCCTGATCAAAAATGTCTTGCTTTTTTCTGATGGCTAACACGGTACAAAACTCTACTGCTTTCACTGTATAAGTAATATCTCATATTAGGTTAACTACAGTCAGGTCCATTTCCATTACATGTGGTACGATATGGCACACCGCGGGTGTCCTGAGACCATTGCACGGTAATGGTATAGTTTCTATTGCGTTCAGGTTCTGCGGAGCGGTGTAGACTGATCCAAGAATCTTCAGCATGCTGCAGATTCTCGCAGGGCTGCATCTGCGTCCCATCTCCTCTAATCACTTCTGCATTGGGAGATGCGGAAGTGATGCAGCGAGGTGGCCACCTTCGCATTACTTCTATGGTGGAACAGGGCCCTAAATGTTATTGTATAAGCTTTACATTACAGGTTTCTTTTCTTTTTTTTTTGTTTACATGTAAAATGTATAATCATTGTATCAATCAGGTTAACCTATTTTCCCTATTCTTTCCACAGTTCCACTTTCCACTCACTTACTAGTGAGACGGGAACTAAGGAGGCTGAAGGCAAGGGTGAGGAGGCATGAGACAGGAGTGCCGGTCCGGGAGTTCAATCTCCTACAGCAGCAGGTCCTGGAGCTGCGGGAAAAATCGGCCCGGCAGGACGAGATAAATGCCCAATTAATGGGCACCGGGGGCAGGCGTGATGCCTAATATTTTATACATAATTATTGTAAAAATGAAGCGCTTTTTTTATTACATTATTTTCACTGGAGTTCCTCTTTAATGACAGTATGTTTGTTTATGCTGAAGTTCCCCTTTAAAGTTTTTTGTTTTTTTTTCCATTATTTTTTTACTAAAAAAAAAAAAAAAAATTGCCAGTTGCAAAACAAAAAAAAAAATATATATATATATATATATATACACGTGACATGGCAAACCCAAAAAAATAAATGTTTTTCATAAACAAGTATACGTTTCTTCTCTTTTGTTGTACGATCTCTGACACTGACACATTGTGTTGGACTAAATAATCGCAAAAGAAATGCAATGACATTGTTAGTACAATGCATTTCTGAAACATATTTTTATGCAGAATGCTTAGTTGTATGTGTCACATTGCTTGTGATGCAATCCCTTCATTTTTTAGATCTTCAATGTCCAACACAGAGCACCAGTGTGAAAAATTTACAGTGTGAAGAGTATATGTAGCAATTATTCATTGCTTTTTAGTTCTCTTTTACAGCGCATGCGCCGGCTCAGTCTCCTCTAATTTCTTCCTCCCTTCTGCGTGGCCCGTGTCATAGTGCACGGAACTATGATGCGCTGCAGAGAGTCGTAAATAATTAGAGGAGACAAAGCCTGCGCATGCGCTGTAAGGACACGCAGACATCATTTTTCAGGTTGCAGCTCTACTTTCTGTAGGAGCTATGATTTCAATAGCATTGAGAGCGGGCATACCGGGATGGACAGGGATTAAGAGAGGGAGTGTATACTCTTCATATACACCTGGGTATACATTTTTTTTTGGGGGGGGGGGGGGGGTTGGACTGGTTTGCAGGCTTTAAAATACTTACCATGCCTCCAGCAACGTTTTGTAGCCTTTCTGAAGCTCCTAGCATGCTCCTAGTGGTTTTCCGACGTCCTCTGTGCACGGCAGCAG
The DNA here is from genome assembly GCF_040937935.1 of Hyperolius riggenbachi. NCBI lineage: Eukaryota > Metazoa > Chordata > Amphibia > Anura > Hyperoliidae > Hyperolius > Hyperolius riggenbachi. Next base: position 183,202,452 of record NC_090649.1, on the reverse strand, counting down.
GCGTATCACTTGACTCTAGGCAGGTCAGGTAACGCGCCGGCTTCCATGCAAGGAGGATGGCAGAAAGCCACTAGGAGTTTCAGGAGGGCTGCAAGATGTTGATGGAGGTTCAGTGAGAATTTTGGAGTAGGTGTGTGTTCTTTCTGCTGGCGGTTCAAGCAACCGGTTCAAGCAACCGGTTCAAGCTGGCGGTTCAAGCAAAGGACATGAATACGGCATCAGGTGATCCCAGCTGGTGGGGGATATTGGGGATATATATATATATATATATATATATATATATATATATATATATATATATATATCTGATAATATATCTGTATGCATGTACAGTATATCTCATATGCATAGAAATACAGGGAGCCAGACCTCTCCCTCCAGTTAAATATACATAGCCAGACCTGCCCCCCTCTCTCCCAGTAATTCATAGGTAGCCAGACCTCTCCCCTTCCCCCAAGAAATTCATAGGTAACCATACCTGAAACCCTTCCACCCACCCCCCTGTAAATCATAGGTAACCATACCTGAACCCCTTCCCCCCCCCCCACTAATTCATAGGTAACCAGACCTGAACCCCTTCCACCCCCCCCCCCTGTAAATCATAGGTAACCATACCTGAACCCCTTCCACCCCCCCCCCCCCACTAATTCATAGGTAACCAGACCTGAACCCCTTCCACCCTCCCCCCAGAAATTCATAGATAACCAGACCTGAACCCCTTCCACCCTCCCCCCTGTAAATCATAGGTAACCATACCTGAACCCCTTCCACCCCCCCCCACTAATTCATAGGTAACCAGACCTGAACCCCTTCCACCCTCCCCCCAGAAATTCATAGGTAACCAGACCTGAACCCCTTCCACCCTCCCCCCAGTAAATCATAGGTAACCAGACCTGAACCCCTTCCACCCCCCCCCCCCCACTAATTCATAGGTAACCAGACCTGAACCCCTTCCACCCTCCCCCCAGAAATTCATAGGTAACCAGACCTGAACCCCTTCCACCCTCCCCCCAGTAAATCATAGGTAACCAGACCTGAACCGTTCCACCCTCCCCCCAGAAATTCATAGGTAACCAGACCTGAACCCCTTCCACCCTCCCCCCTGTAAATCATAGGTAACCATACCTGAACCCCTTCCACCCCCCCTCCCCCCCACTAATTCATAGGTAACCAGACCTGAACCCCTTCCACCCTCCCCCCAGTAAATAATAGGTAACCAGACCTGAACCCCTTCCACCCTCCCCCCAGAAATTCAGTTTCAGTTTATTTATTTTTTTTTGGGAGTGCTCCATGACAGTGGGAACACTGCTATCTATAATCAAAAGAAGGTGGTACATTATAATAAAAAGTGTGGAGCACCCTAACGGTGGGGACACCCAAGAAATTGAACAGGAACAGGTGATTTTTTTTTTTTTTTTTTTTGTGGAGTGCTCCCTGACAGTGGGAACACTGCTATCTATAATCAAAAGAAGGTGGTACATTATAATAAAAAGTGTGGAGTACCCTAACGGTGGGGACACCCAAGTAATTGAACTGGAACAGGTGATTTTTTTTTTTTTTTTTTTTTTGTGGAGTGCTCCCTGACAGTGGGAACACTGCTATCTATAATCAAAAGAAGGTGGTACATTATAATAAAAAGTGTGGAGTACCCTAACGGTGGGGACACCCAAGTAATTGAACTGGAACAGGTGATTTTTTTTTTTTTTTTTTTTTTTTTTTTTGTGGAGTGCTCCCTGACAGTGGGAACACTGCTATCTATAATCAAAAGAAGGTGGTACATTATAATAAAAAGTGTGGAGTACCCTAACGGTGGGGACACCCAAGTAATTGAACTGGAACAGGTGATTTTTTTTTTTTTTTTTTTTTTTTTTTTTTTTTGTGAAGTGCTCCCTGACAGTGGGAACACTGCTATCTATAATCAAAAGAAGGTGGTACATTATAATAAAAAGTGTGGAGTACCCTAACGGTGGGGACACCCAAGAAATTGAACAGGAACAGGTGATTTTTTTTTTTTTTTTTGTGGAGTGCTCCCTGACAGTGGGAACACTGCTATCTATAATCAAAAGAAGGTGGTACATTATAATAAAAAGTGTGGAGTACCCTAACGGTGGGGACACCCAAGAAATTGAACAGGAACAGGTGATTTTTTTTTTATTTTTTTTTTTGTGGAGTGCTCCCTGACAGTGGGAACACTGTTATCTATAATCAAAAGAAGGTGGTACATTATAATAAAAAGTGTGGAGTACCCTAACGGTGGGGACACCCAAAAAACTCAACAGGAACAGGTGAGTAGTAATGTATTTTTTTTCCGGTGTGCTCCCTGACAGTGGGAACACTACTATCTATAATCAAAAGAAGGTGGTAAATTAACGGTGTGGACATCAAGAAACTGAACAAGAAAAAGGTGAGTTTTTTTTTTTTAAGTCAGCAGAAGCCTTTTTGGTGGCAGGTAGTATGCAAAGTCCTAGCTTGTGGCCCTGAGAGGAGCAGCGGCTCAGTCATATAGTAAGTTGACCATCACCCTCAGTAAGCCCAAGCCATTTTGGTGGCAGGTAGTAGGCAAAGTCCTAGCTTGTGGCCCTGAGAGGAGCAGCGGCTCAGTCATATAGTAAGTTGACCATCACCCTCAGTAAGCCCAAGCCATTTTCATGGCAGGTAGTAGGCAAAGTCCTAGCTTGTGGCCCTGAGAGGAGCAGCGACTCAGTCATATAGTAAGTTGACCATCACCCTCAGTAAGACCAAGCCATTTTGGTGGCAGGTAGTAGGCAAAGTCCTAGCTTGTGGCCCTGAGAGGAGCAGCGGCTCAGTCATATAGTAAGTTGACCATCACCCTCAGTAAGCCCAAGCCATTTTGGTGGCAGGTAGTAGGCAAAGTCCTAGCTTGTGGCCCTGAGAGGAGCAGCGGCTCAGTCATATAGTAAGTTGACCATCACCCTCAGTAAGCCCAAGCCATTTTCATGGCAGGTAGTAGGCAAAGTCCTAGCTTGTGGCCCTGAGAGGAGCAGCGACTCAGTCATATAGTAAGTTGACCATCACCCTCAGTAAGACCAAGCCATTTTGGTGGCAGGTAGTAGGCAAAGTCCTAGCTTGTGGCCCTGAGAGGAGCAGCGGCTCAGTCATATAGTAAGTTGACCATCACCCTCAGTAAGCCCAAGCCATTTTGGTGGCAGGTAGTAGGCAAAGTCCTAGCTTGTGGCCCTGAGAGGAGCAGCGGCTCAGTCATATAGTAAGTTGACCATCACCCTCAGTAAGCCCAAGCCATTTTGGTGGCAGGTAGTAGCAGTGGCGGCTCCAGGAAATTTTTTTAGGGGGTGCTATGCAGGTGCTGGACCAATTTCCGGGGGAGCTGACGGCCGCGCCAAAAATGGGTGTGGCCACAACCTGCGGCGCGCGAAGCGCGCCGCGGCGAAAAAATGGGCGTGGTCATGACCGGATGAGGGCGGGGCTAACTGTAATTTAAAGTGAACCCAGGGTGAGAGTGATATGGTGGCTGCCATATTTATTTCCTTTTAAACAATACTAGTTGCCTGGCAGCCCTGCTGATCTATTTGGCTGTAGTAGTGAACTGAATTACACCAGAAACAAGCCATGCAGCTAATCTTGTCAGTTCTGACAATATTGTCAGAAACCCCTGACCTGCTGCATGCTTGTTCAGGGTCTATGGTTGAAAGAATAAGAGGCAGAGGACCAGCACGGCAGCCAGGCAACTGGTATTGCTTAAAGGGAGATAAATATGGCAGCCTCAATATTATTCTCACCTCGGGTTCCCTTTAAAAGTGCAACGCAAAGACAGAGGGCCCAAGTTTTGGTGACCCTTTTCCCAGAAAATTCACATAATTGTGCAGGTTTTCTCAAGAAAATACACGTAATGTGAGCAGATTTTAACAAAAAACACGTCCAATGACCCCAATATGCACAATCGTTATCAGATATGGCCCCAATATGCACAATCGTTATCAGATATGGCCCCAATATGCACAATCGTTATCAGATATGGCCCCAATATGCACAATCGTTATCAGATATAGCCCCAATATGCACAATCGTTATCAGATATAGCCCCAATATGCACAATCGGTAGCAGATATGACCCCAATATGCACAATCGTTAGCAGATATGACCCCAATATGCACAATCGTTATCAGATATGGCCCCAATATGCACAATCGTTATCAGATATGGCCCCAATATGCACAATCGGTAGCAGATATGGTCCCAATATGCACAATCGGTAGCAGATATGGTCCCAATATGCACAATCGGTAGCAGATATGGTCCCAATATGCACAATCGGTGGCAGATATGGTCCCAATATGCACAATCGGTGGCAGATATGGTCCCAATATGCACAATCGGTGGCAGATATGGTCCCAATATGCACAATCGGTGGCAGATATGGTCCCAATATGCACAATCGGTGGCAGATATGGTCCCAATATGCACAATCGGTGGCAGATATGGTCCCAATATGCACAATCGGTGGCAGATATGGTCCCAATATGCACAATCGGTGGCAGATATGGTCCCAATATGCACAATCGGTGGCAGATATGGTCCCAATATGCACAATCGGTGGCAGATATGGTCCCAATATGCACAATCGGTGGCAGATATGGTCCCAATATGCACAATCGGTGGCAGATATGGTCCCAATATGCACAATCGGTGGCAGATATGGTCCCAATATGCACAATCGGTGGCAGATATGGTCCCAATATGCACAATCGGTGGCAGATATGGTCCCAATATGCACAATCGGTGGCAGATATGGTCCCAATATGCACAATCGGTAGCAGATATGGCCCCAATATGCACAATCGGTAGCAGATATGACCCCAATATGCACAATCGGTAGCAGATATGACCCCAATATGCACAATCGGTAGCAGATATGACCCCAATATGCACAATCGGTAGCAGATATGACCCCAATATGCACAATCGGTAGCAGATATGACCCCAATATGCACAATCGGTAGCAGATATGACCCCAATATGCACAATCGGTAGCAGATATGACCCCAATATGCACAATCGGTAGCAGATATGACCCCAATATGCACAATCGGTAGCAGAAATGACCCCAATATGCACAATCGGTAGCAGAAATGACCCCAATATGCACAATCGGTAGCAGAAATGACCCCAATATGCACAATCGGTAGCAGAAATGACCCCAACATGCACAATCGGTAGCAGATATCGCCCCAATATGCACAATCCGTAGCAGATATGACCCCAATATGCACAATCCGTAGCAGATATGACCCCAATATGCACAATCCGTGGCAGATATGACCCCAATATGCACAATCCGTGGCAGATATGACCCCAATATGCACAATCCGTGGCAGATATGACCCCAATATGCACAATCCGTGGCAGATATGACCCCAATATGCACAATCGGATCCGTAGCAGATATGACCCCAATATGCACAATCCGCATCACCTGAAAAAGAAAAGAAAAACCCATTTACTCACCTACAGCCAGAAGACCTTCTTTCCCGACCTCCCGTCCCGAGTCCCGACCTCATTGTGGCGCGCAGCGCCCGCGCGCCCACGATCCTCTTCCTTCCCGACGTCACGACGAGACTTCCTGCCTGCATGCAGAGAGCAGGGCTACGGGAAAATGGCCGCCCGAAGTCTGCAGAACAGGGCTCCGGGCGGCCATCTTACCGTAGCCCTGCCTGCTGCTCCGTGCTGCCGGTGTGTGAACTGACTTGGCGTCTTTTAGACGCCTGAAGTCAGTTCACTCCAGGGGGTGCTTTGGGGGTGCTTGGACAATTCTAGGGGGTGCTCGAGCACCCCCAAGCACCCCCCTGGCGCCGCCACTGGGTAGTAGGCAAAGTCCTAGCTTGTGGCCCTGAGAGGAGCAGTGGCTCAGTCACACAGAAAGTTGACCATCACCCTCAGTCAGCCCAAGACATTTTGGTGGCAGGTAGTAGGCAAAGTCACCGGAAAGGTGGAAGACCAATAAACAAAACAGCAGCAACATCAGGGACACCAGTAAACATAGCAGGACATAGCAGTGCTCCATGAGGGTAGGAACACTGAAATACTTTTGCAGCAGGAGCAGAAAAAAATGAAATTGTGCAGTGCACTGTAACGGTGTGAGCAACGATATCAATAAAAGGTTTTTTTTTTTTTTTTTTTGGGGGGGGGGTTTAACCATAGAGCTCCATAAAAGTGGGAAGACTGCTGTACCTTTGAATCAAATTGTGCAGTGCACAATAATGTTGGGAACACAACTGAACATTAAATATTTAATGTTATCTTATAGACACATAGGTATATCAGAGGGATTTGAAAGCGATCTCATTCAGTTTCTGTCTCTGAGGGCAGGGGCTGAGTATTCACCATCAATCCAGGACTGATTCATTTTTAAGAAGGTCAGTCTGTTCACTGAATCTGTAGACAAACAGGATCGCTTTTCAGTAACCACCCCACCTGCCGCACTGAATGCACGCTCAGAAATGACGCTGGAAGCCGGGCATGCCAGAAGTTGAAGCGCATACTGCGCCAGCTCGGGACAGGTTTCCAGTCTGGCGGACCAAAATTCCATAGGGTCCTCTGTGCGCATACTGTCAGATGCACCAAGTGACCTCATGTAATCACTGACCATGCGGCTCACCCGCTGGTGAAAACTTCCTTCTACTGTTCTTGTTGTTATTGTTGGACGCTCAGAGAAGTAAAAGTTTCTCATTGCTCCAAAAAGGTCTCCAGGAAGAATGGGTCTGCTAGGCTTAGCTACTTGCTGGGTGCGATGAGTGGGGATAGCTGTGATCTCAGACTGTGGAAAGGCCTCCTGCACATGACGTATTAGGGCCTGCTGCAGCTCACGCATCCTCTCCTCCTGCCGGCTTGCTGGAATGAACTGACCCAGTTTCCCCTTGCATCGAGGGTCTAAAAGGGCGGCCAACCAGTAGTCATCCCTCTCCTTAATGTTTTGGATCCGGGGATCTCTGCGTAAGCATTTCAACATATGAACAGCCATGGGGAAGAGATGAGCCTGCGCCTCCAAATCATCCGGTCTGCTCAACACATCAAAATCCTCTGACTGCTGCTGCTGCTCGTCCTGCCTTCCAATGTCTACCCACCCATGAACCACAGATGCCGCACTGGCCTGCTCTCCCTCCTCACAATGGTCAGGCACCTCAAGTAAGTCCCGCGTGAAAGTAAGCTCCTCCTCCTCCTCCTCCTCATGTGCCTGAGTCTGGGTGGCTTGGAGCAAGCTTTGTTGTTCAAGCTCATCAAGCGCATCCTCCCCAGCTGCCATCAGGCTACTCAGACTCTCGTCCAGCATGTACACGAGAGGGATCACTTCGCTGATACAGACTTGTGCCCCACTTACGAATGTTGTAGCCTGATCGAATGGGGACAAGACACGGCAGACTTGATACATCAGTCGCCACTCTTCCTGGGTGAATCGGGCAGGTGCGCCCTGGGTGCCATGTCCTCCTCGGAGGTACTCTGCAACCGCCTTTTTCTGCTCGCACAACCTATTCAGCATGCGAAGTGTGGAGTTCCACCGTGTTGCACTGTCTGCAATGAGCCTATGGGGGGGCAGGCCATGTTTCTCCTGCAATTTAGACAGCGAATCTTTGGCATTTGAAGAATAACGTAACTTTGATACAACTCTTCTTGCATGCTGCACCACATCACTCAAACCTGGGTAGGTGCGTAAAAAGCGCTGCACCACCAGGTTGAGTATGTGGGCAAAACATGGCACATGGGGGATGTTGCCCTGATTCAGGGCGGCAATCAGATTTGCTGCGTTGTCACATACAACATGACCAGCCTGGAGTCTTCTTGGGGTCAGCCACTTCTGCACCTGTCCGTTGATAATGGCCAGGACATTTGGTGCAGTAAGTCTCTGCTGCTCAACGCTGACTAAACCCAGAACCGCCTGACAGCGTTGATGTACCACTCTGCTGTGGCCAGTCCCACGGGCACGCTTACTGGGGGCCTCAGCTGTAGCGGTTGCGACATGACTAGAGGCAAGTGTGGAACTGTTCCCCTTGACACCACGGGGCGGCGCAACCAGCTCATTGGCCGCCCCAGGACTGGAACCCTCCTGTTGACATTGGAGGGTGACCCAATGTGCCGTAAAGGACATATAACGTCCCTGGCCATGACTGCTGGTCCAGCAATCCGTCGTGAGATGTACCCTGTTGCCTACAGAATAGTCAAGGGACAGGGTCACATTATCCACAGTGTGGCGATACAGATCAGGTATTGCTGTCCTAGCAAAAAAATGGCGGCTGGGGATCCGCCATTCTGGTATGCCAAACCTCAGCAGCTCGCGAATGGCTGTACCCTCCTCTACAAGACTGTAGGGCAATAACTGCTGGACCATAGCCTGTGACAGCAGCCCATTCAACCTCCGGATCCTGCTGTGATGGGAAGGCAGTGGCTTTGTCGACCTTATCGACTCAGTAATTAAGGGCTGGGTGCTGTGAGCCACTGACGAGAAACGTGCAATTGAGGTAGCTGACATGTGGCCTCTACTGCCAGACTGTGTTGCGGAGTGAAGGCAGGGGGAAGGGGTGCCGATGTCAGAACCTGAATGGGAAGAAGGATGGGGCACTGTGCGGGGTATTTTACCCATTGCTTCCTGAACAAGCTGATTTTCTCTCTTATGCTTTTTTATGTGGGAGAGTGGTCCACCTGTGCCCGCTCTTGACAAGTCCTTCCCTAAACGCACTTTATGACCACAAATGTTGCATATGACAATGTGGGGATCAGATTCATCAACGGTAAAGTACTTCCAAACTGGGGCTTTCTTAGATGATTTTTTAACTGTTTTTTCAGTCTCAGGCACAACAATTTGGGAGAGGGTGCTTTCAGATGCAGGCTCAGGTTGTGGCTGCTGCCTCGTTTGAAAAAGCCTACCAGAGGAGCCACTGCTTCCACTAGGTCTCACGGTATGCTGATGCAGCCTCTGCGGCTCTGAATCATCTGAGCTGGCATCATCATGATGTTCAGGCGGGTCATAGTCCCTATCCAGATCATCGTCACTACATCCCTTATAAGAACCCAGCTCATCATCATCAGGATAATTGGGAGAAAGAAGGTTGGGAGAGCCCTCATCCTGGATGTTATGTTCTCCCATTGAGGACTGAGACTGATCGCGGGCATGGTACAAGTTGTCATCATGATCATCACCCGCCAATCCCTCATCGATAACATTCTGAGGTTCATTAAAAAAATTCTGGGCATCAGACTCTAGGTTTATGTCGGACTGCGAAAGAGCTTTGTCCACAAGGTCTGCAATATGTGCAGTATATGGAAGTGAAGGCTCATTTTGGATGTTGGTGGCAGATCTTTGAGCAGGCATGGGTGTGCTGCTGGTACTGCTGCTACTCTCCAGGGCCTGAAGATTGGGGGACTGAGAACCGCTATCTCTCGTCACAAACTCCACAATATCAGCAGCCTGGCTCTCCCTAATGGGGCGTCGTGGGCCCTTCATCATCATAGAATCGCGCGTAAGGTTGTAGACTTTTTTTGGAGTTACATCTTCACTCCTCACTGTGCCTGTTGAGGATTGGCCACTACCTCGCACTGATTGTCCACTACCAACTGACTGTCCCCTGCCAGTTTTGGACTGACCCCTGCCGGGTACAGTGCATCCCCTGCTTGGTGCAGAGCGTCCCCTTCCTGCTGTGAAATAGGGATGTACTTTTTGGGCTGCTGGTTCTTGATCACTGCCTGTCAAGGTGTCAAACAAACATCTTTTTGCAGTGGGTTCAATTCCTCGGCCACGGGCACGGCCTGCTCCACCTCTGCCAGACATTGTAGGGAATATGTTCAGCAAGTGCCAAACGTTATTGTTTTATTGAAATGTAGGGGAAAGTGACAAATGATAAACGTATAAAATAAAATAAAAATAAATCAAATTAAAATTTCAATGTAATGAGGGAGGAGAGGACTGGAGAGCTAGTCCAAATTATATATCAATTGCTTTTGGACAACGCACTTGAAATAAATCCCCCCACAAAAAAAATGAAAATAAAATTCAATCAAATCAAATAATCAAAATGATAAAAAAAAAAAACAATTCACTCTCAGCACACGATCCCTGAATCTAACTGATTTCACTCTATTACATATCACAGGCCCTCTCTTGTCTCTACAATCTACGCTTTCACTGTAAAATCACAAGCCCTATAATCAGTTTTCCCTGCCTCTAACACTAAACAACAGAATTCTAACCCTAAACAAAGCCCTAACTACAATAATCAACTTCCTAACACAGGCTTACAATCACACAGATCAAAGATCTAAGAAAATACAATAGAATTGCACTTAATATGGATGTGTAAAACTGTATCACTCTCTGTCTCACTCCTTCTCCTCAGAAAGTGAAAGCAACCCACAAAGAACACAGATCATGGCTGACAGCTTATATACTAAAGGGCGGGAGAAGATACTATTGGTTGCTTAGGATGTAGCTCCCAAACAAATTTGATAACTGATTGGCTACTCTTGGAGAAGGGGAGTTGTGCCTACGAAATTACGCGTAAAATTACGCGTAATTCACCGTAAAATTACGCATGCTACGCAATTACGGTAGGCGGCGTAATTACAATACCGCTTTACGGCTTACGCGTACATACTTACGCGTAAGCCGTAAATTACGCGTAGCTCTTACGCGTAAAAAAACGGTAAATTACGGTGCGTAATTACGCGCATGCGTAATTTCGGCCCAGCACTGGGTTTAGGGCCCCTAAAATGCCAGGGCAGTATAGGAACCCCACAAATGACCCCATTTTAGAAAGAAGACACCCCAAGGTATTCCGTTAGGAGTATGGTGAGTTCATAGAAGATTTTATTTTTTGTCACAAGTTAGCGGAAAATGACACTTTGTGAAAAAACACAATTAAAATCAATTTCCGCTAACTTGTGACAAAAAATAAAATCTTCTATGAACTCACTATACTACTAACGGAATACCTTGGGGTGTCTTCTTTCTAAAATGGGGTCATTTGTGGGGTTCCTATACTGCCCTGGCATTTTAGGGGCCCTAAACCGTGAGGAGTAGTCTTGAAACGAAATTTCTCAAAATGACCTGTGAAATCCTAAAGGTACTCATTGGACTTTGGACCCTTTAGTGCAGTTAGGGTGCAAAAAAGTGCCACACATGTGGTATCGCCCTACTCGGGAGAAGTAGTACAATGTGTTTTGGGGTGTATTTTTACACATACCAATGCTGGGTGGGAGAAATACCTCTGTAAATGGACAATTGTGTATAAAAAAATCAAAAGATTGTCATTTACAGAGGTATTTCTCCCACCCAGCATGGGTATGTGTAAAAATACACCCCAAAACACATTATACTACTTCTCCCGAGTACGGCGATACCACATGTGTGGCACTTTTTTGCACCCTAACTGCACTAAGGGGCCCAAAGTCCAATGAGTACCTTTAGGATTTCACAGGTCATTTTTGTTTCAAGACTACTCCTCACGGCTTAGGGCCCCTAAAATGCCAGGGCAGTATAGGAACCCCACAAATGACCCCATTTTAGAAAGAAGACACCCCAAGGTATTCCGTTAGGAGTATGGTGAGTTCATAGACGTTTTTATTTTTTTGTCACAAGTTAGCGGAAATTGATTTTAATTGTTTTTTTCCACAAAGTGTCATTTTCCGCTAACTTGTGACAAAAAATAAAATCTTCTATGAACTCACCATACTCCGTACGGAATACCTTTGGGTGTCTTCTTTCTAGAATGGGGTCATTTGTGGGGTTCCTATACTGCCCTGGCATTTTAGGGGCCCTAAACCGTGAGGAGTAGTCTTGAAACCAAATGTCGCAAAATGACCTGTGAAATCCTAAAGGTACTCATTGGACTTTGGGCCCCTTAGCGTACTTAGGGTGTAAAAAAGTGCCACACATGTGGTACCGCCGTACTCAGGAGAAGTAGTATAATGAGTTTTGGGGTGTATTTTTACACATACCCATGCTAAGTGGGAGAAATATCTCTGTAAATGACAATTGTTTGATTTTTTTTACACACAATTGTCCATTTACATAGAAATTTCTCCCACCCAGCATGGGTATGTGTAAAAATACACCCCAAAACACATTATACTACTTTTCCTGAGTACGGCGGTACCACATGTGTGACACTTTTTTGCAGCCCAGGTGCGCTAAGGGGCCCAACGTCCTATTCACAGGTCATTTTGAGGCATTTGTTTTCTAGACTACTCCTCGCGGTTTTAGGGCCCCTAAAATGCCAGGGCGGTATAGGAACCCCACAAGTGACCCCATTTTAGAAAGAAGACACCCCAAGGTATTCCATTAGGTGTATGGCGAGCTCATAGAAGATTTTATTTTTTGTCACAAGTTAGTGAAAAATGACACTTTGTGAAAAAAAACCAATAAAAATTAATTTCCGCTAACTTTTGACAAAAAATAAAATCTTCTATGAACTCGTCATACACCTAACGGAATACCTTGGGGTGTCTTTTTTTCTAAAATGGGGTCACTTGTGGGGTTCCTATACCGCCCTGGCATTTTACGGGCCCAAAACCGTGAGTAGTCTGGAAACCAAATGTCTCAAAATGACTGTTCAGGGCTATAAGCATCTGCAAATTTTGATGACAGGTGGTCTATGAGGGGGCGAATTTTGTGGAACCGGTCATAAGCAGGGTGGCCTTTTAGATGACAGGTTGTATTGGGCCTGATCTGATGGATAGGAGTGCTAGGGGGGTGACAGGAGGTGATTGATGGGTGTCTCAGGGGGTGGTTAGAGGGGAAAATAGATGCAATCAATGCACTGGGGAGGTGATCGGAAGGGGGTCTGAGGGGGATCTGAGGGTTTGGCCGAGTGATCAGGAGCCCACACGGGGCAAACTGGCGAGGTGATCAGGGCTGGGGTCTGAGGGCATCCTGAGGGTGTGGGCGGGAGATTGAGTGCCCTAGGGGCAGATAGGGGTCTAATCTCATAGGTAGCAGTGACAGGGGGTGATTGATGGGAAATTAGTGGGTGTTTAGGGTAGAGAACAGATGTAAACACTGCACTTGGGAGGTGATCGGACGTCGGATTTGCGGGCGATCTATTGGTGTGGGTGGGTGATCAGATTGCCCGCAAGGGGCAGGTTAGGGGCTGATTGATGGGTGGCAGTGACAGCGGGTGATTGATGGGTGGCAGTGACAGGGGGTGATTGATGGGTGGCAGTGACAGTGGGTGATTGATGGGTAATCAGTGGGTTATTACAGGGGAGAACAGATGTAAATATTGCACTGGCGAATTGATAAGGGGGGGTCTGAGGGCAATCTGAGCGTGTAGGCGGGTGATTGGGTGCCCGCAAGGGGCAGATTAGGGTCTGATCTGATGGGTAACAGTGACAGGTGGTGATAGGGGGTGATTGATGGGTAATTAGTGGGTGTTTAGGGTAGAGAATAGATGTAAACACTGCGCTTGGGAGGTGATCTGATGTCGGATCTGCGGGCGATCTATTGGTGTGGGTGGGTGATCAGTTTGCCCGCAAGGGGCAGGTTAGGGGCTGATTGATGGGTGGCAGTGACAGGGGGTGATTGATGGGTGGCAGTGACAGGGGGTGATTGATAGGTGATTGACAGGTGATCAGTGGGTTATTACAGGGAAGGACAGATGTAAATAATGCCCTGGCGAATTGATAAGGGGGGGTCTGAGGGCAATCTGAGCGTGTAGGCGGGTGATTGGGTGCCCGCAAGGGGCAGATTAGGGTCTGATCTGATGGGTAACAGTGACAGGTGGTGATAGGGGGTGATTGATGGGTGATTGATGGGTAATTAGTGGGTGTTTAGAGGAGAGAATAGATGTAAACACTGCGCTTGGGTGGTGATCTGATGTCGGATCTGCGGGCGATCTATTGGTGTGGGTGGGTGATCAGATTGCCCGCAAGATGCAGGTTAGGGGCTGATTGATGGGTGGCAGTGACAGGGGGTGATTGATGGGTGATTGATGGGTGATTGACAGGTGATTGGCAGGTGATCAGGGGGGATAGCTGCATACAGTACATGGGGGGGTCTGAGGAGAATCTGAGGGGTGGGGGGGTGATCAGCAGGGAGCAGGGGGGGGATAAAAAAAAATAGCGTTGACAGATAGTGACAGGGAGTGATTGATGGGTGATTAGGGGGGTGATTGGGTGCAAACAGGGGTCTGGGGGGTGGGCAGGGGGGGTCTGATGGGTGCTGTGGGCGATCTGGGGCAGGGGGGGGGAAATCAGTGTGCTTGGTGCAGACTAGGGTGGCTGCAGCCTGCCCTGGTGGTCCCTCGGACACTGGGACCACCAGGGCAGGAGGCAGCCTGTATAATACACTTTGTAAACATTACAAATTGTATTATACACTTTGTATGCGGCGATCGTCGGGTTAACATCCCGCCGGCGCTTCCGTATGGCCGGCGGGATGTTGCGGCGGGTGAGCGGCGCCAGGCGGAGGCGGAGGATCACGTCACTGATGACGCGATCGCTCCGCCCATGCCCCTACAAGGACCGCTGCCATTTGTCTATACGGCGGTCCTTGCGGGGTGCACTTCCCGGCCGCCATTTGTCAATACGGTGGTCGGGAATGGCAGTCAAGTGAGACAGAGGAGAAATCAAATTACAGTGGTGATTATTCATAGATGAGGGGGAATTAGACAGGCTAAACTTTCTAAATGCCTGCAGGGTCCATTTCGCTATGATTTCCTTCTGTTCTATGCAAGAGTTCAGGCACACTTTAATGAGGCAGCCAGGAGTGGGAGCAGCCAAAGTAGTGATAAGTCATTTATGAGAGGTTTTGTCTATTGACCCCCATGTGTCACCGGAAGGTTGTTCTCTATATGCAGCCCTGGTCCTGGAAAAAAAGAGGAGAAAGCAGCCGGCAGCATTTAGGCAGCCCAGGGTCCTTGCAGAAGAGCAGCGATGAAAGGCAGCCTCGGGTCCTTTCAAGCCTATCATGGGACCTGGCTGCTGGAACGGCGGTGGGGACAGTGTGATTTTCGGCAGCGGGACTTGCGACAGTGGGGAGAGCGTGTGACATTTGGCAGCGGGAAGAGCGGCAATGGGGAGAGTGCGTGACATTTGGCATCAGGGAGAGCTCAGCGGGGCTTTCGGCGGCGGATAAATCTACACAGGACTTGCGACAGTGTGGAGAGCCACAGCAGGGAAAGGTGAGCGACACTTCGGGATTTGGCCGGCCGCATATAGCCACAACGCGTTCTGGCCTGCCAAAGTCCGCAATTACAGTATATTTCTAACATTGGCCGCATCAGCCGGCCACTTCTTGTTTTGACTGGCCAGAACCCGAAGTGGCCAGACTTCTGGTTCTGGCCGTAACATATATATTTTCTGTATATATTTAGATAGTTAGTTAGTCAGGGTATTATATATATTTACCACTGCTTTCCCCGGGCTTTTGTATATATTGTGTGCTGTGCATGGGTTTGCATGATATTGCATTTACGTTTGCATGTATGCCTGCATTTGCAATAAAACATTATATTTGCACCATATTCCTTGGTTCAGTGTCTGTATACTGCAAACTGTGGTCAAAACGTTGTTCCTCCGTTCAGGCTTGTGACAGAACCTCAAGGTATGTAAATGTCTGTTCAGTCTGCAGGAAGCATCTACTAGCATCATGACTGACTTATCTCTGTTTATGCATAGCCTGGAGTAAGCTTGACTCATCAATTGTTTCTAGAGCTATATGCAGGGATCCCGCTGCATCTGCCAGATACAAGACAGTGTCGTCTTCATATAGACTGATTTTGTCCTCCGTATTTAATGTCTTGAAGCTTACAATGTCACTGCAAGCACAAATATGGCAGGTCAATGGCAATTCTGCCAACGCGTTTAAAAAGTGAAAAAGAGGTCAGCCCTGTTTGGTACCCCAGGCCAACTGAAACTGTTCAGATATCCACCCATTTGTACAGATATGGGCTATGGCAGAGCTACCTAATCCACTTACAAAAGTTGTCCCCAAGGTCAAGCCTGGCAAGAACCGCCATTAATTAGGGTCATTCCACAGAGTCAAATGCCTTGGCCATAAAAAGCAAGACATCCACACTCTTGCCTTCGTTCTGATGCTCACATTGCAGGGGCTACCTTGTTTAGGGTTTTTTTTGGTTTGAAGTTATGTATTTTTTTTTACATTTTAGCAAACATTTAAAAATGGGGAAAACTGACAAAAAAACCTCCCAAAACTTATTGATTTTAAAGTTAGCTCAAAGCAGAAAGAAATGCAACAGACAGCACATTTTTAACCACTTCCCGACCGCCGCATGTACAAATGGCGGCCGGGAAGTGGACCCCGCAAGGACCGCCGCAAGTACAAATGGCGGTGGTCTTTGTATGGGCATGGGCGGAGCGATCGCGTCATCCATGACCCCATTTTAGAAAGAAGACATACCAAGGTATTCCGTTAGGAGTATGGTGAGTTCATAGAAGATTTTATTTTTTTTCACAAGTTAGCGGAAATTGATTTGTATTGTTTTTTTCACAAAGTGTCACTTTCCGCTAACTTGTGACAAAAAATAAAATCTTCTATGAACTCACCATAGTCCTAACAGAATACCTTGGGGTGTCTTCTTTCTAAAATGGGGTCATTTGTGGGGTTCCTATACTGCCCTGGCATTTTAGGGGCCCTAAACCGTGAGGAGTAGTCTGGAAACCAAATGCCGCAAAATGACCTGTGAAATCCTAAAGGTACTCATTGGACTTTGGGCCCCTTAGCGCAGTTAGGCTGCAAAAAAGTGCCACACATGTGGTATTGCCGTACTCAGGAGAAGTAGTACAATGTGTTTTGGGGTGTATTTTTACACATACCCATGCTGGGTGGGAGAAATACCTCTGTAAATGACAATCTTTTGATTTTTTTACACACAATTGTCCATTTACAGAGATATTTCTCCCACCCAGCATGGGTATGTTGTAAAAATACACCCCAAAACACATTGTACTACTTCTCCCGAGTACGGCGATACCACATGTGTGGCACTTTTTTGCACCCTAACTGCGCTAAGGGGCCCAAAGTCCAATGAGTACCTTTAGGATTTCAAGGGTCATTTTGCGGCATTTGGTTTCCAGACTACTCCTCACGGTTTAGGGCCCCTAAAATGCCAGGGCAGTATAGGAACCCCACAAATGACCCCATTTTAGAAAGAAGACACCCCAAGGTATTCTGTTAGGACTATGGTGAGTTCATAGAAGATTTTATTTTTTGTCACAAGTTAGCGGAAAGTGACACTTTGTGAAAAAAAAACAATACAAATCAATTTCCGCTAACTTGTGACGAAAAATAAAATCTTCTATGAACTCACCATACTCCTAACGGAATACCTTGGTATGTCTTCTTTCTAAAATGGGGTCATTTGTGGGGATATTTCTCCCACCCAGCATGGGTATGTGTAAAAATACACCCCAAAACACATTATACTACTTCTCCTGAGTACGGCAATACCACATGTGTGGCACTTTTTTGCAGCCTAACTGCGCTAAGGGGTCCAAAGTCCAATGAGCACCTTTAGGCTTTACAGGGGTGCTTACAATTTAGCACCCCCCAAAATGTCAGGACAGTAAACACACCCCACAAATGACCCCATTTTGGAAAGTAGACACTTCAAGGTATTCAGAGAGGGGCATGGTGAGTCCGTGGAAGATTTCATTTTTTTTTGTCGCAAGTTAGAAGAAATGGAAACTTTTTTTTTTTTGTCACAAAGTGTCATTTTCCGCTTACTTGGGACAAAAAATAATATCTTCTATGAACTCACTATGCCTCTCAGTGAATACTTTGGGATGACTTCTTTCCAAAATGGGGTCATTTGGGTTTTTTTTATACTATCCTGAAATTCTAGCCCCTCATGAAACATGTCAAGTGGTCAGAAAAGTCAGAGATGCTGGAAACTGGGAAAATTCACTTTTTGCACCATAGTTTGTAAATGCTGCACCTTTTACCCAAACCTATAAATATAGGCTGAATGGGTTTTTTTTTATCAAAAACATGTTTGTCCACATTTTTCGTGCTGCATGTATACAGAAATTTTACTTTATTTGAAAAATGTCAGCACATAAAGTTAAAAAAATAATTTTTTTTGACAAAATTCATGTCTTTTTTGATGAATATAATAAAAAGTAAAAATCGCAGCAGCAATCCAATAGCACCAAAAGAAAGCTTTATTAGTGACAAGAAAAGGAGCCAAAATTCATTTAGATGGTAGGTTGTATGAGCGAGCAATAAACCGTGAAAGCTGCAGTGGTCTGAATGGGAAAAAAGTGCCTGGTCCTTAAGGGGGGTAAAGCCCACGGTCCTCAAGTGGTTAAATTGGATTGAATAGCAAAGAGGAAGCAACAAACAGAAGTTTCTTTAGGAAATCATGTCAATGTGTGATATAAAATGTATGCATCCTGAAAATTATGCTCACATGGGAATCTGCCAGGAGATAATCTAACTGCCTCGTCATTACTTACCAGCTGCTGCCATGTCAGAGGAGCACGGAATAGGAAGCAGGTGTGTGCACTGTTGGCTGCATGCGAGACAAATAATTGCCCATTTCTTGACCCCCAGTCAACATCCACCTACATGTGCCTTTGTGGATTTCCACTCCTGTTTAGACCGGGAGGCTCGGAGGCTGCAGAGGATTAGCAGCCTTATTGTCTCATCTCCCCTCCCTTATGCTTTTTGGGGGTTCTCCTTTCAGCCCTTCTTCATGTCTCGCTACATCAGAGGTGCCCACACTTTTTTGGCTTGTGAGCTACTTTGAAAAATTGGCATGTCAAAATGATTTTCCTACATACAATTTAGGAGCACAATTGTATATACATAATGGAAAATATAGTGCGGTCAGGATCTACCATGAAGCCCTTTGCAATATGCTGATGGATTGCGATCTACACAATGGGCACCCCTGCGCTACATCTATGACATCTTTGTGAAATAAGTATGGGGATGGCCCAGGTCATGCTTTTGGGGAACTCCTAATTAGGATTCCCATACTTCAAATCAAAGGACCAATGGAAAGCTCTGCTAAAAGATCCAAAAATATATTTTTCAAACTTGTTTCTTTTCAGTTTTAGCTTTTTTTTTTTCAAAATCGTAGTTAAAAAAATCTGGATTCTGCACAGAAATGAAAAATACCTGGGTATCTTCAAGTAAGAAAATGCGAGCACAGTTTTGACATTGTTATGTTGAAGTTGTGATATTATGAATGCTGTTTTGCCCCCACCCACCCCGATCCTGTGTTAGGGACAAGTGACATAGCACACTATTATCTATTACACCCTGAACGAAGGGAACAGCATTGCTCACTTTGTCAGGCTGATCCTGCAGCTAAATCCTAAATATTAAAATATGGTATTTTGCTAGCATTTTTTAAATAGTTGGGGTTGTTTATCCTAACCTTCATTTTTTTCCCTTCCTTGTTTTTAGCTTTAGGTAGGAGGAATGTGTATAGCAAGTCAAGCAATGTAGTTTATTATTGCACAAACAGAATCCTTCCCTTTGGGACATACCTGTTTGGCTAAGGTAGTAACAGCTTCCCAGTTGTATGTTGTAAGACTGCGTTCCTACTTGAAAAATAACCAACTCCTGGCAAACATGCTGATTGTTACAGGGGTGGAAATCAAGCCAAAAAGAAATACCGATCATTCAAACAGCTGAAAGGTATGATATAAATGTTGTGAATTTGTAGCAGCTCTGCAGTCTTTCCCTTCCTGAAAATGAAATGGAATTGTGGTCTATTTTGTGTGCTGTGAAGCATATTATAGGCTTATTTGTTTATGATGTGCTAGAATAATTTGCAGTTACGGTATTTCTCTTCCAGGCACACACAAACTAGTATTAGTCAGTACTAAGTGGGAATCTGTGCTTACATGGGAAGAATATACAAATGATGTGTCCTTAGGGCTTGTTCATGCTGTACGTAGTGCCAAACAATGTGTGTGCTTGACTCAGCTATCAAACCACCTGTGGCTGTGATGCTATGTAATGTACCAGTCAATATAACAAAAGCCTGCTGTTCAGTCTTTTATTTTTTATTACACCACATCATTCTGTTGGAACGGACACTGTAGACCTGAATCGGAAAGTCCAGCTAGGAAAAGATTGGAGGTGATGTCAACTACCATCCTTACGTTATAATATCAAAGGGCACATCTGTACTTTGTACATGTGTACAAGAGGTTTAGCACAGTAAATAAGAGTGCTAGTAACTAAAGACCCATACCCACCTTCATTTAGAATCGCGTGGCGATAATGACCGTCACGGCGGATCGGATCTGTAAGATCCCTTACGACTCCCACGCAAAGTACCGCGATCACTTGAAGTTTCGCCGCGCCCGTCGTGTAAGGCGTACCCACCGGCCGGAAGATGAAGCAAGATGGATTGAGGGAGCACTTGTTGTCAGGGAGATGTCACTGGATCCATCTCCCTGCATCGCTAGGTGAGTACATAGCTTAAAGAGAAACTCCGACCAAGAATTTAACTTTATCCCAATCAGTAGCTGATACCCCCTTTTACATGAGAAATATATTCCTTTTCACAACTAGACCATCAGGGGGCGCTGTATGACTGATATTATTATTATTATTATTTAGTATTTATATAGCGCCAACATATTCCGCAGCGCTGTACAGAGTATATATAGTCTTGTCACTAACTGTCCCTTGGAGGAGCTCACAATCTAGTCCCTACCATTATCATATGTCTATATTGTGTAGTGTATGTTTTGTAGTCTAGGCCCAATTTAGGGGGAAAGTCAATTAACTTATCTGTATGTTTTTGGGATGTGGGAGGAAACCGGGGTGCCCGGAGGAAACCCATGCAGACACGGGGAAAACATTCAAACTCCTTGCATATGTTGACCTGGCTGGGATTTGAACCCTGGACCCAGCAATGCAAGGCGAGAGCGATAACCACTACGCCACCGTGCTGCCTTTGTTGTGGTGAAACCCCTCCCACAAGAAGCTCTGAGTACCATGGTACTTCTGGCAGTTTCCTGTTTATGAACCTTTTTGCGTTGTGGGAAATAGCTGTTTACAGCTGTTTCCAACTGCCAAAAAGCATGCAGCAGCTACATCACCTGCCAACAGTAAAAATGTCACCATGTAATAAATGTCAGAATGTGAATCAGGGATTTAAAAGATTTTACAATGGGCAAACACTGACTAAATCATTTATACATAATTATTGTAAAAATGAAGCACTTTTTTTATTACATTATTTTCACTGGAGTTCCTCTTTAAGGCACCACTGCTGCCAATTAGCAGGTCTTGGGTCTTTACTCTCCCAGCAAGTGCTCAGGACCTGTTGAAAGCATACTGTATTACATACTTACTATAAGCATGAATCTGAGTTTATATAATGAGTTTATATAATTTCTGAGTTTATATTATATAATTCTGCTGAGTTTATATAATTTCATCAATCCATTTTGTCTTTTTAATTTCCATCGTCTATTTAAAGAGAAATTCCACCATTTTCCTTGAGCGAAAATTCAATTCAGTTCTAAATATTACAACGATTGATGATAATCCTTATTTCAACTTGGTTCTTTGTTTTGAAATGCAGGTGGGAATTTACCAGCACTCTGTACTACATATAGGGCCATATGCAATTCACTTTTTCACCTGAGTTTTCACCTAGGAGATCATTTTTCATCTTTAATATAAAATAACTTTCCAGCACCTTTCCACTAAAAAAGTACCAAAAAGTAAATGAAAAACTACCATCAAAATTATTTTGCGTATTTTCTTGCTTTCTGGTGGCTTAAAATGCATTTTATCGACACCTTTAAAAATATCACCTAGCAGATAACTCTAAAATTAATTGTATACGGGCCAAAGAATCATCATGTTGTAGTTACAGTGAAGTATCATTTGAGCATACTGTCTGTTCTGAAACGACAACTCAAAATAAATATGGGATTTTTTATAGTTTTATATAAAAAAGGAATTTCTCTTTAAAGTTTTGCCAGTATATGATTTTATATGACGTTTCACCACTTTTTGAACTTAAATTGAACAGACGTATGCAGTCTGTACTATTTTCCGCATCATAAATATTTAACCACTTGAGGACCTAGCCTTTACCCCCCCTTAAGGACTAGCGCTGTTTTTTCAGATCTGTGCTGGGTGGGCTCTACAGCCCCCAGCACAGATCAAGTGACAGGCAGAGTGACCAGATCGCCCCCCTTTTTTCCCCACTAGGGGGATGATGTGCTGGGGGGGGTCTGATCGCTCCTGCATGCTGTGGGTGGCGGGGGGGCACCTCAAAGCCCCCTCCACCGCAAGATTCCCCCTCTCCCTCTCCTCCCTCCCTGCCCGAGAGATCGGAGGCTGCACAGGAATGGATCTGTCCTGTGCAGCCTCTATCAGGCTCCCTGCTGTCATGTGACAGCGATCCCCGGCCGCTGATTGGCCGGGGATCGCTGATCTACTACAACGCTGCTACTGTAGCAGCGTTGTAAAAATGTAAACAAAGCTGATTATTTCCGCTTGTGTTTACATTTAGCCTGTGAGCCGCGATCGGCTGCCCGCAGGCTTTTCACGGAGCCCCCCGCCGTGAAATGACAGGAAACAGCCGCTCGTGCGAGCGGCTGTTTCCTGATTAATTAGCCTGCAGCCGGCAGCTGATGTAATGCTGGGCAAACACAGATCAATTTTTGCCCCTCAATTGTTCCGCCACTCGATTCTGCAGTCGATTCTCTTATCCTCCACTCGTTTTTCTTATCTTTTTCCATTCACTGCTATCACAAATCGAGCAGCTGCCACTTTGCCGACGCGCGTTATGAGTGTGCGGTCGGCAAGTGGTTAAATTCATTTTTTTTACGTTTTTAAATATCAAATGACTACACCTACAGTTATAATATTTGCCTGGGATGCACATCTTCCAGATGCCACTGCTTGAGTCCAGGGTCCATAAGAGTGAATGGGGCCATATGCAATTCACTTTTTCACCTGAGTTTTCTCCTAGGTGATAATTTTAAACTTGTCAATAAAATGCTTTTTAAGCCACCAGAAAGCAAGAACATACTCAAAATAAATTTGGCATTACTTTTTCACCTACTTTTTGGTACATTTTTAGTTGAAAATTACTGAAAAGTTATTTTAAATCGAAGATGAAAAATTATCTCCTAGGAGAAAAAACAGGTGAAAAAGTGAATTGCATATGGCCCAATGAGGGCAAGGTCACAATATCATTGTATAGTAACCCTAACCCCACAATTATTATTTTTCTTATTAAAAAAGTGTTTTTATTTTAAATATAATCTTTTATTGTTTTGGAAAGTAGTGAAGGGTTAGATCCTCTGTCATGTTACTGCTGTCTGTGCCCTCAGTTCCTCTTTTCTTTGACCCTGTAAGTGGGATAAGAAGTAAGGAGAACTTAACTCACTGATGGTTTCCACACTGCTAACAATGGTGTTTTCATTTTGGTTTGTCCTTATTAATGTTATTTCACATATTTTCCTGTTCTCTGTGATCCTGGTAGTTAGATTGACTTTCCACTAGGTTCCTGCAGGTGGTGGAAGCACCTTTTCATGTGCCTTTTTTTTGGACACCCCCATGTTCATAAGTGAGATGTTGCTCTCTATAGCCATGCATTACAATGTGTCCAGAAAAAAGCAAATTATCTCAGTTTTTACCCCATGCATTTGATGGAAACAGCTAGAGGCATATGGATCATCATAGCAGCCATGGGGCTTGAGCCATGGGATGGGGATCCAGTGCAATATTGGGGACTGCAGCTAGCCTCGTGGAATGCACGAATGCATGGAGGTAGCATACTTGGGGCACTACTTCTGGCTACTTATACTGGTGAGAGGGCCCCTTTGCTACCTAAAACTGGTGTGTGTGTGGGGCACAAAGGGCCCCGATAACATTTTTTTTTGGGGGGGGGGGGGGGCGCTGGGGTCCAACCAAAACTTTGCTATGAGGCCCCATGATCTCTAGCTATGCCCTTAGAAACAGCCATTGATTTTATATGGGTAGTCAGTTCTAATGGGTTGCTGAGCAATCATCTGCAATCAACTGTTGCTGAGCAATCATTGCCCGTGCATTGTATACTCTTTGACTGTAACCTCTACCGTTTATGTTTTTTTACTTATACTGTATTCATATGCATGTTGCACTACAAATTTCAATAAAAGTCTCTTAAAAAAAAGAGGAACCAAGATGAAGGCTTATTATTAGCCGAAAGCTTACTGTTTATTCATCTCTAAATTAGCCAATAAATGGTAGCATCCTGATTCAAACCTCCTTGCTTAAAAAGATGGAAAAACATTTTTTAGCTAGATAACCACTTTTTACCTTTTTATTGTTGTGTAGACAGTGTACTACAACATGAATGTATTTGTCCAGAGATCCACTTACGTATATAACTCGAAGCCTGGAGATAGTTGTTTTCTTTCTTCTATATGATCTTACATTGTTGTGGCAATCTCCATAAGATTTCTTTAAATCTGCATGATCCAATTAAGGGTTGATTGTGGTGTAAGACAAACAAACTCAACAATTTAATGATATATAATAGCATTCATATAACACCAACATAATCTGTCATATTCAAGCCTAAAGTGAAAAATACCATCGTTATTTCTTATGCGGTAATATAGAATTTTCCCAATCTGACAATTTATTGTTGAATCGTGTGACACCCAGATGTCTGTGTGCCAGAACTTCCCCTGATCTCCTGACCCAACTATCCTGAGGGGAAATTGTATTTGGCTTTGTTGGGTTTTCCTAGCCAGTTTTTTGTTACTTCCACCAAGATCAGGTTGTGAGGTGTTTGTCTATCTTATATATTTTCTTTACTTCCAAGAACACAACTTCTGAATAGGTGCTACTATTTTCAGAGATGATACGCATCCCTTGCATCCCTAATGCAATCCTTGCTGTCCTACTGACCAGCACCGGTGGGCATGTGTGTAATGCTGGGAATACACAGTTAGTTTCTGCCGTGCGTTTCTCCTCTCGATCGTTTTTGCCGCTCGATTCTGCAGTCGATTCTTTATCTTCTGCTCGTTTTTCTTATCTTTTTCCATTCACTTTTATCAGAAATCGAGCGTCGACAGAATCGAAAGGGAGATCAGACATGTTGGAAATGATCTATCAAACCATCTTATCACCTAAAAACGAATTGTGTATTCCCAGCATTACAGCAAAATCAATTCTGCTGCAAGGTTAACAATGCACACTGGAGCCAATAAATTAACAGAAAATTGGATTAGCTGAAAGGCAAATTAGGTAATGCCACTGAAATTGTACGCGATTATTCCACAGACACATTCCTGGTTTTGTTGTTGCATTTCACAGTTTTAGCAGCCTCTTAGAAAAGCAAAA
The DNA here is from genome assembly GCF_040937935.1 of Hyperolius riggenbachi. Taxonomy (NCBI): domain Eukaryota; kingdom Metazoa; phylum Chordata; class Amphibia; order Anura; family Hyperoliidae; genus Hyperolius; species Hyperolius riggenbachi. Next base: position 183,177,145 of record NC_090649.1, on the reverse strand, counting down.
CCAGATGCCACCTATTAATAAATGCATGAGCTACTGAGTAGCTAAAGCTTCCTTACTATTCAACACAAAAAGATTATGTACAAGTTTAGCCTGTTCAGCCAGAGACAACAAAATAGTCATCAATTATTCAGTGGTCATTCGGGCTGATGTGAAAAAAAAAATAGAAAAGAAAAATCCCTGGCAAGGCAACCTGTTCACAGATACAAAAGCTTCAGGTCTAATATTCTTTCAGGGGATTTTAAGCAAAGATCAATCAAGGGTGTATGAAGGATGACAAGAAAAAAGACACCCACGCAGGATCAGAAACAACCTGATGGCTCTTTGTTTCTATTTTCGGGTAAAGTATTTAATTTTCCCAATCACTTTGTGTATCTGTGTGTGTGTGTGTGTGTGTGTGCTGGTGACTTTGATTACAACTTCCGATGGCATGACTACAGAAATCACAGAGGAACAGATTTTGATTTGATGACTGGCTAGAATTTGATGGCACAAACTGGCACAGTCCCAGTTGCAAAGAATTTCACAGCACCTTAATTGACTGACATTCTAATAGAGTACAGTGTTTTTCATCTTCAGCCCTCAAACACCCTCAAAAGGTCATGTTTTCAGGATTGTCTTTAGTTTCTGTGGGTGATTACACCAGTATTGTATCTCATTTCATGGAAGATCTCTAAGCATGAACCTTTAAAGGAACCAAAGGGTCATAGTTGAAAAACTGGAATATGTTTATAATGTATGGCTGTTATACCTAATGGTATCTGTGTGAAAATGTAGCCATGTTTGCGTATCAGTAAAAAGAAAAATGTGAGGAAAGCTAGTTTCATGGTTCTATTTAAGCAGTAGTTGAATTTGGGGTTTTACAACCAGTATTACTCCAAAAACTACTTTTTTTTAGCTTGGGCTGTTACTGCTGCTTTTTATTTAGAACATCTGATTGTAATGGTTCCCCTATATGGAACCAGCAACATAAACATTAATTCTAAACAATCTATTAATAGATTCAATCTGCAAAAATTGTATAAATAGCACCAGTCAATTCCACTATATTATATATACGGTATATCATCTTCTAATAATTATGATGATTAAAAAAAGGTTGGCTGGTGAATTAAAAGAAATGTTAATATCGTGTTAAATCACGAAATACGTTTTATTGTGTTTCTGCCAATTTGATCAATAAATGAATTGTTAATATTGATCATGTATTAGATTGTGTGTATGGCCACTATTAGAGTGAACTCAGAATCCGAACAGATAACATCTCACTTTAAAAGGGGTTATATGCTGTAAACAGCAATAAAAACAAATGTAATCTATATTAGCTGTAAATTCTTAAACAAAACTTATCTAGGCTTCACTAGAATGATTTCTATCGCCTACAACGGGGGAGTAGGTAGGATTCATTTATTAAATGTTATCTTATTTAGTCATAGAAGAGGAAGCAGTGGTATTATCATTAAATATTAATCTTCTAAAGATATGATTTTATATTAATCTGGCTTTTCAAGACATACCATTACAGCAAAAGTTCCAAGAAATACTCATTTTTCATAAACACCACTAACTATAGTGACTTCTATTTTCTTATAAAATAAAAATGTTTTAACTTGTTGAACGATCAGTTAAATACATTTCAGCATGCTTGCTTGTTTACAAGTGATACTACAGTATTTATTCCCCTACTAATCATATTTTCATTGTGCCATGTCCTATTCATTGCAAGTATTATTTTAACTTAGATACAACTCGAAGGAGCTATGTACAAATGGCTGTAACCCACACTAACCAGTCTATATTTTCTTTAGGATATATTGCATTAGTACATTAAAACATTATCTTTTGATATTATCCTTGTATATCTTTACTGTATTTGTCTCATAGTTTGTCACCAGCATGTCTGGTATTTGACTGAAAATGTACAGTCACATCAAATGACTAGCAGAAGTGTTACTATTACTCTTAGAAGGTAATTACATGCTACAACAATGACTTACTAAATGTAGCCGTGCATCTGTTAAATTTGATACTCACGTGTGAACAGAGGGTTATGTATATATGCATCTAATTATAAAGTTGTTTTATTAAGCAAGGGATATTTCCTTATTTCTATTTCCAATAAATACTATGAGTGTTGGACAACTTTACTCCTTAAAGTGGACATGAACTCTTTCACAGTACAGAAGGAAAACATATAGAAATGTACCTCATCTGTGACTAAGCACAAGTTGTAATTTGAGCCATCAGCTGTGTCATGACTGGCATGACAGAGAACTAATTTGTAAACACAGGATGTTAACAATATGTCTGCTTCCATGAAAGCAGAAAGCAGACAAACTGCAGATAGACAAACTGCACATACATTTTATAGATATTTAGTGAATATACCCCCATGTCTGATGTTCCTAGTAGTGTGGTGTTTATTACTGCATTTAATATAATGAAGAAGGTCAGTACATAGGACCACACACATCTGATTACAGTTAACTAATAATTAGATTCAGTTCATTGAAAACTGCCAGTGTTATAAAATCCTGTGGGCTTGGACTTGTATATTTACATCAAGTGTGTGCTGTGAGTGAGCCACAGCCTCTACTGACATATCTACTTCCAATAATCTTGTTCCTGGACTTGCTGGATCTAAAGTGCCCTCATTAACCCCTTCCGCCCCACTGGTATGTGTATCTACGCCCCTATAGACTTCACTTACCAACCAGGGTCATAGATACACATACACAGATACACACATGCGCACGACCCCCCAGGCAGAGTACTGATGGGTGAATGGGAACATGTGCTTCCAAAGGTGATCAAAGTGCCTATAATGAACCAAATATCATTCACAACATGAAAGTAAACACACTGTAATGCATTACTTCCTGTGTACTGTTCAGTATATAGGATAGTGTGGGGACATATAGTGGCCATAAAGTAAAATACATTAAAAAAAAAAATCCCCCATAAGTTTTTAACCCCTTCTTCCCCGCTCACCATAGTTATCAAAATAAAACACTTTACAAAAACATAGTTACTTTAGGGACTCAGCTTTTAATGTATATGTTATGAGGGCATAATACTGTTATTTTTGCAAATAAGGGCTTGTTATTATTGATATAGTATGAAGAAACATACACCTTTATTTCCAAATTTGCCATACAATGTACTAGAGACACAATTTAACCACTTGCCGACCGCGCACTCATACCGCGCGTCGGCAAAGTGGCAGCTGCAGGACCAGCGACGCAGTTCTGCGTCGCCGGCTGCAAGCTAATTAATCAGGAAGCAGCCGCTCGCGCGAGCGGCTGCTTCCTGTCAATTCACGGCGGGGGGCTCCGTGAATAGCCTGCGGGCCGCCGATCGCGGCTCGCAGGCTAAATGTAAACACAAGCGGAAATACTCCGCTTTGTTTACATCCGTACAACGCTGCTAACAGTAGCAGCGTTGTACCAGATCAGCGATCCCCGGCCAATCAGCGGCCGGAGATCGCTGTCACATGACAGGCAGGAGCCTGTTAGAGGCTGCACTCGACAGATCCGTTCCTGTGCAGCCTCGGATCTCCGAGGAAGGGAGGGAGGGGGGGAATTTTGCCGCGGAGGGGGGCTTTGAGGTGCCCCCCCCCGCAACACCCAGGCAGGCGCGATCAGACCCCCCCAGCACATCATCCCCCTAGTGGGGAAAAAAGGGGGGCGATCTGGTCGCTCTGCCTGCACCCTGATCTGTGCTGGGGGCTGTAGAGCCCACCCAGCACAGATCAGCTAAAACAGCGCTGGTCCTTAAGTGTAAAGGGTAAAGGGTGGGTCCTCAAGTTAAGAGTGTAATAAATGGGATAAATGGACAAATACAATGTGTGGGTTGTATTTATAGTACCACATTTTATTTTAAAACCATAATAGCTAAAAACTTAGTAAAAATTATTTTCCATTTTTTTCTTATTATTTGCTTTAAAATGCATATAAAAAATAAATAATTCTTAACATAAGTACCACTCAAAGAAAGCCTAATCTGTGGTGAAAAAATACAATGTATAGATCATTTAGCTGTAATGAGTAGCAATACAGTTTTTGGTGAATGAATGGTGAGAGTGAAATGTGAAATTTGCTCTGGTTTTTAAATGCCAAAAACCTGTGGTGGTGAACCCAAGCATGGTTGCTCCCTGTTAAGTCAGTCTCTCATCCTGTTTAAACCCCTCTCTGCTTGCTGGCAGTTGCTTGCTTATTGTGGACTTGTTTCTGATTACTCTGGTTCCCTATACCTGGATACATTGCTCTGTCTGTTCCTCTTTTTGGGTTCCTGATTTACATTAGCGGACTCTGCTTGTTTGATCTTGGGAAGCCAGTGGAGGGATTCACAGAGGGAAGCCGCCATAGTGTAACGATGGGAGGAGTGGATAATTATGGCTGCCGTATTCATGATAGACTGCAGTGGGGCAATTCTGGTCATAGGGAGACCAGACAGAAGGGCATTGCAGTAGTCAAGGTGGGAAATTACGACGGCATGGATGAGGAGTTTGATGGTGACAGAGGTCAGGAAAGGGCAGATCTTTCAGGTGTTACGGAGGTAGAAGTTGCAGGACTTTGTGAGGTTTTGGATGGGGGGGGGGGTGAAGCACCTCATCCCCCCAGAAGATCTGCCAACCTTAGTCCACGCCTTCATCACATCCCGACTGGACTACTGCAATGCTCTCTACACTGGTCTTCCAAAAAAGGCCTTGTACCGTCTACAGCTGATACAGAATACTGCTGCCAGACTGCTAACCAACCAACCCCATCACTGCCACATAACGCCAGTCCTGCACTCCCTTCACTGGCTACCTATAGAATGGAGGGTCCTATTCAAGATCGGCCTACTGACATTTAAATCCCTGAATAATCTGGGCCCTGGATACATGAAAGATATGTTGCAGCTACGTAGCAATCCCCGCGTTCTCAGATCAACAGGTTCTAATAATCTAGTCATACCCAGAGTCCACCTGGAAACGTTTGGTCCCAGAGCCTTCTGTCATGCTGCCCCTACGTTTTGGAACTCCTTACCTCAACAGATCAGGACAGCTCCATCCCTGGACGTGTTTAAATCCAGACTGAAAACCCACCTGTTCAATTTGGCATTTGCAGAAATATAACTTTTGTTGTGTGAATACTTCATCCTACTAATTACTGAATCTGAGAGAGCCTAAGCGCTTTGAGTCCTATGTGAGAAAAGTGCTATAGAAATGTTATTGTATTGTATTATTGTATTGTAAGTAGAGTGCGGAGTCCAGGGTGACACCCAGACAGCGGGCCTGAGAGGTAGGGCGAATGGTAGGGTGAATGGTAGTGTGGTTAACAGTGACATTCACATCTGCGAGGGTCAGGGATGGCTAGGGTGAGAAGATCATAAATTCTGTGTTGTCCAGGTTTAGTTTCAGGAACCTAATGGACATCCAGGAGGAGATGGCTGATAGGCAGGAGACCTTGTCCATGGTATTGGTGTATAGGTCGAGGGTGTGGAGGTAAATCTGGGTGTTATCTGCATACAGATGATAGTTAAAACCCATGGAGGAGATAACCTTGCCAATGGAGGAAGTGTATAGGGGGGACCATAGGGAGCCAAGGACTGAGCTGAGCAAGGACAAGAGGTGGTTGGGCATGGATGAGGACTCATTGAAGGAGGTTGTGAAGGAGCGGTTGGAGAGATAGCCACTACACAAAGAATTGAATGTGTGCATTAAACACCAAGTGAACACCTGGCTAAGCAAATTTGGCCTAATTGGCTATTCATGAGGCAATGCTCATGCAAATATGCATTCGCTTTCGCATGCCAACTTATGCAGGGTCAAAAACCAAAGCCGCAACGCGGTCGCCCTGCGGGAATTAGTTCATGCTGCAATAGCACTATCTAGGAGAGCCACGTGGAGGCTTCCCAATGCCCCCATACACCCGGGGGACCGCGGGGTACCAGGCGTTCTCAGTGCCTGGGAACCACAGCAGCACCCCGGAGGGGGAGGCTGGGTGGCACAGGTGCCCCCCCCCCAAGCGTGGCCAGCGCCGGGGAGAGCCGCCCGCACCCACCTCCCAATATTTAAAAACAGGCACTTACCTTAACGTCCATTGTGTTCTGATACTGAGCATAGCTTGGGTGCAACACATTTGAAAAGGAAAGGAATGAAGCATGGGTCGCACCGAGCTTTGGAGCTCAGGGCTGGCTCACACACATCACTCCAAGGGGGGGTGGGGGGGAGGACAGGCGCAGACAGCCCACTCCAGGGCTCACACCACCTGGAATGAGCCATCCACCACCCGCCTCCAAAGGGGGGATACAAAATGAACCACTACACAAAGAATTGAATGTGTGCATTAAACACCAAGTGAACACCTTACATATCTGGCTAAGCAAATTTGGCCTAATTGGCTATTCATGAGGCAATGCTCATGCAAATATGCATTCGCTTTCGCATGCCAACTTATGCAGGGTCAAAAACCAATGCCGCAACACGGTCGCCCCGCGGGAATTAGTTCATGCTGCAATAGCACTATCCAGGAGCGCCACAAGCGTGGCCAGCGCCGTTGGAGAGATAGGATGAGAGCCAGGCCAGGGTGAGGTCATGAATGCCCACGGACTGGAGGAGTAGGGGATGATCCACTGTGCCAAAAGCTGCTGAAAGGTCAAGGAGGAGGAGGATGGTGTATTTGCCTTCAGATTTTTTACTGGAGCCCTTATATTATATTGGAGTCTTACTGCCAACCACAGTATTTCTCAATTTTCTAAAACATCCTGCAGTAATGTCTCCCAATTTGTGTAGGGGCCCCTGTAATTTCTTCCCCACTTTCTTCTGTTCTACTGGGGAGTCTGGAGCCATGCTGCTGACAGAGGCTGGGAGACTGCACAGACTGAGTGTAACTGACTAGTGACTGCAGGAAGGGCTGATCTGTAGCTGACAGAGATAGGAGGTCACCTGTGGTTGCTGCAGATACAGTATTTTGTACAATTTCCTGCATACCACAGACACGCCAGTGATAATCAAATTCTAATGACATACAAATATTACTCCAGCCAATTGTCTCTTCTTCTTATTTCTTCTTCTTCTTCTTATTTTTTTTATTTTAGATAGAGTGAGAGAGGAGTGACATCCTATCTGTATTCTGAGTTAATTAGGGAAATTTCCATTGCACTTTACTCTCTCTGCAGAAGCAATGAGAACAGGAAGTAAGATGAAGTCTCTCCAGAGGGGATACAGACAGTACTGACAACTACATTTTCTTTTTCCACTCTATCCAAAAATGTAAATAGAGCTAATTTAGTTGAATGTTGTCATGTGCTTGGGACTCTTGTGCTGCTTTTAACGTGTTATTATTTCAACACCTAAACTGAACATGAGCTTGTATTATAAAAAGGCTTCCAACTATCACATGCAGCTTCATCAGGCCCAACTGTGACGGATAACAATATTAAAGGACAACTGACCTGAGATTGATATGGAGGCTGCCATATGTATTTCCTTACAGTATAAACAATGCAGAGTGCATGGCTGTTCTGCTGATCCCCTGCCTTTTATACTTTTAGCCATAGACCCTGAACAAGCATGCAGATCAGGTGTTTGACTTACGTTTGGCTGCATTTGCAGCATGCTTGTTTCAGGTGAGTCAGTCTGACACTGGAAGATCAGAAGGAAACTAGGTATCTGTATTGTTTAAAAAGAAATAAATATGTCAGCCTCCATATCCCTCTCAGGTCAGCTGTCCTTTAACCACTTTGTCCTTTGCTACAGTATATCTACGTCAGCTGTGGCTCTCTCCAAGCTACAGCGACGTAGATATACTGACCTGCTTGCAGCCCTGTTGTGCAGGAACAGGTGCGCTTCAGAGCGCACCTCCCGGCACTAACAGCTGCAATACTAATTGGTGAAAGGGAAAATGATTGATCACTGCTGTAGCAAACAGCGTGATCATTCATCTCTCCCCCTCCGTGGTCGGATCTGCTAAAAAAAAAATGATAAGAAAGCAGTCTGACTCACCTTTTCCTGTTCCAGCGATCCGCCTGCAGCCCGAGCCTCCGATCCCCGCTCTGCACACAGCCCTGTGATGCTGAATAGCCGGGTCCCGGCTTGATGACGTCATCAAGCCGGGACCCGGTAACCGGCATTACAGGGCTGCGTGCAGAGCGGCGATCGGAGGCTTGGGCTGCAGGCTGATCGCTGGAACGAGATAAGGTGAGTCAGGCTGCTTTCTTATAATTTTTTATAGCGATCTGGCCACCGAGGGGGGCTGCCTGGGGGGGGGGGGGGGGGCATCTGGCTGGGTCTTTTGGGGATGTGTGGACCCCTGGTGGGGGGTGGGGGGTAAAATGTGCAGCTGGGGGGGGGATAAAGTATGAGGGGCCACATATTTTTATTTCAAATGTATAATTTTATACTGGGTCAGATCTGGCTATAATGGGGAACCACTATTCCTGGGGACACATATGGACACATGAGGGGCAGCAATCCTGGGGATACATCTATCTATCTATGCTGGGAGGTGCCAAACACAGAGGACACATTGGGCTATACTGGGGGGACTGATATTGGGGACACATCCGGCTATAAGGAGGGGTCTGATACTTGGGACACATTTTGCTTTCAATACTGGGAGACATAATACTAGTGACATGTTTTTATCTCCTGTGGTACTTTTTATTTTTAAACTGGAATTGATAAAAACGGAGAAAAAATTCATTTTTTTGATTTCCCCCTCTTTTTCCCATTAAAATGCATAGAAAACTTTTTTGGTCTAGGGATAAAATACCCGCCAATGAAAGTCTAGTTTGTCCTGAAAAAAACGATACCTAGATCAGTTAGGTGTCATGAGTAAGGATAAAGTTATGGTTGATTAAAAAGGGACACCGCTAAAGTGTCAAAACTGCTCTGGTCAATAAGGGGAAAACAAGGTCTGGATGCGAAGTTGTTAAGTGTGTATAGGGAAATGCACACCCTTACCTTGAAGGGCTTGGGGAATGTAAAACTAGAGCTTTCTCACTCGATGTCTTAAATATGCAAACGTATATAATATCACAGTATTTGCGAACACATAATAAATAATGAAGTACAGAACTTAGGTTCATGCTTCCTACATTAACCACTTCAGGATGAGAGCAATTTTCACATATCAGTGTTCCTCCCATTCATTTGCCAATAACTTAATTACTACTTATCACAACTAAATGATCTATGTATTGTTTTTTTCAGGATAAATTAGGCTTTTAGTGAGTGATATTTTTGTTTAGTAATTACTATTTTCTATGCATTTTAAAGGGAAATTAAGGGAAAAATGGAAAAAACACACTATTTTTCCATTTAAATCCATTATAGCTTTACTAGAGATGGTCCGAACGGTTCGTCGGCGAATGGTTCCCGGCGAACTTCCAGGGGTTCGCGATCGCGGAGAACCGCAAACTTTTGCGGAAGTTCAGTTGACCCCCATAATGCACCATTAGGGTCAACTTTGACCCTCTACATCACAGTCAGCATGCACATTGTAGCCAATCAGGCTACACTCCCTCCTGGAGCCACTCCCCCCTTATAAAAGGCAGGCATCGCTGGCCATTTTACTCACTCGTGTGCCTGCAGTAAATAGACAAGGGACAGCTGCTGCTGCTGCAGACTCTCATAGGGAAAGATTAGTTAAGCTCTTGTAGGCTTGTTAGCTTGCTCCTTGCTGATTCTTATTGCTAAAATAGCACCCCACAACAGCTCTTTTGAGAGCTAATCTTGTTCTTGTGATCTATTTTTTTTTCTGTGTGTCCCACTGACACTTGTGTTGCATAGACAGCCTTGATAATTCATACTGTGTGTGTGCCACTGCCAGGCCCAGCACTTTCAGTGACTACCTGTGTGTGTGACAGGTGCACATTGTAATACCCAGTACTGCATATACCTACCTACCTGTTGTTCACAGTGCACCCATCTACCTACATGAGCTGAGCGCACGCAGTGTCACTGTGCCTGTTCGCTACCTGTCTGTGTGTGACAGGTGCACATTGTAATACCCATTACTGCATATACCTACCTACCTGTTGTACACAGTGCACCCATTTACCTACGTGAGCTGAGCGCATGCAGTGTCACTGTGCCTGTCCGCTACCTGTCTGTGTGTGACAGGTGCACATTGTAATACCCATTACTGCATATACCTACCTGATGTGTTCAGTGCACCCACCTCATCACTGCATATACCTACCTGTTGTGTTCAGTGCACCCACCTACCTACGTGAGTGCATGCAGTGTGATATACCACTCCGTGGTATGGACAAAACAAAAGGCAGAGGCAGGCTACCTGGCAGGTCTGTTCGAGGTCGCGCTGTCGTGGTGTCGTGCGGCCCTCGACCAAAGTACAGTGTTCAGAAGAAGACACGTGCCATCAACCCTCAATATTGTCAGGACGTAGTTGACTATTTAACACAGAACACCTCATCTTTCTCAGCTTCCGCACGGAATCGTGACATATCTTCCTCCTCCTGCTCTGATTCTGGCACACCACATTCAGTCAGCCGCCACCACCAAAGTGCCATCACCCCAGGGCTCAGCGTCAGTGGTGTGGAAATTTGTTTGTGTGTCTGCCTCAGATGAGAGCAATGTCATCTGTACTCTCTGCCACCGAAAATTGAGCCGTGGAAAGACCAAGACCCGCGTAGGGACAACTACCTTACGAAGGCACGTGATTACAAAGCACAAACTGCAATGGGATGACCACCTGAGGAAAAGCAGCACACAAAAGCAAAGCCACACACCGCTGTGGAAGATACCAGGTCACAATATTTTCTGAAAAAAGGCGATACCTAAACTGTACCGTGATGTTGAAAGGCAAGTGGTGACATCTCTGGCACACAGCTTTGGGTCAAGGGTCCATCTGACCACGGATGCCTTTTCTGCAAAGTATGCTCAGGCCTGCCCGAAGACTAAGTCAGTCCCCACACACAGCATCTCTGCCTGCCCCAAGAATAAATCGCTCCCCACACAGCATATCTGCCCGCAGGCCAATTGACTGCCTTCTCCGCCACCACCAACATGGTCCAGGACTCCAGGCGGATTCCTGAATGTTTAAGGCCGCTGCTAGCAGCGGCCACTATAATACATTTTCTGGTGCGTGTACATGCCTGCCTAATTTTTCTGGCTGCAGTGCAGCTGCAAGAACATAACAAAAGGCATGTATATGTGCCTATTCCCCTTCGTGATCATTACCTTTTCCGCGGTGAAGGGGCTTGCGTATCACAATGAAGCAATGACCGCCGGCTATATGAGTGTCTCGGGGGGTGGCACACCAAAGATAATAAGGTCGTTGCTTCATTGTGGACAGACCAAATTTCATCAACTGGATAGTCACTGTTGTTCTATCATTGAGCTACCACAGCCCGGCGACCACATGGGCTTGAAAACCACCAAAGCCTGCACTCTGGCTATGGTGCACACCAGTCCAGAATGGCCGTCACTACGCAAACAGTTGTTTGCGGTGCGTTACACAGTGAGTTTGGTGTGTCAGTGTGAAGCAGTACTCTATACATCAAAGGTCAGCGCAGGTTTAGAAAGTCATTGTATGTAGGGAATGGTAAATTCTTCACCACAATATATCAAATGCTCAGAGGTAGGTATCCGCCAAACATCAAAACTAGAAAAGGCTTACCAGCTCCCAACAACCCACATTATAAGGTTGTGAAATGGCTCAGGTCACAGATAACGTCCAGAGAACATCAGACGTCGTGAAGATCCAGTGGACATCCGTATGGAGGTAAAGTTTCAGGAATTTATATAGGAAAACAAAAACGGCATAGCAGTACTCTAATTACACTCCCTGAGTGATGTATACACATGCAAGATGTTTTAAAGCACTTTAGGCCTGCAATTTAGCATTCAATGTGATTTTTGCCATTAAAACGCCACTTTGCGCCTCAATTCGGATTTTTCCCGGGACTTTTGGCATGTATCCCACTCCGCCATGCTCCCCTCCAGGTGTTAGACCCCTTGAAACATCTTTTCCATCACTTTTGTGGCCAGCATAAATGTTTCTAGTTTTCAAAGTTCACCTCTCCATTGAAGTCTATTGTGGTTCGCAAAAGTTCGCGAACCGAACTTTTGCGGTAGGTTCGCGAACCGAAAATCGGAGGTTCGGGCCATCTCTAAGCTTTACAATAAACAGTGCTAACTATAAGTTAAACCCAATCATTGTATTTGCTTATTCACCCTGGTTAATACAGCATTGAGATTATGTTATTTTGCGTTCTCATTGTACGCTATCAATGATTACAAAACCTTATTTGCAAAAGTAACAGTAATATACCCTCATGGCATACATATTTATAAAGCCAAATTCATAAGGTGAAAATATAGTTATTTTCTTTTATATTCTGTCACTTTGTTTTCATTTTACAAGTCTTGGTTTTGGTACAAAATATACAAAATTTTTATTGCTTTTGATTCAGTTTGTTACTAAAAAAAATACACAAGACATAGCCCTTAACCCTAAAATCTATTCCACTAAGTATCATGGTTAAAATGTTATCCCATATGTCTTGTGTAGTTTTACTACTAATTTCCCAAATTTGATTATAATTTTGAAAATGAATTTTTAAGTTAGATTGAGTTTGTCCATACCGATTTCCTATGTGATGTGGGCCCAAGCTTTAAAACACACCAATATGTATTGTATTGAGTGATTACCATTCAACTGTGTTGGAATTTGCATGCCTGCTTTTATTAGGTGATGTTCATAGAAAAGCCTCATCCTTCTCTGATACCGTGCCCTGTCATAGCGTTCAGCTCTCTGCAGCTGTCGGCTGGGTCCCATGTTTTAATCGTGTATTACCTTGCCTTGCCTTGTATTGCTTTGTCTTGCTCCCTTGTGGACAGTTTCTGTACCTGCGTGGGCAAACTGCAAAGTCCTTCCAGACCTGTTAGTCCGGATGTAGCTTTCACTGTGTAGTGATTAGCTAGTGATTCTACTAGTTATGATCCTGTGGACGTGACTATAGCTGCGCTTGCTATTAGTTACGCTCCTTCCTGTTCTGTCTTGTTTGTGCTTGTGTGGAAGTTTGCTATCGCTGGGGCAGCGATTGGATTGGCAAACATTCCTTCCTGTCTGTCTGTTCTTGTCTATTCAGTGTGGTGGACATCAGATGCTCAGTACTGCGGTCGCACTGAGCAACTATTGTGTCTCGTTTATTATGGCGGTTATCGGAAGCTCAGAGCTGCGGTCGCACTGAGCAACCAATGTGTCTTGTTAGCTGGCAAGCATTCCGTCTGTCTGTCTGTTGTCTGTCTTTGTTACTCAGTGCGGTGGACATCAGATGCTCAGTGCTGCGGTGTCATTGAGCAAGCATTGTGTCTTGTTAGCTGGCAAGCATTCCGTCTGTCTGTCTGTTGTCTGTCTTTGTTACTCAGTGTTGTGGATATCAGATGCTCAGGGCTGCGGTCTCACTGAGCAACTATTGTTTCTCGTTTATTGTGGCGGTTATCGGAAGCTCAGAGCTGCGGTGCTCTGAACAATCTTGCTCTCTAGTCTGTAGCTCCTGTAGAGCTGACAGCTGCCTGCTCACTACCTTGCTGTATCATCATAGCTGTGATCTGTGTAGTCTCCTCCACTAGCGCATCCTGCACTACTACAGCCTCCTTGTTTTGCCTCGTGAGCTCTGGTAGTACTCATCTTCCCAGCATCAGTCTCTATACCTTGCACACTGAAGTCCTGTGGGGTAACCGTAGTCGGGTAGGTATACTGGCCTCCTGTTCACCCAGGGGCTTGGCGTATAGGTGAAGGGCTTGGTATTAGATTGGGGTATAGAGACTAGTGCTGATCGAACATCCAGATATTCGGGCTCGGGTCGGCTCGGCCGAACATGGTCCGGATGTTCGGGATATTCGGCCGAACACCGAGCCTAATAGAAGTCAATGGGGACCTGAGCATGCCTGCTTTGCAGGCCTGAAAAAACTTGCAAAATGAGGGAAACTTCTGCAAAATGGGTTGGAAAAAGTGTGTGTGTGTGTGTGTGTGGGGGGGGGAGGGGCATTTACACATAGATCTTAGGCTCTGAATAAAAGCAGGGACTCATGTTTGTAGAGCAGTGCTTGCACTGAAAGTACTGTTTTTTTCAACAATAAGCAACAGTAAAATTCAATAAACTGTGTTTTTTTATGGGCACAACTGTTCCCAGCTGGCATTGAAACTGGGACCAAATATGATGGTACAGTGGCTGCTGGCAGTGGTGAGGCAGGTGAACTGTGGCTGGCAACAAAAAAGATGGGCACGGTGGCTGCTGGGAGTGCCTGCCGGCAGTGGTGAGGCAGGTGCACTGTGGCTGGCCTGGCAACAAAAACAATGGGCACAGTGGCTGCTGGCAGTGGACTGGCAGTGCCTGCTGGCAGTGGTGAGGCAGGGGCACTGTGGCTGCTGCCAATGCCTGGCAGTGGTGAGGCAGGGGCTCTGTGGCTGCTGCTGGCAGTGGTGAGGCTGGGGCACTGTGGCTGCTGCTGGCAGTGGTGGTGAGGCTGGGGCACTGTGGCTGGCCTGGCTGGCAGTGCTGGCACATAACCGCTAGCTCTGTCTCCTACCTACCCCAAGCTAAACCCCCATGTGAATGGCAGAGCCAGCGCGCGTGCAGGTATTTATATACCCGAACCACGTGACCCACTCGGCCAATCACAACTATGGTCACAGCCAGCTAGGCTGTGTGACCATAGCTGTGGAAAAAGCATCGTCGCAGCTTATTGGCTGCCTGCAAAGGCGCCAATAAGCGAGGGGAGGAGACCGAACAGTGCGGCCGAGCACCAAGCGGTGCTCGGCTGTGCTCGACCTGAACCCGCCAATGTTCGGGGAATAACAAACAGTGCCGAGCACTGTTTGATCAACACTAATAGAGACTGAAGGAAGACAAGAGATCTGCCAGGCCCAACTTCGTAGCAACTCCTCTCAGTGTATTCTGGGAGACCAGGTATATTTTCTACTGTCTTCTGAGTTATCAGTAAACAAACATTCTGCAGAAATCACATGACAGGACTAAAGATGATGCCAGCTGTGATAACATTCATAATGTAAATCGGAGTGAGGAAAGATTTTACATTATTTGGATAAGCTCTGAGTAAATAATTAAAAAATAACTTTATTCATTATTCCATTTTCACTGTAGTTCCTCTTTAAACCTTAAAGTGAGAAAAAAATTGAACACAGCCAAGTTCTAAGTAGGACTGGGACTCTACATACACATGTGGAGTCCCAGTCATACATGTATCGCATGATGTCACATATCACTTCAGGTACCATGTCTGAATGCGGTCAAATAAATCAAATAATACTGCTTTCAGTTTAGGATGAAATCCACTAGCCAATAAATGTTATTAGAGTTTGTTCTTTTATTAGAACCTACAACTGTTCACAAACCACTGCCAAGCAACAACCAGTGGACAGAATAAGACTGTAATCACTGGAGAGACCTGAGAACTCTTCTAATCAAAAGCTCTGTTGAACTCTGCTGAAGACATGTAAATGCAATTGTGGGCTGCAACTGTTGTTACTGAGGCTGTGTTTTTTTCTCAGTTGTGCTATAGTATAGTGTATTTGATTTATGAATGAGGTGAGGCAGCATATGTGGAAAACTTCTGGAAATGATGTACATTGTAGATATACATCCAGACTGTAAAACAAGCTAGTTGACAGAGAGAGGCATTCTAACAGGTGACACATCTGGTAGCTTTAAGTATGGTCAATGAGAAGGTGGCTCTGAAGAGCCGAGTACCACTTTGATAACAATGTTTACCGCAATAGCATCACATGGTGGCATCCTATTGTGCCCACATCCCAGGCATGCCACTAATTTGCTAATATTGTATCAGCTTCATGATAAATGAGGTTTATTCACTACCTGTAAAATAGAGATCAGCTGACAAGGCCAGTTTACCAAACATGTCCAGGAACCATTTACAAAGGTATCTGATATACAAGCGTGCATCCATAGTATCAGTCCAATTAAAATTGCCTGAGTCCAGATTTTTAACTTCTCTTTCTATAACAGAGACTATAATTGAATCATGAATGCTGTTATGGGGACTATCATTATCTGAATATTTTGCCAGTCATATACCAGTCATCATCAATATAATGAGCATTATTCATTCTGCTGTCAGCTGTGCTGTGGTTTGTGCACTGAGCTGGGAAAGGCTGAGAGACTCTGGTGTAGCAGCACAACGGAAGCATAGAGGTAATGTGACATGATTCCTCTGACACAGCATGTAAGCCAGCTGTACAAGGAGCCACAGTCATCTCTTCCAGTCCATACTGTGCTCTTGAGACACTACGGCGTCCCAGTGGGATAGGGGTTTCTATAGAAACATGTCAGTGCCTGATGCAGAAGCACCCAGGTGATAGAATATGCTTTTCTCTACACAAGCATTAATTAGAGGCCTGTTACCTTCACAAGAGGCAAACTCTTTCGTGGAGCTAAAGCAGCTGATCTACTTTCCTCACTTACCTTCCTTTCAAGCATATTAATCTAGGCAGTTTAATGACATATAACACTTGGATAAATCCTTGGTGGTTGACATTTGGAGCTGATGACCAGGATTTGGACTTAGCAATCTGTCTGTGTTATATTCTCTGAGCTGATGGTAGTATTCCGAGAAGCAATGTGGATGTCGCCAGTAGCACACAGGCAGTCATTTAGCCTTCCTATCCAGACTAACCTACAGAGCAGCCACAGACGGTACATAAGGTGAGAGGTGCTTCTTCATACTGATTAACTTTTAATTTGCTTATAGCGGTCGACAATAAGTTTGGCAATAGATGGAAAACTATGTATAATACAGATGTCATGGAAATTTGCACTGACTACAGGAGGGACAGCCACTTGGCCTATCAAAGCTTGCAACTGTTGTTTAATTAACCAGCTACTGATTAATTGATCAGGAACCTCGGGATTTGATACTCTCAGTTTCTTTCACTTCTTTCTAATTTTTCATCTTCAGTTTAAAATACATTTTCAGCGGTCCGGAATTGAAAAAGTACAAAAAAAAAAGTCACTGCGAAAGTACTTTTCAAAATTTTGCTTAGCTGGTGGCTTAAAATGCATATTAATAAGATGTGAAATATCACTTAGGAGACAACATAGGAGAAAAAGTTAATTTGACCGGACCCTATGGCCTTTTTTTCGATTCACATTGGGCCCAATCCAATTCACTTTTTCTCCTAGAAGATAATTTTTCAATCTTCTGTTTAAAATAACTTTTTTTTTTAAAGCGGAATATAACCCTGCATTTCAACTTTGCTCTAAAACATTATTTACAGCATATTATATGCAAAAAGCATTTTTTTTTTACTAGACCAGCATTGGAAGGGTTAAACACAGAGGTTTTAAGTTCCGTGCAGACATTCAGATGGTTACATTCTATTTAGTTAGTGTGTAACTGTTTATCAATAGATACATCTCTTTGGCTGTCCTCCAAGCTCCTTCTCAGTCTGCATGGGGGACAAGGGGTTAAAAAGTTTCAGGAGGGGGGACCCAGAATAATTTAAAAAAAAAAAATTCCCACACTACTTTTTTCGTTCGAAATTTTCTCAAAAACTATAAGGTCTTTTTGAAAACTGTTTTTCCTCTTGTAGCCAGTGCCACTGGGGGCCCCTACAGGCTCTGGGGCCCTGGAGCAATTGCCTCCTTTGCCTCTATGGTAGCGCAGGCCCTGTAGTTAATATTAAATATACAGTATTAGGATTTGTGTTGTTTCACAGAATCATATTTTGTGGGCTATAGTTGATGTTTCATGAGTTGTTTATAGCCAAGCCATAAGGAAAGCTTGATGAAGCCATTGACCTGCCCCTTCATGTCTCCTCAATGACTCAGAGGCACAAGAACATGTTAGCAAATCTCAAGAAGGCCTCATTAGCACCACTCAGCAGTCTATAGACTATCAGCCCAGTCCTAAGCAAAGCTGGTATTGTTAAAGCTTTGAGCAGGGCCGGTTCTAGACTTTTTGCTGCCTGAGGCAAACTTGTGAGGATGCCTCCCCACCTCCTGATTTGGAATGATTGCACAATACCCGAATATTTACTCTGCTTCATTTAATTGTTCTCACGTGACATGCTGCCACTCAACACAATAGCACATTGGCTGGCTGTGAAAAAAAGAGCCCTTAAAAGAGCTTGGTCCTTAGATAGAGAACATTTACTTTATAGTAGAACGAGGGGGGACTGTAATTCCGAGGCACCCAGAAAGGGAGCTGTCCTTAGGATTCCCACACCCTACGGTAGCCACTGGGAATCTCTTAAAGAAATTTTGACAAGACACTGGCCAGTCTTGACGGCCTCAGAGGACATAAAAGCCCTAGTTGGCGAATACCCTCATTTGGCCGCTAAGAGAGCTGTGTCACTTAAGAACCAGTTGGTTCAAAGTGAGTTTAAACGGAGCACAACCATTACATGGCTTGGAAAAGCTACTCCCCACGGTATGTATCGATGTGGGCACTGCCAGGTGTGCCCCTTCGTAGACCGAACTGGAACCTTTCGTGATTCCCTTGGCCAGAGAACCTACAGGATTGATTCCTTCATAAACTGTGCCACTGAGGGGGTTGTTTATATGCTCACCTGTGCTTGCGGTATGCATTACATAGGGAAGACGACGCGCCCCTTGCGAGCTAGGATAGGTGAGCATATGCGCAATGCGAAGGATGAGGAATATACAACCCCCCTGGCGCAACATTATAAAGATTACATGGAGGCGATCTTGTGGGTTCAAAGGTCAAGGGAATCTATAAACTCAATATTTCCTCTCGCAGGGGAGACTTTGACAGGGTTCTTAAGCGGAAGGAGTGTGGCTGGATTTTTAGGCTTCGCACTTTGGCCCCGGTTGGGCACAATGCGGACTTTGGGCTTCAGTGTTTTTTGTAGAGGTCTGTGTTTTGCCTGTAAGCCACACTCCCCCTTTTACGCTGGGATGTGTCTTGTCTCCACTGCGTAAGAGAGGAACGTTTATGCAGGGGAACTTTGGTTCCCTGTACTACTTCTAAATGGGAGGGGAGTTTGTCTGCCGTGGGGTAAATTCAGTGTTTGGCTTGTGCGCCCGTTTATTCTTTGAGGCATGGAAATTATTGATGTGCGCTGGCCTGCTGACCCTCTTTTAGATTATTAAATTAAGAGCCTAGCCTTCCAATAACCTTTCTGCTACTCTTTGAAACTCCGTGACATTTGCTAACTTCTTGACAGGTCTAAACCGCCCCTAAGGCGGAGCTATAAGGTTGTGGGGATAAATACAACTGTTTGACATGGGTTGGCCACACCCTGAGGAAGCACGCATGCGCGAAACCGGTCCGTGGGCGGAGCTTGAGGATCTGATACGCTACCTATGGGAATCCGCTTGGCCACAGGTGTGGATGGTGATGTGCCCGCGAGATGAGATCTTGTATCCTCGCTGAGAGCTCAATCCCCTCCTAACGGACCAGCGTCCTTTTAGCTGGAACAGCAGTTGCCATCTGCCACAGAATACTTACATGCAAGCGAGGAAGATACGGAAAGGCTTGGAGTGGTCCGGACTTTGGCACGCAGCTTGGCTGGACTGAAAAATCCATGAGGCAGGTAATCAAACATACATGCGGACTTGCCCCTGCCTGTGGTGACATAACGCAGCTTCAGCTTATTACGCTTCATGCTATATGCTTCTGCCGACCCTCCTCTTTGCTTTGCTGTTGCACCCTGAATGACATCTCAGCGTGAGTCTGCGAGTGGGACTCACACCACATATTACACTGCAAGAATCCTTTTTGAATGAACTTGCTCGTTAAAGTTTTATGTCATGTGCCATTTATCTTCCCTGTGATACAATTGCTTGTGCCCGGACTTTTCCAGCTGGATTATTAAATTGGCCTTTTTCCCATTGTGTAGTTCTTTATTATAAGTGATCCTCGCTCCATGGACATTTGGGTTTTATTTGTGGGTGGGTGGGTTTTGTACTGAGCTTTCTGACATCCAATTTTGTATTTGTATTTTTATTCTTTTTTGCGATAATAAAGTGACGATTTTTCATGCCATTTACATCCTTGATTAACAACACACCTGATTTGGGAAGAATACACAATTATTACCCTCTCGGAGGAAAAATAGCAGTAAAATATAACTTTTAATTCATGTTTCTAAAAGGATCAAATACAAATACTACTAATAGTGAATACGTGTAACAATTGGGTTGGTAGGTACGGGTAGTTAGTCATATCGACAAGCCTGCTAATGCTGGGGAGGGGAAGTCAGTATGGGTCCTAGGTGGAGGGAGAGGTCCCTGTGGGTGCTAGGTTGAGAAAGAGGTCACTGAGAATGCTGGGGGGGGGGGGGAGAGGTCACTGCTGTCAGAGAGACACTATCTTACCTGCCCCCACACAGCTGTGGGGATGGTTACACTAGGATTCCTGTATGGTACCTCTTTACTCCAAAGTGCCCCAGATGGGGAGGAGCTTCCTGAGGGTGTGGGAAGGGGCAGAGCTCATCGTGGCCGGAGGCGGAGCTTAGTTTGTACAGCCAAAGGGGCCTTTTTATAGTAATTTAGAGGGGGGGTTGCTTGGGCACCCTGAGCCCCCCCCCCCCCCGCACGTGCCTGGGATTTGGACTGGTTAGGTAGGCCCAATAATACAAGAACGAGGCGGTCATTTGAAAGGAGCACATGATCATGTAGAATACACTAGGGAAGGGAGGACGCTGTCAAAGGCTTACAATTTAAGGGTGTACAGTAGCAATATGTATTAAGTACAACAGCTACCAATAAATACCAATTTGTAATTGCTGGATCCAGTCATTTTTAATTGAAGAATAAATAATCGCTTGCATTCGGCTGTGTTTTAAACACTGCCAGGTGATTGCTTTTGGAGAAAATTTAAAAGACATATTTTGACGACAAACGGCGATCTCAACCAAGGGATGCAGAGACTTGGAGGACAGGAAGGAGAATGGCTGCCGGCATCTGGATCCCTCAGGAGGTGAGTGAAAATGCCTGCTACACGCTATGCTCTGCACAGTCCTGACAGTGGTTTTTACGAGTCATGCTCGGGGTTACTACTCCTGGCTTGTTTTTCCACCCCGAGCCTGACTCATGACAACTGCCAAGGAGGTAAAACACGGTAAAAAGTTACAACAGTGTAAAAACAACCACCTGTGATGACAGCTGTTTCATGTGTTACCACAACTCCTCAGGACAATCAGGCTAACCCTTCCTATCCACATTCACCTATATACCTGGGAGGGGGGGAAAACCCTCCAAGGGTAGTGCTTTACACATCAACCTTTTAGGTCAGGGAAATACATACAAATACAATAAGGTAAAATCCACAAACATTATCATCTACAAAAAGTTGAAATTTAATTTCTATCATTAAACCCCTAATTGCCCAAAGCGTTAATCAAAGATTACGGCTGCCTCTTTCTGTAACAGCAATGCATCTTGTGAACCCCCTCTCTGTACCCCTATCATTTTCAGGAGGCCTGCTACTTGCAAACAATTAGCTTCTCCCCATGGCCCTCATTAACATGTTCAATCATGTGATGTCCACCCACGCCATTTATCCACCCTTTATGTTGTAGGAATCTGTCCTTAAGTGGCTGGGTGGTCTTCTTCCATGTAGAATCTCCCTTGTGAGATATGAGTAAACACATCCTCCCAGTATTTACTAAGGGATGGACATTGCCAGATCATGTGCCACTACTCTGCTGCATATAAATGACTCCTGGGGCAGGAGTCCATTGGGGTTTTGGGTTACATTATGGTGGTTATCCTTTGTATAATTGTATGTATTCATTGTCCAGCACTGCATAAGATGTTGGCGCTTTATAAATACAATCAATAATAATCAGACACCATCTTCACTATCCTGATAGCTAACATATGTCACTGTAAAGTGCAGACTAAGTCTGTATTTAATAAGAGTCTTATGTTTTATGTGATGAAATTACTCCATGATAAATTCAACTGTAAAGTTTCAGACCAGCTTCCACTTTCCTATACTCAAAGCCAGGGCTGGTTCTCTCGTGAAGCAAGGTGAAACATTTGCATCAGGCGCAGAGATTACAGGGGCAGCATATTTATACTGTATTTACATTTACAGCATGCAGTCAGAGTAGGAGGAGAAGCGAGAGGAGAGCGAGTGAGGTGAAGAGGTCATCATGCGGGAGAAGCAGCTTGTTGTGCTGTGTGAAGAGTCTGATAGTGAGTGAGGAGGGGGGAGGCAGGCGAGCAGCAGTGTTTCATTTGGTTTGCACAGCAGAAGGGAGAAGGTGGCACTGCTGTCCTGACTGAGGAGGAATGGAGGACGGCCGACTGGCTGAGGGTGAGCAGTTTGTTTGTCACAGACTCACAGCCAGCCAATGTGCTATTGTGTTGAGTGGCAGCATGTCACGTGAGAACATTAAATGAAGCAGAGTAAATATTCGGGTGCTGTGCAATCATTCCAAATCAGGAGGTGTGTGTGTGTGTGTGTGTGTGGGGGGGGGCATCCTCACAAGTTTGCCTCAGCCAGCAAAAAGTCTAGAACCGGCCCTGCTCAAAGCTTTAACCACTTGAGGACCCGCCCTTTACCCCCCCTTAAGGACCAGCGTTATTTTTTGTGATCTGTGCTGGGTGGGCTCTGCAGCCCCCAGCACAGATCAGCCGGCACACAGAGCGATCAGATCGCCCCCCCCCTTTTTTTCCCCCTATGGGGATGATGTGCAGGGGGGGTCTGATCGCTCCTCCTGTCTGGCATGTTGCGGGGGGGGCACCTCAAAGCCCCCCTCCGCGGCGAAATTCCCCCCTCCCTCTCCTATCTGCTCATTCCCGGTGATCGGGGCTGCACAGGACGCTATCCGTCCTGTGCAGCCAGTGACAGGCTGTCCCCTGTCACATGGCGGCGATCCCCGGCCGCTGATTGGCCGGGGATCGCCGATCTGCCTTACGGCGCTGCTGCGCAGCAGCGCCGTACAATGTAAACAAAGCGGATTATTTCCGCTTGTGTTTACATTTAGCCTGCGAGCCGCGATCGGCGGCCCGCAGGCTATTCACGGAGCCCCCCGCCGTGAATTGACAGGAAGCAGCCGCTCACGCGAGCGGCTGCTTCCTGATTAATCAGTCTGCTGATTAATCAGCCTGCTGCTGGCGACGCAATACTGCGTCGCTGGTCCTGCAGCTACCACTTTGCCGACGCGCGGTATGAGTGCGCGGTCGGCAAGTGGTTAACAATACCAGCTTTGCTTATGACTGGGTTGATAGTCTATAGACTGCTGAGTGGTGCTAATGAGGCCTTCTTGAGATTTGCTAACATGTTCTTGTTCATTGAGGAGACATGAAGGGGCAGGTCAATGGCTTCATCAAGGTTAAGCTTTCCTTATGGCCTGGCTATAAACAACTCATGAAACATCCACTAAAGCCCACAAAACATGATTCTGTGAAACAACACAAATCCTAATACTGTATATTTAATATTAACTATTACATTGACAATACATGAGCTGATCTGAGCTGATGCCTTTTAAGCCACCACCAAGCATGAAAAAATTTGGAATAATTTTGACAGTAGTTTTTCACCTACTTTTTCAATTGCAGAGTGCTGAACAGTTATTTTAAACAAAAGATGAAAGATTATGTCCTAGGGGAAAACTTAGGAGAAAAAGTGAATTGGATTGGACCCAGTGTCAGTATCCCGATTCAGGCCCTTACGCAATTCACTTTTTCTCCTAAGTTTTCTCCTAGGAAATAATTTTCATCTTTTTTTTTACAAGGAGATAATTTTTTATCTTATGTTTAAATTAACTTTTCAGCAGCCTGAATTAAAAAAAAAGTACCAAAAGTAGTACTGTTATTTTCTTGCTGGCTGATGGCTTAAAAGGCGTTTTATTGATAAGGGCGTCAATTCACCAGAGGTTACCAACCTATTTATCTCTTGGGAGGTAATTTACCTCCTGTGATATCTCCAAATAGCAATTCTCCAGAAGTATAGGGGAAAATATCGACAGAGAGAAATGCAAGAGATAAATGTGAGATAAGTATGAGATAAATAAGTGATAGTTAGTAGTTAGTTTTTCTCCAAATCACAATTCACCAGGGAAGAAAGGGGGTGTGGCCATTCGTTAATTTTTCATCTCTTTATCCCCTGAATGAACCTGGAGATATCATGGTTTTCACACAGCAGCTGCTGCTGTGGAAGATGGAGCCTTTTGAGCTTACTCTGTTAGGCCTGGTGCACACCAAAAACCGCTAGCAGATCCGCAAAATGCTAGCAGATTTTGAAACGCTTTTTCTTATTTTTCTGTAGCGTTTTAGCTAGCATTTTGCGGTTTTGTGAAGCGTTTTTGGTGTAGTAGATTTCCTGTATTGTTACAGTAAAGCTGTTACTGAACAGCTACTGTAACAAAAAACGCCTGGCAAACCGCTCTGAAGTGCCGTTTTTCAGAGCGGTTTGCGTTTTTCCTATACTTAACATTGAGGCAGAAACGCCTCCGCAATCCAAAATCTGCAGCAGCCCAGGAGTATGCGTTTCTGCAAAACGCCTCCCGCTCTGGTGTGCACCAGCCCATTGAAATACATTACCCAAGCGTATCCGCAGCCGCAAGCGGATCGCAAAACGCAGCCGAAATGCTCTGGTGTGCACTAGGCCTTAGAGCTTGCTTCTATTATGAGGAGACGAAGGCGCAGGAGGAGGGTCTGTTTAATCGCCCCTCGTATTTTTCGTGAGAGAACAGTTCTTGATAATTTTACTGAGACAGAGGTGGTGAAGAAGTTCAGACTCACTCGTGATATGATTTATGATATGATCCGGCAGTAAAAGGCAGGAATACTCTGGTCAGGTAGTGGTAAAACTCCGCCTCCTACCCACAATGCTTCACTTTCAAGCTTACAGAGAGGAAAAGTATCCCATGTAAATCATTAATACCGATTACCTAACTCTCTGCTTTCTCACACTTTCCTCATGCATATCTCTCCATTATCCCCTGCTATCG
Source organism: Hyperolius riggenbachi (assembly GCF_040937935.1). Lineage (NCBI taxonomy): Eukaryota > Metazoa > Chordata > Amphibia > Anura > Hyperoliidae > Hyperolius > Hyperolius riggenbachi. The sequence goes on along the minus strand of NC_090649.1, from coordinate 183,152,219 downwards.
AACACTTTTCTCTCTGTCCTCTCACACTGGTGAATTGACTCCAGAGTGTTAAAATACCTCATGAGATAAACTACCTACCTTTTTTCTCTTAGTAAATCCTCTCTGGTGAATTGACGCCAAGGTGTGAAAATATAACTTGGTAATAAGGCCTGGTCCAATTCACTTTTTCCCTAAGTTTTCTCCTAGGTGATATTTTCACATCTTACCTATAAAATGCCTTTTAAGCACCGGGAAGCAAGGAAATACTAAGGAGAATTTTGACTTTACGTTTTCTCCTACATTTTGGTACTTTTTTGATTTAAAAAAAAAGTTATTTTAAACAGAAGATGAAAAATTATCTCCTAGGAGAAAAAGTGAATTGGATTGGGCCCAATGTAAATCGAATAAGGGCCATCGGGTCCGGTCAAATTAACTTTTTCTCCTATGTTGTCTCCTAAGTGATATTTCACATCTTATTAATATGCATTTTAAGCCACCAGCTATACAAAATTTTGAAAAGTACTTTTGCAGTGACCTTTTTTTTGTACTTTTTCAATTCCGGACTGCTAAAAATGTATTTTAAACTGAAGATGAAAAATTAGAAAGAAGTGAAAGAAACAGAGTATCAAATCCCGAGGTTCCTGATCAATTAATCAGTAGCTGGTTGATTAAACAACAGAATTACCCCATTATAGCCAGATGTACCCCCAGGATTAGCGCTGGCACCCCCCATTATAGCCAAATGTGCCCCAAGTATTTGGTTATTGCTCCCCCAGGTGCCCAGATGTGCCAAATTATTAAATTCCCCCTCCCCTTAGTTAAACAGATGTCCCCCAGTAAATATGTACCCCCCCCTTTTACATATCCTCCCCCTGCCCATAACTGATAGTCAGATCCCCCCCCCCCCCCCCCCATCAGGCAGCCCCCTCCTTGCACAAATCATAAAAAAAAAATCCTCCAGTAAGCAGCCTCAGTCACCTTACGTTGTTCCTGCAACTATCCTGAAGTCCGAGCCTCCAATCCCCGCTCTGCTCTCAGCCGCGTAATGCCAGTTACCCGGGTCCCAGCTTGATGACGTCATCAAGCCGGGACCCGGGTAGTCGGCAATACGCGGCTGAATGCAGAGCGGGGAACGGAGGCTCGAGCTTCAGGATAGTCGCAGGAACAAGGTAAGGTGAGTGAGGCTGCTTGCTGGAGGATTTTCTTTAATGATTTCTGCACGGAGAGGGACAGATGAATGATCGCTGCAGTTGACTACTGCAGCGATCGTTCATAGGAGGGGGGTGGACTACTTGGCTACAAAGGAACATGTTCCCTTTCACCAATTAGTAATGCAGCTGAAAGTGCTGGGGGGTGCACTCTGAAGCGCACCTGATCGTGCACAGCAGGGCTGCAAGCAAGTCAGTATATCTACGTCATGGTGGCTTGGAGGGTGCCACAGATGACATAGATATACTGTAGCAGTGGAAAAAGTGATTAATAAGGGGCTCAGTCCACACTAAGAAACACAACCCCAAACCGTTATTCCCTGACCTTTACATATGACATCCACCAAATATTTCTTCACCAAATCAGACTCCCAGATGGTGATGGCTGGTCATCATGATGATGATGATGGTGATGGCAGATCAGACTCCCAGATGGTGATGCCTGATTCTTTTGTCTACTCTTCCTGAGATCATTGGTAGCATATGTGACAACTCCCTAGATGACACTTGGCATTGCATAGTGTACGCAGCTTCAATAGCTCATGAAGAACAGGTCTTGTGCAAGTGTTATTTTCAATGACAGTTTACCACTCAGGATTGATGACATTTATTAGTAATGCGCATCAACATTTGGAAGTCCTGGTGTGTGAGCTTGGGTGGCCGCTTCATGATTGCTCTTAGACCTTTCCACTTTACAAAATAGATTTAACAGAAGACTTTGGTAAATCTAGCAGAGAGGACATTTGATGAACTGACCTCTTTTTGGAAAGGAAGGAATTTACAATAGAGCCAGGCTGAAAGTCACTAGGCTCTTCTGTATCACTCTTTCTAGTGCAAACATTTGTTTAGTGAAATTGTGAGTTTGTATGATTTTATGCTGTTACCGGATGGTTGCTGATAGCAACATCCACTGAGTATAAGAACTGGCCATTACTTTTTTCGGCATCTGTATGTCAATGTGGATTTCTAATTTGACATGCAGATGCTGGCTGAAACAAGAGGATGCCAGAGATCATGCATAAACCCGTTTACAACGGAAGGCCTATTCTTCATTATTGAATGTGTTAATGGTAGTAGTCATTGCGAGGAGGTGTGAATTTCCTTTAAAGAATTTATGATGATGTGGTAAATAAACACCCTGATCTCTGCTTAAGAAAATTACAGTATCTATATCCATAAAAGATTAACCAGTAAGATGACACATTTCATAGGAACCTCACAGCATGCAAACAGTGCTTGATACATGATAGCCAATGGGTAAACATAACACAAAGAATTATTTGCAAATTGTGACATAATAAGATAAACATGTGTATGTACAGTGCAAAATATTAATAACCAGGCTGTTTTACTTATTTTATTTTGCTGCCTGAAAGAGCTAATTTTTAGGCATGCAAGTGACAGCTTCTGTCTTGTTGGTACCTGTTCGGGAATATAGTAATCATCACTGATAAACAAATTACAGCCATAAAAGTTTTCCTGGCAGAATACAACTTCTGAGAACAGAGGGAGATAGAAAAAGGTCAATAGTTCATGTATTTTCATTTAGAGACACTTAATAGGATGCCACTGAGCAGAGACAACAACACAATCATTCTACTTTGTAAATATTTAAATATAAAATAAAACCATGGGCTATCTAAAAAAGTAATGTTTAGGATGTAGAAGGTTAAATACAATTGTTTATCTAATTAGTTTATTTTCATCTCAGGTTCACTTTCACAAATGCTATAAAGAGAAGGTCAACATTTGCCATTAAAACATTAATAAAGATGTTCAATTCAATACTAATTATTATTTTAACTGAATGCGACAGGTACACTGCAACAATTCTGTTACTATCCAAATCTTATCCACTGTAGATTCATCTATATGCATTTGTGTATATGTTTATAGGTTACCTCGGTATATGGAGCATTCTGCTACGTTAGTTTGCGTAGTCAGGATGCTTCAAGATGCTAAAGACTCTTGATCGAGTTATGCAACGTCTTTTACTCCTTTTTTAGTCTAGATCTGCTAAGGTCATAATTATATATTGGAGGGCCCATTCAGGGTCTACTGGATCTAATAGACTATCTATGTATAACCACTGTTCCACTTCCTTGTATGCCCATGGTCATGATAATGGGTATACATGGTCCCTTTTGTAGGTGATAAGTATCGTGGTTGTAACTCAACTCTTGTACTGCCTGACATACATTGTTCATTGCATGAGTTATAGGATTGTTATTTTCAGTGATCCACTGTGTTTATGTCTAACTAAACATACTCTTCCACCTTTTGTATACGGTGTACAGTTTTTTGTTTTATTTTATTTGTGATGGTGAAATTTATTTAAACAATTATTTAAAAATAAATAAATAATATTAATAAAATATAAAGTGTCCACTAGACATGTCACCCTCTTATTTTGGAAGCTACAATTATTTTTTCCTGACTAGAAACACCTTTTATGTTTTGCAGTTACATTTACTGTATTTACCACTCTTTTGGGTAATAAACTCCCGAAACAGAACAAATAGGCGACAGGAAATTTGAGTGCACCATGCGCCGCCATAGGCTGTAATGTGAATTGTGGCTATATCGGCGCTCAGAAGGTAATATGGATTGAATGGCAGAGTTTGTAACCACGTGTGTCAGTAGTTGCCACATGGTGCAGTTTCTGGGTAAAAGGAAGCCACCTCATGTAACGTCTAGTGCAGGGGTAGGGAACCTATGGCTTGGGAGCCAGATATGGCTCTTTTGATGGCTACATCTGGCTCACAGACAAATCAGTAGTGGTTGATTAACTAAGCTACACTGCTCAAGCAGCGCAGCTTAGTGTGGCAGCGCAAATACAATTTTCAAAGTAGGCATGCTACTGCTGTAGCATGCATTGCTAACTTTTTTGAAAGACTATCATGCACTACTAACTTACTCACTCTCCCCCCAAAACTAACAGCCGCTCCAATTGTCCCACTCTGGATCCTGTCAGGTACAGTAACTTTGTAGGACGAGATCACCGCACTCAATCTCGTCCTACAAAGTGAATCAACCCCCAAATCAGCTAGCTAATTGTACAAGCCGTTAGTCGGTATTTCTCCTGTCTGGGAAATTGCTCACGTTGCTAAAACTCAAGAGAAGCTGAAGACGTGGCTGACATTTCTGCTGCCCCGCGGATCCACTTATATACACAGCACCATGGCAAAAGGGATGTGAGCCCTCTGCTGTACATGTGCACTGTCCCAGTTTGAAACATATTGTATGGCTCTCACAGAATTACATTTGAAAATATGTGGCGTTTATGACTCTCTCAGCCAAAAAGGTTCCTGACCCCTGGCCTAGTGAGTGGTTGCTGCTTGCTCAGATGCTTATAAAGATAACGGCCCCCAATGCCATACTGAATGCTTGCAGCTGATTACAAGTGCTCCGTAGTTCTATGGGAGCAATAGTTAGGAAGTGTTATGCTCTACTGTCAACTGCTCATGTGAATTGGGCACAAGACCTCTCAGCAACCAGAGACAATGGCCACATGCAATTCACTTTTTCTCCTGACTTTTCACCTAGGTGGTATTTTTAAGCTTGTCAATAAAATGCCTTTTAATTTACCAGAAAGCAAGAAAATACTCAAAATAATTTTGATATTAGTTTACTTTTTGGTACTATTTTAGTTGAAAAGTGCTGGAAAGTTATTTTAAATCGAAGATGAAAAATAATCTCCCAGGAGAAAACTCAGGCGAAAAAGTGAATTGCATATGGTCCAATGTGCCTATTGCCAAATAAACTACAGCAGGACATCCTGGCTCAGTGTGCCACAGAATCACTACCCATAAAAGATGAAGGTCACATATCCCTGCACAGTATAGGGTGATGTTTCTTTTCTTACTGTACACTCTGCAGGTGCCTGCAAACTATTGCAAGACTAGTATTCCATATCAATGCATATCAAAAGAAAGAATAAAGCAACCGGCACTGCGGTCCCCAGCATCATTTTCTCAGAACACGTCAAGACATGATGGCGCTGAACCAGCAGCCTCGGCACATAGGTCCACTCTTTTGTCTCTGTTTTTGTCTTTATTTCTTTCTTTTTTTTTTGGTGTATCAAAGGTCTCTCATGCCTGTGATGCACACTAGACACGAGCACACAGCCTCCGCTTACATCTGACCACAGCGAGCCTGCACTGCCTGATACAGCTGCCTGCCACCGCCATCAACCTCTGGCCACCCACGTGGAGGACTGACTCCCGGGGCTCACATTCCTGGATCTCGGGACCAACACTGGGGATTACGTTCTCTCCCTGGAGCCTTGCTCTCACTGCTGCTTGCCTTGATCTCTGCGGTGACGACTGTCAAGGACCTCCGACACCACTGAGGAGACACATGCGGGAACACTGCCAGGGACACCCGAACCCCACAAGATGAGCCCTGCTGCTGTATCAGACCGCCGCCGCGAACAAAAAGGAGCCAACCTCTGCTACCAATAGTGGGCAGCCAGACCTACCCCTCCTGATGTGCCGACTACCTACAGCAGGCAGACAGCCTCCTGCAAGCCCCGCTCTGGCACGATAGGCCCCCCACTTGGCCTGGGGGAAACGGAGTTCACGCAAACCCCAGCTGTTTCACGGGGCTACCTCCTCTGCCCAACTCCACCGACACTGAAGTTCCTTCAGGGCTTAGGTCACTGCAGCTGCAGCTGAAGGCTGCAATAGGTCCAGATGCAGCCTGCCCCACACGGCAGCTGCCAGCACTCCACGGATCTCACTTGTTTTTTCACATCTGGCCTCACCATCCCAAAAGGGCCCCTGACTGAAGCTCACCTGGACCATCAGACTGCTGACCATCAAGGGTAAGGGCCTCACCTTCTCTTCCCCAACAGTGGGTCTACCTCCCTGCCACCCCCACCTGAACTTACGGTACATATGCAGGCCTCTGGGCCAATCCTGCTGCTCAAAATCTGTGTCATGCCATTTCTGCTGATGTGCCTAGCTTGCATGCACACCCCCTGCATCTTTGCTGCTCCTGTTTTGCCAACACTGCCACCAGCTGAATCTGAACCTTCTGTACTTTTGCACTACTCTGCTGACGGGTTTACCTGCCTGCTTGTGCCAAAACTGCCTGCTGCTCTTGCTTCACCAACTCCGTTTTCGGCTGAACTTTATTGTGTACTCTGCTGTACTCTTTCCTTTGCACTACTGTCCGACGACCGGTCTTGCCTGTCTGTTCTCTGCTGATCTTTGTGGGCTGAAATTTTTGATGCGACTCCAGTACGTGAATGGTACCGGTATGCCGTGCCCCTTGCCCTCACGCCTGGGGCCATGGTCTGTCCACGCCACTTCCTCCTGCGCGCACTACTAACACCAGAGCACAGCTTCTACGGTGGGAACTGCGCGGTCCCCCACCTCCTGAAGCCAAGTCCCTAACCAAAATGGTCTGGAATCACATCTGGCAAATCTTGGACCCAGCCCTGGGACGATGCGCAGGTCAGTGGCGGAGAGGATGTCGTGCAGGAGCCCGGGCAAGACTAAAAGGCTTATGTTCAGCCATCCCTTCGGTCCTCTTAGCTAATGTCCAATCCCTCCCTAACAAACTGGACAAACTGGGCCTCCTCTATAAAAGGAGAGACCTCGACAGATACACCCCAACCCTCTGCTTCACAGAAACATGGCTGCATGAGGACATCCCAGAGAATGCCCTCCTTCTCCAAGGCTTCAAACTCATCAGAGCAGACCGGGACCCTATCCTCTCGGGGGGAAAAAGAGGAGGTGGCATTTGTTTCTACATTAGCTCCTCATGGTGCCCAACCTCATCAGTACTCGCTAGGAAGTGCTCCCCAGACCTTGAACTCCTACTCATTAACTGCAGGCCATCATACTCACCACAGGAGTTTTCCTCCTACGTCCTTGTTGGAGTGTACATCCCTACTGATGCTGACATCAAATCTGCCCTACTGGACCTCAGCGAGACCATCTCACTGTGGGGGACATCTCTCTCGGACTCACTGTTCATTGTCGTGGGTGACTTCAATAAGGCCAACCTTCACCAGGAGATGCCATGCTACCACCAGCATGTTGCCTGTCCCAACCAGGGGCCCAAACACCCTCGACCACTGCTACACATCACTGAAGGATAAAGCAGTCCCCTGGCCAGCTCTTGGCTCTTTGGATCACTGTCTTATCCCCACCTACTGGAGGCGCCTGTAATTAGCAAAACCGATCCTCAAGTCCAAAGTGTGGTCAGACAAGGCCAAGCTGCAACTCCAAGCCTGCTTTGGCTGCACTGACTAGAAGTCTCTGGAAGCACCAAACCTGGACGATTGGGCAGATAACGTTGCCTCATACATCAGCTTCTCTGAGGTCTCTTGTGTTCCAACTAAATCTTTCAAGGTGTGTCCGAACAACAAACATTGGTTCATCAACAAGCTACGGCAACTGAGGAAACACAAGGAAGTCACACACAAGTCTGGTAACCAGGATAACTACAGAAAGGCAAGAAACAACCTTAAACGCGGACTGAGAGCTGCCAAAAACGAGAACGCTGAGAGGATGAAACACAATCTACGCTTACACGACCCACGTGCAGTATGGAAGGGGTAGAGATGACCCGAACCTCCGATTTTCGGTGCGCGAACTTTCGTGAACCGCAATAGACTTCAATGGGGAGGCGAACTCTGAAAACTAGAAACACTTATGCTGGCCACAAAAGTGATGGAAAAGATGTTTCATGGGGGTCTAACATCTGAGTTTTTGCATGGATGAGTGGGATAGATGCCAAAAGTCCCGGGGAAAAAAATCTGGATTTGACGCAAAGCAGCGTTTTAAGGGCAGAAATCACATTGAATGCTAAATTGCAGGCCTAAAGTGCTTTAAAACATCTTGCATGTGTATACATCATTTAGGGAGTGTAATTAGAGTACTGTTTCACACTGTCACACCAAACTCACTGTGTAACGCACCGCAAACAGCTGTTTGTGTTGTGACGGCCGTGCTGGACTGGTGCGCACCATGGCGAGATTGCTCTTCCTCAGTGATATCAGGTAATGTCTGACTGCCTTATCAACTTTCGATGGTTCTCTACCATCGTTAAAGCTTACATCTATTTTTTTTTTAAATTACATTTTCCGCTGGCTGTTCAGTACCTGTAACGAGAATCTGTTATGGAGGGCAAGTCTGCCATTGTGACCATGGGTAATGGCCCGGGAATCAGGGTTCGATTCCGGTCCGGAGTGGGAGCCTGAGAACCAGCTACCACCACCACACATCCAAGTAAGGACCCATTTGCTGTATAAGTAATGTACCTGCCCTGACTGTGCTTTGCAGACCAGGTATCTGTGGTCAGATGGACCCTTGACTCAGTGCAAGACGAACCAAATCGAAAGCATTTGCCAAGAATGTGTTATGAAGGGCAAGTCTGCCATTCATTAAGCTGTGTGAAACTTTCAATGGTACTTTCTCAGTACCATGGTGACCACGGGTAATGGCCGAGGTATCCTGGTTCGATTCCGGTACGAAGTGGGAGCCTAAGAAATGGCTACCACCACCACACATCCAAGGAAGGCAGCAGGCACGCTGTGGGCAAAGGAGCAGGAATGGCTACCACACATCCAAGGAAGGCAGCAGGCATGGTATGCACGCCCCGAGGTAGTGACCAAAAATAACAATACAGGAGGACTTTTGAGGCCCTGCTGTATATGAGCTGAATCAACTTTAAGGGCTCGTTTCCACTGTTGCGGTGCGGAATCGCCTGGATTCCACCGCGGACGAAATCGCATGCGGATGCGTTTCTGCATGCGGTTTTCCCCGCGATTTCGCATGGCTAAGAAGCAGGCGAATTTAACCATGTCACTGCCTGTGTACATTTTCCATACCATTACATGCGAAATCGCGGGGAAAACCACATGACAAAGCCTCATGCGATTTCCCTATTGAAAGCATTGTGGGCGATTCGTCCGCATTCCAGACGCATGCGAAATCTGATGGCTCTGCCGTGCAGATTTCCCCCGCACACCAAAACGCACCCGCACGACGCACAAGTGGAAACAATCCCATCCACTTGTATTGCCTATGCGAATCCGCATGCGGTGCCAGCATGTGGATTCGCTATAGTGGAAACGAGCCCTCAATCCTTTAATGAGAATCTGTTATGGAGGGCAAGTCTGCCATCCATTCAAGTGAAAAGTATGCACTGGCTGCCAGGTATAATACAATGTGCAGTCAAAGATGCAGTGAAAGGGATTCAGTGCCTGCAAACAGCTGTTTGTGTAGTGACAGCAGTGCTGGACTGGTGCGCACCATGACGAGAGTGCAGGTGATGGCGGCTTTCCAGCCCATATGGTCGCCGGGCTGAGGTAGCTGAATGACAGAACAGTGACTGTCTACAATGAAGCAACGACCTTATTATCTTGGGTGTGTTCCCCCCCCCCCCCCCCCGAGACACTCATATAGCCGTCGGTCATTGCTTCATTGTGATACGCAAGCCCCTTCACAGCAGCAAAGCAAATGATCACGAAGGGAATTGGCACATGTACATGCCTTTTGTTTTGTTACTGCATGCTGCAGTGCAGCCAGAAAAATTAGGCAGGCATGTACACGCACCAGAAAAATTATTATAACGGCCGCTGCTAGCAGCGCCCTTAAAAATTCAGGAATCCAGCTGGAGTCCTGGACCCTGTTGGCGGTGGCGAAGAAGGCAGTCAACCGGTCTGCGGGCAGAGATGCTGTATGGGGAGCGATTTAGTCTTGGGGCAGGCAGTCACACGGCGTGCAGGCAGAGATGCTGTGTGTGGGGACTGACTTAGTCTTCGGGCAGGCCTGAGCATGCTTTGCAGACCAGGCATCCGTGGTCAGATGGACCCTTGACCCAACGCTGTGTGATGTCACCACTTGCCTTTCAACATCATGGTACAGTTTAGGTATCGCCTTTTTTGAGAAAAAATTGCGGCCTGGTATCTTTCACTGCGGTGTGTGGCTTTGCTTTTGTGTGCTGCTTTTCCTCAGGTGGTCATCCCATTGCAGTTTGTGTTTAGTAATCATGTGCCTTCGTAAGGTAGTTGTCCCTACGCGGCTCTTGGTCTTTCCACGGCTCAATTTTCAGTGGCAGAGAATGTACAGATGGCATTGCTCTCATCTGAGGCAGACACACAAAAAAATGTCCACACCGCTGAGCCCTGGGGTGATGGTACTTTGGTGGTGGCGGCCGACTGAGTGTTAAGTGAAGTGCCAGAATCAGAGCAGGAGGAGGAAGATATGTCACGCTTCCATGCGGAAGCTGAGAAAGATGAGGTGTTCTGTGTTAAACAGTCAACTACGTCCTGATTGATGGCACTTCTTATGAACACTGTACTTTGGTCGAGGGCCGCACAAAATCATGACAGCGCGACCTCGAACAGACCTGCCAGGTGGCCTGCCTCTGCCTTTTGTTGTTTTGTCCATATTGGGGGAGGATGAAGTGAAAGGTATGCACTGACTTAACTAATATAATGTGCAGTCACACAGGTGCAGTTAACAGGTATGCACGGAGTGGTATATCACACTGCGTGCACTCAAGTAGGTAGCTGGGTGCACGGAACACAACAGGTAGGTATATGCAGTGATGGGTATTACAAATGTTCACCTGTCACACACACACATACCGTGAACAGGTACTGTGACTGGTGGTATTAAATATCACACTGTGTGCGCTCACGTAGGTAGGTGGGTGCACTGTACACAACAGGTAGGTATATGCAGTGATGGGTATTACAAATGTGCACCTGTCACACACACACACAGGTACCGCCATGAACAGGTGCAAGACTGGTGGTATTAACAATGCGTGCGCTCACGTAGGTAGGTAGGTAGGTGGGTGCATTGAACAGTGAACAGGCGCAGTGATTGGGATGGGGTTACAAATCTGAAGCTGTCTATCACACACACAGGTAGTCACTGAATGTGCTGGGCCTGGCAGGGGCACAGTAAGAATTACACCAAAGGCCAGCTGCGACTGACTGACAGGACTGTATATAATGCAAGTGGGCCACACACACACACAAAAAAAATAGATCACAAGAACAAGATTAGCTCTCAAAAGAGGTGCTTTTTTAGCAATAAGAATCAGCAAGGAGCAAGCTAACAAGCCTACAAGAGCCTAACTAAGCTTTCCCTATGAGAGTCTGCAGCAGCTCTCCCTTCTCTAATTACTGCAGGCACACGAGTAAGTCCAATGCCTGACGCTGCCTGACTTTTATAAGGGGGGGGGGGGATAGCTCCAGGAGAGAGTGTAGCCTGATTGCCTACAATGTGCCTGCTGACTGTGATGTAGAGGGTCAAAGTTGACCCTAATGATGCACTATGGGGCAAATCGAACGTCCGTCAAAGTTTGCGGTTCTCCGTGAATGCGAACCTCGGAAGTTCGCCGGGAACCGTTCGGGCCATCTCTAAGAAGGGGCTGAAGGCTGCCACTAATTACAAGCCCCCTCCTCAACATGCAGCACCAAGCCTGGAACTTGCTGAAGAACTTAGCAGATTCTACTGCAGGTTCGAGCGTCAGGAAGCACCAGGGCGGCACTTTGTATCGCCCACCTCCTCTCCATGCCATGTAAATATCACACCGAGCCCACTAACTCCTTCGGTGGTGAGCGAGGCAGAAGTCCTGCGCCTCCTACCAACACTAAATGCCGAGAAAGCTTCTGGTCCTGACGGCGTATCTCCAGCCTGCCTGAAAACCTCTCGGCAACTCGCTCTCATCCTCTCCGCCACCTTAACCAAATCACTGGAGGAAGGCAAGGTTCTCGATTGCTTCAAGTAGTCTATCATACCTGTCCCTAAAAAGCAGGGGGCCTCCAACCTTAACAACTTTAGCCCCGTAGCCCTGACGTCCGTTACGAAAACCCTGGAGTGGGTGGTCCTTTCCTTCCTTAAGCTCTCCACATAGTCTCTCCTGGACCCCTATGAGTTCGCCTACAGGGCAAACAGGGCAAACAGGTCCACTGACGATGCAATAAACATCTGCCTGGAACTCATGAACACCTCAACAGGCCGGAGGTGTACGCTAGGATGCTACTCCTAGACTTCAGCTCTGCCTTTAACACCATTTGTCCACGCATTCTCCAGGATGATCTAGCTGCACTTCACAGTCCATCCAGGCCTATGCCGCTGGATCACAGACTTTCTCACCAACAGGTCCCAAGTCGTTAGGCTGGGCGACATCCACTCAGAAGCTATGACCACAAACACAGGTGCTTCTCAAGGTTGTGTCCTGTCCCCACTGCTGTTCTCCCTCTATACAAATAACTGCAGATCCGGGGCAGACTCGGTCAAGGTCATCCTGTTTGTTGCTGCTATCTATACATGTCTTTTTCTTGAGCTATATGTACTGTGCCAAAACCAATTCCGGGCATAAATCAGCCATGCTTGGCAAAATAAAGGATTCTGATCAGAGGGAGGCACCTTTAAGTATAGGTTAATAGGATATTGCCTCTAGCGTGCTCAGAATGAATAAGCAAACATATCAAATATTTCAATACCAGAAGAAAAGAAACATCCAGCACTACTCCAAGGGCTTCTTCTCTATAAGTTTAATGTCAAAACGTTTGGTCACACAAATCCATACATTCCATATTTTCATACAGTATGTAATAAACTGACATACCCTAAATTGGTCCTTGCTGTGGGGCAATGTGGGAGCAGCGATCTGCCTGACGACCGTTTCGCGTTTCCTCGGAGCCTCAGAGGAAGCTCATGTGAGCGAAACGGTTGTCAGGCAGACAGACCGCTTCTCCCACATTGCCCCACAGCAAGGACCAATTTAGTGTATTTCAGTTTATTAAATATGAAAATATGGAATGTATGGATTTATGTGACCAAACGTTTTGACATTAAACTGATAGAGAAGAAGCCCTTGGAGTAGTGCCAGATGTTTCTTTTTGTTGCAAAGGTTAGTGAAAAAGGAAAGGTTTGCATATATAGCAGAATGCATTTGTGTTCAGGTGTATACACCTATAAATGTACATATGATAACGGGATTCTCTGCTATTTTAAGGGAAGCCTTTGCTCCAGTACCCAGCAGGGAGAAGAGAAAAGAGAGCGGCAGTGATGGGATGAAGACATCTGATAAGATGAAGAAGCAGGTATTCAACGCCGGGGAAGATAGGGCCATGCTGCTTGGCTTCACTATGATGGGCCTCTCTGTCATCATGTTCTTTTTACTTGGGATCACAATACTGAAGCCATTCATGCTCAAGTAAGTCATGCAAGAATAAAAGAAACTAAGGCCATGCTCATGATGGATACGTATGTTTGAAAACATGTTGTTGCAGCTTTATGAAGATATAATGGAGCAAAGCTAATTGGTGTATAGGGGTTTATAAAGCTGGCCTACAGGCTAAATTGTATGTATTGTCAGTGGTGCATACATTTGCATAATTCTGCAATAACTTGGAATTATTCACATCTTATTGAACAAAGATTGAGGAAGATTTTACCAAAGTTCTTTTTACAGTAAGACAGGGATCACACTTGGTAAAAACGCTCTCATTATTGTGCAATTTGATAACGTCCACTAACAGACCGATATGGGGCACCTACATTTTCAAAAGTCAACTGTGATTTTCATTTCATTATGTATTCTTCAGAACTTACAAAGAGTATTCAGTGGCAATCAATGTATGTCAATAGGATGAATTTATTTTGTGTTTTGTTCCTGCATTTTATTAGTTTTATGCAGATGAGGCCTGATGTTTTTCCTGCCTCCAGCTTCCTGTTATTTAACTTCTGTGCAAGGTGCAACAGAAAAACGCACATGAAAAATGCAGACAATCACAGAGAAAAAATGCACCCAATTAATACAAAATCATAAACATGCATTTCAAAACGGGCAAACACATTTTGCTGTTACAAGTGTGATCCATGACAGGAAGCTTCCAGTTTCCTCCCTCTAGTTTTTCTGTTTTAGTTCAGGCTGACTAGCAATTGTTTCCCGCCAAAAAGCATTATGCATCATTATGGAACCAACTGCAGTCTCTGTGGTGTGCAATGAAGAGGACTAGTCATTACAACTGGTCTTAAGCTCAGATTTTCACAATTAAAATGTACGTGAGCAGGTGGAGTCGTGGTGGCAGTGGAGACAGCAGGCAGGTGAGATATTTTAATGCACAGGCACCGGAGGACATGTGTAACATTTGGGGGCACAGTGAAAGAGGTGGCGTCACGAGGATAATTCCCAAAAGATTTCATGGACAGTAATGAACGGAGCTGAAATGGCTTTGTGGATAGTAGCTGTCTGGTCAGACATTGGGTCATGTGACCATGAATTTGAGGACCCTTATTGGTGATTTTGTAGAAGAGTAGAGGTACAGCAGTACTGTAGGTTAGCTTGAGACAAAGTTAAGATGGGGAAAATGTGGAAAGGGGATTTAAAATATGTTTCTACTATAAATGTCTTAAGATGGGCTCCTAACCAATCATGCAGTGCACATGTACAGTATTATTGACAGCCTTATTCTAAGATACTGGGATGCCTCCATCTCTGTATGGGCAGTAAAAGGAGGTGCTCTGTGCTGATTAGTAAATTAGCTTCAATGTAGGCTGATCCTTGCTTGAAAAGTATGTTTCTAAACTACAGTGCTTGTAAAGTGTTCCCTCACTCCTCCCCTGCTTGCAAATTGTCCTTCTGCATGAGGTGTGAGTGGCGTACATCAGAGTAATTGCTCACTTTTATTACGGACGATTACATGCTTGTAATAGGATTAAAATAATGTCTGCAAGTTTATTGCATCACTGTTCAAAACACAGGTGTTGATGTATTTTCACTAAACTTAAAGGGAACCTGAAGCGAGGAAAATTATTTAAAATAAACACATGAAGTAGCTGCAAAGGAATATTACATACTAACCTCATCGTCAGTTCCTCTCAGAGGCTCATCATTTTCTTCTTACAGTGATCCCTTCCAGTTCTGACAATATTTTTTCAGAACTGAAATATACCAGTTGCTGTCAGTTATATATCAGCAGCTGTCAGTTACAACTGAATGTGCAAGGTAATGTACACGTTTCCATATGGCTCAAGTGGGTGATATTACAGTTTAACAGTGCGCTGACGAGTACGCTGTTAAGGGGTAATGGCCATTTTTAAAATGGAGGACAGAGAAATCCATTGATCACAGTGGACAAATGAAACACAGGAGAGGTGAAAGAGATTGATGAGTAGACTACACAGGAGGTAAGTATGACCTGTGTATGGTTATTTTGACTTTTTATTTTCAGTTCAGGTTCTCTTTAAGGCCAAAGTTTAGCTTAGAATTCTCTTAACCCTATGCCTTTCCAACTGTCTATTAATTCTTCTACCTTCCATCTCTAACATCACCGTTTTTTCTTTTAAATATATTGTTGTTTATCAGTGTATGGAATGAAGAGTCCAACTGCACAATTATCCAGGCTGATATAATGGACGATTGGGTGGACTGTTCATTTACATGTGGCGTAGACTGCCATGGCCAATCCAAGTACCCTTGCCTTCAGATATTGGTGAATGTGTCTGCCTCTGGCCATGTTGCGGCCCTACACTATAATGAAGAAGCTGTCCAGGTAAACCCCAAGGTGAGTGCCATGATATTTATTGATTGGCTCACCGGTGCTACGGTCTGTGTGTATGCTTGTTTTGGCTGCAATGTGAGAAACAATACAACCTTGCCAGAAACATACTGACATGCTGACAAGTCTAGCTCCATTATATTCACTTTCTGATGCTGACTTCTAATCTCCATTACCAGTTTGTATGCAGAGCCATAATCCTTGTGTACTACCTGTGCCCACATTTCTAGCTTGTACCACTTCTTGTAAATTAAAAGTATAATTTTACCACTCAGGCAAATCAAATACACTGAATGAGTACAAATAAGTTATATTCATAGAAACACACCCTTAATTTGTGTTTGAAAATGTCAAAATTGTACACCAGTTATTTTCTGAAGTACTGGTACATCATTTAACCTGTCCCAGCAGTTGTTTGCCTTGGAGTAAAACTTGATTTAGATGCCTACTTCATTCCTCATATCCAATACATCTCCAAATCCTGCCACTCCCACCAAAGCAACATCTCTGAAAAAACATAAAATTCTATTTCTGGAGACCTCAAATGTCATGAGGTATTTCATATGTCTTGCCTAGACTACGTCAATGTCCATCTCTTAGGTCTTTGCCCTTACTAGACTTTTCTCTATCTGCCCTATTCAGTAGAATTCCTTTTCTTGTCCTATAAATTGAAAATGTACAAAACCTATGCCCAACCTGCCCTTAGCATCCAACAAATAGCATATAATGTCCCCCAACTCTTGGATAGTAAGTTTGATGGGGCAGGGTGTTCTATTCTGATGCCATACTTTTTTTCATGGTGGTTGATCTCATGTTTATAATCTACACCCTTACTAAATAATAATTGTTGAACGTTGTGTAGTATGTTGGTGCCTATTCAATAAAGCACCATAAAAATCAAGATCAATAAGTTCCAATGTTCTTAATATTTCTTTTTATTTCATCCAGTGCTTTTATGTTCCAAAGTGCCAACGAGACAAGAACGATTTGCTGGATGGTGTTCTAGATGTCAAGCAATACTTTGAACGGAAGAATGACACCCCATTTGCATGCTTTCATCAACCTGACAGCAAACCAGAAGATGTCATACTGATAAAGAAGTATGACCGATCTGTAGTGTTTCATTGCTTGTTTTGGCCAATTCTCATGCTTATTGGTGGAGCCTCTATAGTGGGCATGGTAAAACTCACCCAGCGCTTATCCATGATGTGTATGGTCTACTGCAGTCCAACAAGAGAGGAAGCTGGCAATGTGACACCACGACCAGACTCTCAGCAAAGCAGGACTAGAAAAGGTGAGAAGACTTTGAGATGGAGATTAAACTCCCAAAGTATGCCTGATACTTCATTCAGTTAGTTTAGAGCTGGAGAGTTACAAGATAACCATGGTTTAACTTGTCAGGTAGAAGTGTAGCACTGAGGTAAGGAAATCAATGAGTTGGTTGGGGCTAAAAACAGCGTTTCCAAATTTAATTTGGCGGTTCCTTGGAATATCAGAGAAAACTGACATTTTGGTAAGCTTGCCACCTGCTGTTCCTTATTGAAAATTCTCCAGAAGTAGGATCTCATATTGTAGATGCTAAAAAACGGGTATAGAGAATAGCAGTCAACTGCTAAAAATAAAGAAATAGTATTTAAATATTTTGTAGCTGTAAATTTATTTTTGTAGAGAAATGTAAAAAGTTTTGTGATGATGCTTTCATTAATAATTTTAACTGTTTACAATAAACTCAAAATGCCACATTGTTTAATGTAAATTTGTTGTTTGTGAATGTTCTCATTCATCCAGGTGATAGTATTACCAATAAGAGATTTTGTACTGCGTACCTATGTGTGTTCTAGGACAGTGTTTCAATGCTACTACAAGTCACTCCTTGATTAGAGAAAGAAATACCCAGACACTGATAAGTACACAATCATTTTTCTTCAGCCAGGAAAAAAAGCCAAACAAAATGCATTATGCAGATTTTAAACTTGAAGTGAGGTGAATATGGAGACTACCATCTTCTTTCCCTTGTACACAATTCCAGTTGCCTGGCTATCATGTTGAGCTTCTGGCTTTAGAATTGCCACAATCGTGCAGCCAGTGGAGTCAGACCAAAATCAAAGTATCTGATCTGCATTCTCTTTCTGAACCAGCGACTTAAAGTGGACCTGTACTCTTGCACAGGCCAGAAGGACGTCATAGAGAAATGCACCCTGACTGTATTTAGAGTTTAGCCTGTTTCCTCTCATTTGTGTCTAATCACAAGTTGTAATTTGATCCTCCCCTGTCACATGACTGCCTATGTCAGATAAGCCCATTTGAAAGCACAGGCTGTAAACAACATGTCTGCTTCCATAAATCAGGAAGTAGAAACTGTGCAAATGTATTTTAGAATTTGTATCAGCTGTAACAAATACATGTTTATTGTTTTACAGTTATTATGCTGTTGTGTATCTTTTAGAGCAGAAGAGTTCTGACTTCAGGTGCACTTTAAAGTATGTGAATCAGAGTATCTGCACATAAATCAGGCAACTGGCCCAGAAGACAGGGAAAAAAAGGCCCAATCTCTTATCTATTTATTAGGTAGTTTCCTTAACCACTTAGGCCCCGTTTACACTTATTTAGTTGGTATGCTTTTTTTTCCCTTCTCCATAGTAATGCATTGTGAAAAGATTTCAGTTAAAACACGTTAAAGAGGAACTCCAGTAAAAATATTGTAATAAAAAAGTGCTTAATTTTTACAATAATTAGGTACAAATGATTTAGTTAGTGTTTACCCTTTGTAAAATCTTTTAAATCCCTGATTTACATTCTGACATTTATCACATGACATTTTTACTGCTGGCAGGTGATGTAGCTGCTGCTTGCTTTTTTGGCAAAGTTATTCTTTCTGTAAACAGTTATTTCCCACAATGCAACAAGGTTCACAGACAGGAAACTGCCAGGACCATGGTCCTCACAGTTTCCTGGGGGAGGGGTTTCACCACAATATTAGTCATACAGAATCCCCTGATGATCCGTTTGTGAAAAGGAATAGATTTTTCATGTAAAAGGGGGTATCAGCTACTGATTGGGATGAAGTTCAATTCTTGGTCACGGTTTGATAGGTGCCATAGGATAACATGGGTATTACTTTGAAAATCCGTTGTCCTTTCAGTTATAACCGAGAGCAACTGATTAAGTGTAAACAGGGCCTTAAAAGGGAACCTGAACTGAGTATAATTATTTAAAATAAACACAAGGTAACTTCAAATGAACATTACATAGTTACCTTGCCATCAGTTCCTCTCAGAAGCTTACCATTTTCTTCTGACATTGATCCCTTCCAGTTCTGACAACATTGTGTCAGAACTGAAATATATCAGTTGCTATCAGTTATAGGACAACTGATGTGCCAGGTAATGTCCATGTTTCCCTATGGCTCAAGTGGGCGATGTTACAGTTTAACAGTGTGCTGACCAGGAAGCTGTTATGGGGTATTGGCCATTTCAAAATGGAGGACGGAGAATTTCCTTGATCGCAGTGGACAAACAGAACTCGGGACAGGTGAAAGATTGCGGAGTAGACTACACAGGAGGTAAGTATGACTTGTGTATGTTTATTTTGACTTTTAATTTTCAGTTCAGGTTTTCTTTAAAGAGGAACTGTAACGACAAAACGGCCCCTGGGGGGTACTCACCTCGGGTGGGGGAAGCCTCAGGATCCTAATGAGGCTTCCCACGCCGTCCTGCGTCCCTCGGGGGTCTCGCTGTAGCCCTCCGTACAGCCGTGACGCAATATTTACCTTCCTGGCTCCTGCGCAGGCGCTCTGATGGCTGTCGGCGCCAAAGTAGGCGGAAATACCCGATCGCTGTCGGGTCTGCTCTACTGCGCAGGCGCAAGTTTCCGGCGCCTGCGCAGTAGAGCGAACCCGACGGAGATCGGGTATTTCCATCTATTTCCGTGCCGAAAGTCGCCACAGCGCCCCCGCTGGAGCCAGCAAAGGTAAATATTGAACTGACAGTCGGCACAGTCGCCGGCTGTTCGGAGGGCTGCGGCGAGACCCCCGTGGGACAGAGGACGGCGGGGGAAGCCTCATTAGGATCCGGAGGCTTCCCCCACCCGAGGTGAGTACCCCCCAGGGGATCTTTTTGTTGTTACAGAGTCTCTTTAAGATCTTAGGACACAAGTCTCACATCCTAATTAGTTCTGTTGATTCCAGGACGTGAAATTCATTTCCAGCACTAAAAACTGTGCGTCTGCACCCATTCAATAGTGAATGATTGCTGGCATAGCAAATAGCAGCAATCATTCATTAATGTAAAAAAAAAATAATAATAATAATAATTTACAAAGTGTTTATTGAAAAGTGACAGTGTCACACTACATTTTTTCCCCCTGTAGCGTTAACAACTACCTAACTAATTAACCCTTTGTGTCACCTATACTTGACCTCAAGATTCATGGACAACTGTAATGGCTGCCGCCTGTAGTGATCAGATGCGACCACTTGGGTGACAGCTCAGGGACCTAGTAGTTCTCCCCCCCCCCCCCCCAAGGAAAAAAAACCATAAATCTATCACTTTGATGGCATAAGTAATACTAAAAAAAAGAAGCTATTGCTGTACCAATAACAACACAGCTGTAAATGCCAAAATTTTCAGAAATCTTTAGGGTGCATATACATCCAATTTTGATTGGCAAATCATTGACCAATTTTACCACTTCCCTGTGGTATGAGAGCTTACCTACACAATATGTACAGTCTGGTAAATCTGTTGGCCCTCAAGCTACAAGCAGGTGATAAAATTGGTCAGTGATTGGCAAGTCAAAATTGTATGTTTGTGTATATCCTATGGGTAAGAATGTATGTGACGTGGTTGAAGCTGAACAATTAAATAAAAAAACAAGGGGAGCAGGTATGTCTTAGATGCCGTCCTCATGCCAACCCCTCCCCCGTCCTCCTTTTTACCATAAATCCACTGCCGCAGCTCAGTCCAGGTCGCCAGAGTCGGTGGTAGTGTACAGGTGTTTGCGGCTAGAAGCACTCTGCGCGTATGCACAACGGCACAAATAAAATGTAAAACAAAAAGAAAAAAAAGTGCCTTTTTTATATCGTATGCATGCTTTGGACAGCTTGCAAGACTGCAACTTGCAAGGTGTCCATAAATATGCTTACAATAGAAAGAAATGCTTTAAAAAAAAAATGCACCACTTTTGGTACAAAAATTGCAGGGAAATTAAACGCCAGGGAGGTTGAAGAAACTTGTGTTTTTGGCATGGTCATCTCAGGAAGAAGAAGAACAAGACAAATGAGAGGCTTGCCAGAAGGCTGTAAAATGCATTATCCTTTATTCAGGAGGTTGAACCTGGAAAACCAGTATAGACACAATATACACATTATGAATGTAGATGTATTGTCATGTTAGCTAATGTAACAGAAAAATGCAGGCAGTTTCTTCATTATTTCAGTAACCAGCTTATTTCAAGTCAATTACATTTCCAACAACATTAAATAACAGAACAGATCAAAGAAACAAGATCATTAACCAAAATTAACAGATACAAAAGGTTCGTAATGTGAAAGTATGAGGTGGATTGTGATGCTAAAACGAAGGTTGTCAGAGTAGTAGAGTTTCAGATGCCCTGCCAAATGACAGAACTGCCAACAGTGTTTTGGCAACAGGAACTGGAGATACACAGCAGCAGGCCGCAAAAATATGCCTAAATGGTCTGGACTTCATGCCATTACCAACATTGCTGAAAAGAGTACAAAAAGGTCAGGCGTGTATTTTGAGCAAACACCACAAGTTTAGTGTTCACCACATTGGACCGCTGATATTAGGTATGCAACAGGCCTTATAAGTGTTTTCCTACACTTTAGTGGCAATGAACTCCAGACAAGCATGAACCTGCCCCTATTCTATTGTCTCTAAAGCTAACAATTGAGAATTAGAGGAAATCTGAAAACTCCCGAGAGGCTACACAAAAAGTGACTGCAAAGGTGTTTAGCATTCCCCAAACTGTTCAACTGGTAACTTTTAAAGCATAAAAAGAGGTATACATTACAAATTCATATTGAATTATTGAATTAAAACTTCATGGAGTTGTTTTTTTCAAAGAGAGTGATTTACAAAATGAGTTGTCATGGGAAGTTAATTGTGAACACTGCAAACATACTTGAGTGCAGAGTAATTAAAAGAAGTCGTTTGTTTGGAAGTACCCGTGTAAATTCCCCTTACTACCTTTTACAAGGGCAATACCAGGGTTCTGCTATAGGAAGATTGAAGGACAAAGCAATAGGTGGACAACACAAGCATATACATACTAAAACCAAACTTACAGAAAATTGATTGGGAACCATTCTGCCTCCACCTCAAAAAATCTTCTTGCATCAGTTCTCTTTACCTTGGACCAGCAGCCTCTTAGAAAAACCCAGCAGTGAATAAGTGGTCACAAAACAACAGAGCATCCATGAATACAATGCACAGCAGAGTGTTGTGAATGCTGTTCTCTTACCATTTACATTGAGATGAATGGACCCTTTACAATTAGCATGAGACATGGTAATCTGCTTTTTGATCATGTGACTACTTCTGCACTCGCTATCTCTCAATCACTACTGGATTTCTGCAGGAAGCTGGGATTTATCTAGTAATAACGGCCACTTTTTGGATGCCTGGACAGAAGGCAGGACACTGCAGCTTTAAGGTAGTAGGAGTAAGCTTCAAAGAGAGCAAATACAGGCTCAGCACCCAAGTTGGCCAGTTTAACAAACAGCAAATACACAGCCATTCATTTCTAGTCATTTGAAGTAATTCTCACATGCTGAGCCAATCAAGAGATATGCTTCTCTGTTTTCCATGTCGTCTATATACTCACAGCATAAAAAAAAGGAGTACAAAATTATTTTTTTACACAAAGAGGATACAAAAGACACAGAAAGCAAAAAAACAAACAAACTGCAAAAACATATAAAGGTGTCAACTGTCTGTTACTGCAAACTGGCAGAGACGTGAGAATTACAAGAATAGCTGAACAAAAATATTATTCTGCTGGCAATTGTATAAGATCTCTTAAAGAGAATCTGTATTGTTAAAATCGCACAAAAGTAAACATACCAGTGCGTTAGGGGACATCTCCTATTACCCTCTGACACAATTTCGCCGCTCCCCGCCGCATTAAAAGTGGTTAAAAACAGTTTTTAAAAGTTTGTTTATAAACAAACAAAATGGCCACCAAAACAGGAAGTAGGTTGATGTACAGTATGTCCACACATAGAAAATACATCCATACACAAGCAGGCTGTATACAGCCTTCCTTTTGAATCTCAAGAGATCATTTGTGTGTTTCTTTCCCCCTGTTCTCATGCACTGAAGTTTCAGGCTGCTCGTTTGTTCCTGCAAACAGCTTTGCCCTTGTCTGTAATTCTTCAGTATGTAAAAGCCCAGCCAGCTCAGAGGACGATTTATCCAGCTTGTAAGAGAGAAGAGAGAAGAGAGAAGCTGCTCTAATCCTACATAACACACAGGCAGTGTGCATAGAGGGGCCTGGAAGGGGGAGTTCATAGCAGAACCACAACACTGAAAAACTTGGCAGCCTTCCAGACACAGGCGACAAGTCTGACAGGGGAAAGATACATTGATTTATTACAGAGACAGTGATAGTATAAAGCGCTGCAGTAAGCCAGAACACATTAGAATAGCTTTTTGAACTTGTAGGATGATAAAAAACAGGATGCAATTTTTGTTACGGAGTCTCTTTAATGTATTTTACCCACGTACTGTGTAAAGCAGCCAAACCCATTCATAAGAACATATGTGTGATTTACCATGTGACAAAATAGTAAGTGCAAGCATTTATAGATACAAGAAAGGTCATACAATAGTAATGGCCACATAATTTGGGGCACAGTGCCAACTAATCTAGAATAGCCAGTGCAAATATTTATACTAGGGGTCTTAGTAAGACTTAGAAATACACATTTATAGACATAAGTGAAATATCCCATTCTTGAAGTACCAAGAAGTGCTTTTTCTTATGTGCTGCATTTCGTTTTTAGTTCTGAAAGTGCTTGACTGGTAGACATTTCTTACATAGCCAGGACCAGCCCTTTCATGAAGTCAGGCGTCAGTAGTTTTCAACATTTATTGATCGCAACATGATTGATGTGAAATAATTATATTAACTTATGAGAATGTCAATCGCCTAGCACTAAAGTTTGTGCCCTCCTGCACTTTTAGAACACTTGTTGCGATAAAAAAACCCCACTCGTTTTAGATCAATGTTGGACCAATAAAATGACTGAAACTGGATATTGCATAGTGTATGCTTACCTTAAAGGGGCACTACAACAAAAAACTGTAAAATTTAAAATATGTGCAAACATATACTGTACAAATAAGAAGTAAATTTTTTCCAGAGTAAAATGAGCCATAAATTACTTTTTTCCTATGTTGCTGTCACTTACAGTAGGTTGTAGAAATCTGACAGAAGTGACAGGTTTTGGACTAGTTTATCTCTTTATAGGGGATTCTCAGGGATATTTTTATTTTCAAAAGCACTTAGTGAATGGCAGTTGCTCTGTCCAACTGCCAAAAAAATTTGTAGGAAGCAGGAAAGCTGGAAGCAGGAGATTTGGGCGCATGAGACAAGTGGACAAAAAGGGCGCCCCATTGACTCCCATTATAAATATCGTTTAATGGGCGCCGAACAGGGAAAAAAGGGCGCCGGAGACTATTAACGTTTTACAAACGGCGCCTGGAGATTTTTAATGTTTTATAACTGTGCTTGTGATGATTTAACTTTACAAAATGAGCCCGTGACAAATAACGTTTATAAAAATACTAAACATATTTATCCTGTTTAATTAAAACATTATTTATAATTTTAACCCTTACTGTTTGTAGAACATTATTATTCACAAAATAAAGCGATCAGTACGTAACGTAAATTGCAATATATTTTTTACAATCACTATTTGTAAAACATTTCTAAAACATTATTATCCACCCAAATTTTTTTACATTTTTTTTATTTATAAATGTTTGTAAAACATTATTATCCATAGGGGGTCTTAGGTTTAGGCACCACCGGGGGGGGGGGTCTTAGGTTTAGGCACCCCCAGGGGTGGTCTTAGGTTTAGGCACCACCAGGGGGAGTCTTAGGTTTAGGCACCACCAGGGGGTCTAGGGGTTAGGGATAGGTACAGGGAGGGCTTTGGGGTGGTTAGTTTTAGGCACCACCAGTGGGTCTTAGGTTTAGGCACCGCCAGGGGGGTCTTAGGTTTAGGCACCACCAGGGGGGTCTTAGGTTTAGGCACCACCAGGGGGGTCTTAGGTTTAGGCACATCCAGGGGGTGTCTTAGGTTTAGGCACCGCCAGGGGGTCTAGGGGTTAGGGATAGGTACAGGGAGGGCTTTGGGGTGGTTAGTTTTAGGCACCACCAGTGGGTCTTAGGTTTAGGCACCACCAGGGGGGGTCTTAGGTTTAGGCACCACCAGGGAGGGGGGTCTTAGGTTTAGGCACCACCAGGGGGGGGTCTTAGGTTTAGGCACCACCGGGGGGGGGGGGGGTCTTAGGTTTAGGCACCACCAGGGGGTGGTTAGGTTTAGGCACCACCAGGGGGTCTAGGGGTTAGGGAAAGGTACAGGGAGGGTTCTGTGTGAGAGAAGGGTTAGGTATAGTTTTAGTACAATTTTAATACTACTAATCAACAGTTATTATGAATGTACTTATATTAATATCATTGTTATAAACAATATTTTCACATTTTATTATAATAATAAACGATAAATCAAGATTATTCATAACAATATATAATTATAATGTTTAAACAAATATTACTGTTTTTTTAACAAACGTAATTATAAGTTTCAGTTTACAAACAGGGAAGATTAACGTTTTAAGAATTGCCGATTTCATACACATTATTTAATGATTTATAAATTGTTAAAACACTATTTGTAAACGAAATTTTACACAATATTTTTATAAACGATAATACTGCTTATCGTTTACACCATGCGCCCTTTTTTCCCCCGACGCCCCTTTTTTGATGTACGCGGAAAGCTGGCCAGCATCATTGTTTAAATCCTTTTTAGGGAATATCTTTATAAAGAATAAAAGCCTTGCTGAGAATCCCCCATGAAGAGGTGGACTAGTCCAAAACCTGTCACTTCTGTCAGATTTCTACTGCCTACTGTAAGTGACAGCATTATAGGAGAAAAGTAATTTATGGCTTGTTTTACTCTGAAAGAAACAAACTTCTTATTTGTATGTTTGCACATATTTTAAAATGTTAGTTATTCGCTGTAGTGCCCCTTTAAGGGGCTGGATGCTGCTGTAAAAGGCATCTTCATCTAGACAACTAAGGGACAAATAATGACCAATAAACCTATTTGCTCTAAAATAGAACATGGTCTTATTTATAGGAGATGATTGCAATATTGGCATATACAGTAGGTCAGTCACTATATACGTATTGCATCCCCTTTCTATTGTGTAGATTTTGTTACCAGAACAATTTTTGTTGTAGGGAACTTTATAGTATTATTGCCAATGGAAAAACTGAAATTAGCATTTTGTACACATTTTCGTTCAGTATAGTTGTCTGAAGATGCAACAGTTCCGGCATACATCACATTCAGTTCCATGAACCAAGCTTTAAGTTGGCTCTGGAGTCCGCTAAATGTTTGCATGGGTTTTTCTCCACGCAGGGTGTGGTAATGGTTCCCCACCAAAATGACCCTTGGACTATGGTTGGAACAATAGATTGTGGTTATTTTAAGAACATCAGATTGGGAACCCCATTGAAGGAAAGCTAGTGACATGAGCAGTTTAATGTGGAGCACTGAGGAAAAGGATTCTGTGCAACTTTACAGCATAGTATACTCAAGCTTTCTAGTATTGGTGCTGTGCAGCCAGCTGTAGCATGTTAGTTATTTTAAGACATTTTCTAGATGGACCATAAATAAAGTTTATCAACGAGATGTCATTTTTTCCCAAAGTTAAAGTACTGGTACCGTAAAAATAGTTTAACTTACCACAGGACGTCTATGGGGGAGCGGTAGAAGCCCCGGGTAAGTTATTTTTTTATTTTATTTTTAGGATTACAGTACTCCTTTAATGCAATTAACAAAGGTTCTGTACACTTAGCTGCATCGTCAAGGATTTGAAACTCACCTTGATTGCCGATTCCTGAATCGCATCTCCCAGGCAACAGGGTGTCACATGACAGGACGTCGGAACGTGCCACCGTATTACATGGTGGTTGCCAGTGTGTAATAGGCTGGCACGCCCCGATGTCCATCATGTGACACCCTGTTGCCTTGGAGACGCGATGCAGGAATCAGCGATCAAAGTCAGTTTAAAATCCCCCGTCGCCCGCTCGTAACTTTGCAGGGAGGGAGGGGGTTAGAATTTTAGGAATGCGGCCCGCGCCGTTTAGATCATTAATTATGCCATCAGAATTTTAAACAGGCACTGTAGAGACATATAGTAGAATGCGGTATACTATTCAGGATGCCCCCTTTTATGGCAATTTTTCTGGTTTCAGTATCAGAAACTATTACTATACTACTTACTACTACGCCACTACTTACTAGTACTAATTATATATTGCATGAGGCCTCTCCCTCCCAGTGATGTTTAGGCTAGGCTCATTAGTTATGGCGAATCCTCCCTCCAGAGCATTCTGTGAGACCAGTATATTTTGTATTGTTTTAGAACTCTCAGCAAACAAACATTCCGCAGAGCTGCGCCTGACAGGACTTAAGATGTCACCACCTTTAATAAAAGTCAGAATATAAATCCGGGAGAGAAAAGATTTTATAATGGGTAACCACTGAATAAATTAGAAATTAACATTGTAAAAAAATAAGCAGTTTTATCCATTTTATTATTTTCACTACAGTTCCTCAGTTATATGAAAACTGTATTTTTCCTTCATTTTAAAAGGAAACAATCAGCTAGGAGTCAGGACTATGTTCAGGATATCTGGTGTGGCCTTTAACTCACAACATGGCTTGTATACCATTGATGAACTGTTGCTGCACTCTTGGTAAAGTGAAATGAAATATGTAGCAGCAACAGAGAGGAGTAAATGTAAAGGTCAAACCACTGCAAGCTCCAAAAGATTAGTGGGCAGGATCTACTGGTTTCAGCCCTCTCTATATATAAAAAAGCAAAACAATATGGGGGGGGGGGGGGGTTGTATTTTGGTGAGCTACTGAGAGGCCACTTGAATAATCTTTACATTAAAAATGACATTAAAAGAATCCTTTACATAGCATGCAAAGCAGTCATGTAAATGTAAAGTAAGCACTGCCAACAATTTTTTTTTCTTCAATTGACTTAGCATAAAAATATCAGTGAGAGACAGAGGACTGACTGGTTGCTATGGCAAAACAACAACATGGGGATACCGCTAGTTTTTTTTTAATGTACTGAGTCAACTTGTTTCTCTTGTCAGCTCAATTATTTGATCAATATTTTAAAGATCTGTGATTAAAAAACACAAAAAAGCACAATACAAAGATGTCCATGTCATTTTCAAGCAATTACAAAATTGTGATAGAAACACTACAGTTTAAACAGACAGGTGCATGTACATAACAATTAAAATAAGTCATCATATGCTATCCATTTTGTTCCAAGAAATCACATTAAAAAAGGACCCCCCCCCCCCCTCTCAGCACACTAGTTGGGCAAGTCCCTGATACACATCACTATACTACTTCTAACCACATAAGTGCCTACTGAATCCTGCATTTCAACATGCTGCCATTCAATAGCGGTTGTCAAGGTCACGGGGGAGGTCATATTTTATACATTATATTTGTAAAAAAAAAAAAAAAAAAAAAAAAAGAATTAGTTTATATGTTTGTCCCCCTTTCCAATTCCCTATTTATGTAGACCTCTGTTGGTGCTGGTACCAAACAGTTACTCTGAAAATATAGAGGCATTGTTAATTTTAACAGACCCACCCACAGTAATTGTAGACACAAAGAACAATCCTTCAGGATTAAACCGGACTTTATCTCATCCGAATCTCCTATGCAGTTTCAGAATCAGGAATGATGGGAACGGTGCGCTACACAAAACAACTGCCAATATGTTAGAGTTCAGCCCAGTTTGGGTGCAAGGAATTCTAGATCCAGTCTCTGCAAGGAAGCGCTCGAATGCAGCTGTCTCAATATCAGGCTGTCACATTGAGGTGATTAAAGGAGTACTGTAGGGGGGGAGGGAGAGAGAGAGAAAGAAAGAATAAAAAGAGGTGAACGTACCTGTGGCTTCTAATGGTCCCCCGCAGACATCCTGTGCCCGTGCAGCCACTCACCGATGCTCTGCCCCCCCCCCCCCCCCCCCCCCCCCCCGGTTCACTTCTGGAATTTCCGACTTTAAAGTCGGAAAACCTCTGCGCCTGCGGGGCCGTGCCCTCACTCCAGCTGACGTCACCAGGAGCGGACTGCACAGACACAGACCGTACTGGGCCTGACCAATACACTCCTGGTGACGTCAGCGGGAGGACAGGTGCAGTGGTTTTCCGTCCTTAAAGTTGCAAATTCCGGAAGTGAACCGGTGGCAGAGACTGGAGCATTGGTGAGTGGCTGCACGGGTACAGGACATCTGCAGGGTAGCATTAGAAGCCCCAGGTAAGTTCAACTCCCCCCCCCCCCCCCCCACACAGTACTTCTTTAAGTAAAGGAAGACAGTATTCAGTTTCTTTGAAGAGCCAATCACATTCAAGTATTAAAAAAGAAACAGCAGAACTGGATATTTTAAGAACATTAATTCACAATTTACTGTGTATCTCTCTTAGTAATTGCTCACATTTTGGAAGCATAGAAGTGTGCAGACTAGGTTTTAACAGTGGTGGATGAGCAGACTATAAATAATATTACTAACACAACACATTGGTCTCACCCATTTCTGTAAGTAAAAATTACAAGTGTTTTTGATGGAGTGATCGTGCATTACCTTGTCACCTAATATTTATATATTCTTACAATAAAAAACCATGAAAATATTGAGACAGAATGTACAAAAGTAACTTACTTTTGTTTTCAAAAGTAATGGGGTGAGAAAGGATGGGGCCTAATAAGTTGCTGCAATAAACCACAATAACCATCATAGCGAGCTACTAAACACTCAGAGTTTTTCATTGTATGCAGAGTTTATACTCAGACCCCTGATGTAAGTAATGGGGTTGTTACGTAGATTCACTTCAGACCTGCATTTTGTCACTCAGCAAGTGACCAATTACACCATTGCTGAAAAGGCAGTATAATTCACTAATCTACCATACCTCTGGTTATTTTGCAAAGAGTAAGCGCTTTTCTCTAAAAAAAAACAAACAAGAAAAAGTTTGTACACACAGTTCAACATTTAAAATGTCTCATTTTATTGGCAAGAATATTTACCGGTAACATGTATTGAGTGGGGTATTTTGTGTGCACTTTACACATGTACAAGATGCATTTATTGGTTCATTTACAGTGCTAGTTCATTCACTTTTCCTGTTAACCACTTGACTAAAGTAATGCAATGATAGAATGCTAAAAGTGCTCTGCCCTTCAAGAGGTTAAACAGGAAAACACAAGAGTAAGGCTACATTTTCACCGCAGCCAATGTGCAACGTTTCCCTGCGTGTGAATATGGATGCGGAATTGCGTCCTATTGAAATAAACAGACTGCTTCTAAATCACATGCTGGTGGGAAAATAAATTGTTTTTGCGGCAGTTTTCAACAGTGCATCTAAATTCCCATAGCTGTGCATGGGCACAGCTAGAGAGAATCGGATGCGAATTTGCATCAGCACGGGAGCCGTGTCCGATGGCACCCTAGTGGAATTGGGCCCTAATTATTTCAGCTTCTTTAGGTAGGTACTAACGCACTGCATACCCAAAACATCCATCATTTTGTAAATTATCCAACTAAATCACTCAAATCCTTACATTTCTCCTGCTTCTAAAACATCTTCAAGAACTGACGGATCACTTGCTGCCCAATAGCTTTCTTGCTAATGAGATGTATTAGTAATGAAATTACCAATTTAATTTGTAATGAGATAATCAATGTTCTTTAAGTGACTTTAAAGTACTCCTAAATCAGATGGGGGGGGGGGGGGGGGGTGGGGGGGGGGGGGGGGGGGGATTGACTGAAGCCCATAGTGGGCTAGATTACCTCAGCCTGAGTGTGCAAATGCTGCTTGTTGATTTTGGGGTCCCTCCTGTTCCCCACCCTCTAAGTATAAGATTGAATCCCTCAGTCAAACACTTTTCCGATAGTTCCCCACAAGCAGCACCATGCGATTCAGAGCTGCACAGGTGCGATTTGCTAACCACGTGTGTACAGGATAAGTAAGCACTCATCCACAAGTGCTTTCTTTTACTGATTATGTGCAGTTTGAAAGTCACTCATGCACAGTTCTGTACCGCTTGGATAAACGTCTGGGAGGCTGGGAAGAGAAGAGAGCCAGGCACGGGAATGGAGGAAACCAAGGACAACAAGCAACATCTAGAGCAGGCATGGGCAAACTTGGCCCTCCAGCTGTTAAGGAACTACAAGTCCCACAATGCATTGCAGGAGTCTGACAGCCACAGTCATGACACATAAAGGCAAATGCATTGTGGGACTTGTAGTTCCGAAAAAGCTGGAGGGGAGTTTGCCCATGCCTGATCTAGAGACTCAGGAGGAGATAATCTAGCCCACCATGGGCTTCACTCACTAATTTTTTCCTGATTGAGGGGTACCTTAACACAGTGGCTGACCAGTGTATTGGGGTATGCAGCCCAATCCATTCTCCTCTATGTGCCTCATTTGTGACAAGGTTCATGTTCTTTGATCAGCTCAGGAGTCTGATTCTTTAGTTTGTTGGAAAATTCTAGTGCAAGCCGGCACTAATCTTAAAAGCAAAGGAAATGCTAGCCATGCATGTGCTGCTACTACAGGTCTGCCAAACTGTACAAACATTGAGGGTTGCTGGAAGCAAACTAAAGGTGCCCATAGATCAGGAGATTATGGGCATATTCAACAAAGACAAATTTATCTCTAACTTTTTGCTTTTGAAAATATATTTAGGCTGCCAATAAAAAAATGTTGCCTAAATCAACAGTTAATTTTCTTCTTTTCTGCTAGCTATGGCTAATACAGTACTGAAAAGGTCTTCTAAAAAGGTCAAATACATTTTGGAGGGAAGCACAGCAAATACCAGAATCTGACGATGTACAAAATATACAAAGATATACTGTACAATAAAAAAAGAGCAATATCAAAAACATTTTTGATTAAGTTTAAATCCAGATCTGCAGTGCTAAAATGTTGTCATTTCCACTGAAGACTTCTAAATAGTAAGAAGAGTAGTACTAGTGTAAAAAGATACAAAGAATGACTGCAGGATTGATCAACTGAGAAAGTTTGAGGCTAGGAACATACCAGGCAGAAACACTAGCATTGTGGAAAATACTAGCATTTTTGCTGCTAATTAAAGTCTTTGGGCCACATGTAAAAATGTGTACAGTATATGTTCGCATTACATTGTGCGTTTTTGAAAACGCACAACTTTCTGCATACTTTTTAAAATGCATGTAAAACGCACATAATGTATCTCAATGGAGATGCAGAGGAATTTTACTGTATTTTACTCCATTGATTAGTAAATTAATGAAAAACTTTAAAAATGGCAAATGCGCAAAAAATGCATTAAAAACGCAACACAAGACACAATCGCAAACAAAAAAGCAGCAAAAAATAAAAACTCACAGTGCAGAAAACACTGGGTTTTCTGCACTGCCTAGTCTGCTCCCAGCCTGAAAGTAGCTATGGTAAATGAAATATTTTTTTCCTTTCATATCCACTTCAAAAATTGACCAGCTTACAGGAGTTCCAACAATTGGGAATGGTTTTCTTTTGAGCTTTATAATGCTTTATAATGTTACTTTGGGCTTTGGGCTTATAAACTTTGGGCTAAGAAATTGTTGCGTTCTGGCCGTGTTTGTCACAGTATATAAAAAATACAAAAGCAAACAAAAAAACCCCGGAGATTTAATTTCTGAACACAAGCAGGGAAATGCACAGGGACTGATTTAATTAAAAGCTCTAATTTATGCAGAGAATCAATTTGAATAATTTTCCTTGTATTTGTTTTTTTGTTTTTGGTTAAAGCTTAGGTAAATGATGCGACTGAATCTCTTTTACAAATATCCTTGTGATTTGAGATTTTCTAAATATGGTTTTGTGCATAATGAGCGGAACTGCCAAAGTTATGACAACTAGAGACTGCAAATTAAATTGTACTGCTTACTTCTGCAGTGGAGCAGAATTCTGAACAAATGTTGCTTAAAATGCATTTTGCCCATCTACTATACAGATATTCTGCAAAGTTTGTTAATAAATACAATTTTTAAGTTGCCACATTTTAAGCAGAACGTAGTATTAAGAGTCCACTGTATGTCATCAGTGGTTTATAATTTACATAGAAAAATTGGTGTGTCTAGAGCCTGTTCATTTCTGAAAGCCAGCTTGATTGTCAACTATGACTGGAGACACCCTCAAGCTCACTGACAGCAAGAGAATAAATCTGATTGGTAGCTGTAGTTTGCTTACATCATGTGACTGAGTTGCCAATCAAGATAAAACCATGCAGCTGACAAATAATTCAATCTTGAGATTGCTTGTCACTGAACACGAATGCTGGCCATACACTTATATATTGCAGCCAATATGGCTAAATGGCTAACTCCTCTCTGATTGGATTAATCCCTACCACACGCAGAACACTGATTTTTTTTTAATAGATTCCAGCAGGAAATATACTAAAAAGCAATTGAACTGCAGCATTGCACTGTTGGATGCAATGCAGTGCTATAGGCCGCCGATAAGACTACCACACTCCTCGCCTACCTCCAATTGACAATTTACTGAATGGCCAATATCACCTCAAAGCAACATGTATTCTGATAACCCTTCAAAAAAAAATAAAAAAATCAACTCCTGAGTAGTGTTACCATAATAGATTTTTCACATTAGCTCATCTAATATCTAATAGAATTTCAGAAAAATCATACTAAAACTGTTCAAAATGTATTGGTACTACTGCATTGCATTAAGTACCTGAAAAGCCTGGGACCCACTAGTAGAGCTTTTCTAAGCGCTTGTGATTTGAAAAGCTATTGCTAATGTAATGCTATAGATGTGATCCCACTTGAGGGGGAAAACAAATAACCCAAAAAATGCTGCATGTGGGTTCCAGGCCAAAAGCAGATTAAAATAAGTGCCACCACAGAAAGCCAGAAAGTTACCATGAACTAAAAATCTTTACATCTTTGTAGGGGGATATTCTACACCTTAATTTTCTCAAAAGGCAGGTTCATTCATTACCATATGTGAGAAAAATGGTCAAAGGGAGCATAATTATCCCATACTTATTTTCTTGAGTAACTTTGTGAAGTAGCTGGTATGCTCTGATGCCTTGCATCCCCTATGGAGACTGCAAGTATGGCTGTTGGAAGTAAATCAGGGTAAACAGTGGCAGTCTCCATAGGTTTATATTGCATAATGTAATAGAAGTCAACCAGTCCAAGGGCTAGATTCAGCCTTCCATCATCTGGTAACAGCAAATCTGTAAAAGCTTCCATACTTCAATAGCTATCCAGCTGCTACACAGCCTGCTGCAAAAATTAGATTGTGACAGTGCCTCTGGTCTGTACTGCATAATGAGAGAGATTTTAGTGGTCTCGAATCCTCACAGAAACCTTTTGAATGGACTCAGCGGGATTAAGCTGCGAAGTTAATAAAATGCAGGCTTAAAATTAAATGAAGCCAAGGTTTTTGAGGGGGAAAAAAAAAGTGCGAATTGAACCACATAAAAAAGGGCACCTGCGCTTTCAGCATCACGCCATGAAAATGAAGCTGGATCTCACATAAAGGTACAGAAAAAAAAGTAATCTGTCGATTTATTAAAGCATCA
Organism: Hyperolius riggenbachi; assembly: GCF_040937935.1. Lineage (NCBI taxonomy): Eukaryota > Metazoa > Chordata > Amphibia > Anura > Hyperoliidae > Hyperolius > Hyperolius riggenbachi. Next base: position 183,117,557 of record NC_090649.1, on the reverse strand, counting down.
ATGAATGAACAAATGAATGCATTTGTGTGCAAAAAAATGCATACATATATAAAGTCATGTACACACATACTTGCAAACATCAAATGACGTAAAATGCTAGATATTTAAACTCCGGTAATATAAAAAAAATAAAAATATATCATGCAGACACAATAAAGTGAATGCAAATTACACATAAAATATCTTAAACAAAAACTAAGATAGGAGTTAGATGCAAAGTACATTTTGCAAAATAAAACAAAAATCCTCATCATAGCCCAGGAAGACTATAAAAATAAGATTCTTTCAATAAGAGCAACATTCTTCAGTGCAATAAGCAGTTAACTTAAAACAATCCTAGTTCCATCTGGTCTCCTATACTGTAGTATTACAGGATAAAAAAAATACATACATATAATGCAGCAGTTAAGTAATGAAGGGTGTTATGATCAACACAAATATACTTAATGCACACTTACTGTGTGAATTTCTGGGACTTCTTTTAAAACTTCAGGAAAGTTTGAAATTGTGTTCTTACCAATGGTGCAACTTTCGCAAACTATAAACAAAGATATATTTATGTAGTTATATATATTTATATATTTATATGTGTAAAAAATTCAAAAAATGCTAGAGAAAGACAGCAATGAGACCCTCCTTCTCGTGAGACAATTTGCATCACATTAAAAGGAAAAAAAGAAAAACACAAAAAGGAAAAGAAAAAAATGGACAAAATGTTAGGCGCATCTAAAGTTGCATTGCAATTGAACAATACTGTGAGGCATTTATAAAGGGATTTTTTTGCCCTTCAGTCTGGTTTCTAATATATTACTGCACCAAGATTCAAAAGTCAGCATTCCAAAACACACATGGGAATCACAAAAATATTTATCTATGCCAAACTTCTATTTGTATCAAATAGACCATGACCATATACATTAGGTACTAAAATGCGGATAAGAGGATAGCCGCCTGTTTGACCTTAAGGCATAACTTTTGAAATCCAGACTGTAGCTCTTGAAATGTTTTCCTTAGTGTTGTAGTAGACCCTGTTAGTGTTAATGGTTCCGGTGCATTCATGTAGCTGCAGTTGTCATAGTAATGCTCTCTGTGGTTTGTGCAATTCCCATGCAGCCGGTCTTCTGCTGCCTGTCCCTATTAACAGTGCAGGGGCCCCACAATGTGGGTGGCAAGTCTGAAGTCTGCTCCAGGCTTTTTTAATCAGTTCAAAGCTCGCTGCTTTATTGTGTGGAAGATCCAGTCCACTTTTGTTGTCCATCCACCATGATGAGCATCATTCATTTGTTTCATGAAATATTCCAAAGCTTCCTGTTCTGATTTTTCCAAGGCCAGGGTCTTTCGGATGTACGCTATGTCGTCAAAAGACTGCAGTTCAGGCATTCCAGATCCAAGCATCATGGAAAACAAGTTGATGAAAAGACTGGCATGTTGTCGTATTGCCAAATAAGCTTTGTAACACATCTCTTGAAATCTAAGAAATGGCAATAGGAGGAGAAAAAAAAAGTATTAACAATGAAGTCATCTATTTGAACCAGTAAACTCATTTATAAAGGTTCTCCTGGGTGGGAGATACCAGAGGTCTTTGGAGGACATATGTGAACCAACAATCATGGTCTGAGTTGCTATAATGTTACTAGATCAGCGATTGTGTAACTGAACTTGTGTGTACACACACCTGTAGAGAGCTTTCATTTTGAAATAAATCCAGGGTGGGCGAGATTTATTTTACAACAAAAAGAAACACAGCCACTCATTGCAGGTGCACATCACTACAGTTACACAACCATTAATAAACATGTTTCAGAAAACCTTGTTATGGTCTAATATAACTCAAGCGAGGGTTAGAAACTTTCCACCTAACTGATTATAGTCAGATCAGATTTTCAGCGTCATCTATGTATCCAATAATATCCTACAGAACCTAGAAGCCTAATTTAAGGAACATTTTCTATTTTTATTGTGGAATGGGTTAGATATTTATTGCCATCCATCTTTTTCTTCTTATAGGATTTCCATGACGATTTGTAGATTTAATATGGGAACAGACAGTCCCAGGGATGGTAAAGAAAAAAAAACAACAACAATAATAACTAGCGGGTAATTCAAACCCTTCCCACTACCATTTTTTTGCTGTTTTTCCCCCTTTGAGAATATTTAATGGTAAAATGTCATGGATCGAAAACAGCAATAACAAAAAACATTTTCGTTCTATAGCCTCTCCACACCATCTAAAACTAATTTTGTTTTCCTGGAATTGGGCTTCAACATATTAAGACTACTTTGTGGCATTTTTTTATTGTTTATTTTACAAGTATGTAATACTGGTCATTAATACACCTGAGAGGCTGACTTGTTAATCATTAATGCAAGATATATACAGGTTACATGCTTGTTCCTTCCAGAAGCATACCCACACTCTAGTTTAAAAACTGCACACACGTATATACATTTTTACTAAAATGACTCCTGTTATAAAATAGAACTATGGGGGAAGCCATTGCCTACCTTCAGAAAAGATAGTTATCTGGTTGCAATGCTGATCCAGTAACTAAAACGCCTTTTGAAAAACATACTATAACCTTGTTCAAAGTGAGAGATACAGAAAAGATCTCCATCACTGCTATAAGACTAGCATTCTGTGGAATGTTACTTCTCTCCAGACAGCTGCAACTTAGATCCCAACTTTAATCCAAGCCTTGTATTCATTATTTTAATACAACAAATAAAAGCAGAGAAGACCATTTTCGTGTAATCCCCCATACAATCTCAGAGAACCAGCACTATGAGCCAACAAGGCTCAGTTCATTACACTGCACTGTCAACAACAATACTGATCAGAAGGAAAGCACATTTTCTTAACTAATTTTTTTTACTGTTTAGTTGCTGGCTTATTTCCATTCTGCTGAACAAACAGTATTTCTTAATAATGATGGAAAGAAATGAAGTCACTTGCATGTCTGAATGGTGGTATAGGTCACAGAAATGGTTACAGGATTACAAGACTTGAGCCAAGTAAAAACATTGGCTTAAACTTGACCAAGGCGGCTGTTAAGGACTGCCATGGCTGGGAATCTATAAAGTTTACAGGAGATAACCCCCCCCCCACCCCCCCATAGCACAGGAAGATTTGGAATCTTGGATCTTATGTGATGTCTGAAACCTTGCCAACTCTCAAGCACATTGATGCTCTATTCACCTTACTTGCTATAAACATCTCCATTGTGGGCTGTGTACTGTCCATCCTGTCCCCTCCATAGTAAAAGGTATTGATAGCCACTAGGCTTGTGATGCATTTGTACAGCACTCAGTCCCTAACCGTTCCCAGATAGTGTGTATGAGTCCTTACAGTAAACCATTTCACAGGTGTCTGGATTATGTGCAAAGATTCCTGTTAGGAGTCTGGACTGTACTTTTCATTTATTACTCAAGATTACAGTAGCAGACAATTCTCCTCTAGAAATATGGAGCAGCGCTAGGATCATGTGAACTCAGTCACGTAAGTAAATAGGAACGCAACTTGTGCTTTTTAAGATCATCTCTGAAATTCATAATTTACACTGGTAAGTATTTATAGGAAGCTGAGGGGAAACCATTGCTTTAATAGTGAGCATTCATCATTTTACAAATGCCACATAAACAAAGATTGCTTTTAAATAGCTTTACTCAGAGCTCAGCTACAAAGGACTTTTTCATTCAGCATCAATAAGTATGATTCATAATTCAAGAAATTTAAAATCAAAATGCTCTGTGCATTAGCTGCAATACTTTTTTTTTTTTAAACAACATACACATGCAGTGTTTTCTTTAAAGGACATCCGAGATGACATGTGACATAATGAGATAGACGTGTATGTACTGTGCCAAGCACACAAATAACTATGCTGCGTTCCTTTTTTCCTTTCTTTGCCTAAAAGAGTTAAACATTAGGTATGAAAGTGACAGTTTCTGTCCGGGTCGGGACAGGGTTGGACTATAGCATAACGCTCACTGATGAGGAATTACAGTCATAAAACTTTTTCCTGGCAGTAAATGGCTTCTGAGAGCAGGAAAGAGATAAAGGGTCAATAGTTCATAGATTTTAGCTCTGGCATACTAAAATGAATGTGTCATTGAGCAGAGACAATTAAACCGTAATAACTTAAAATAAAACTATGGGATGACTTAAAAATCATTTTTAGGAGGAGTAGGATAGATACAAGTGTTTATCTAGTAAGTTTATTTTCACTTTGGATGTCCTTGAAGAGATTGTTCCCCACTTATGGTGGCAACCCACGTAGTAATCTTTTGAATTAACTTTTGTGCTATTTAACTAATTCTATATGATAAGAGAACTTTTAATAAATCTATTACAGCATTCCATTTGTTACAAATTTGTGCGTATGAAGTGTATGAAAATGACTGAACACGCTACACATTATGTAGTATGAGCTCTTACAAGTGGGTAATGCAAAGCATATAGTTGAAAAACTAATTCTAATCCGAGCCAGATCATCCACATGGCAGTTCTAGGCAGCTGCCTAGGACCTGTAGAGAGTCTAGGGTCTCCCACTAAATCGAACTGAAAAAGGCAGGTGACCATCAGCGCTGGGCAAAAAGTGTCATCTTGCCAAGGGCCCCATTTCATCGTAATCATTTTATGATTCTAATAGATCACTTATTAGTGATCTTGGTCAACATTTTCAGAAATTGCCCAGATTGCCATGAGTATTTGGCCAGTGTAGCAGACAGAATTTTTTTCTTGGGCTTACCTTTCAAAGTCCCTGGTTTTAGTGCATTCTTGTATTCCTTTGCTGATGACAATTAAAAAGTCTTGCGTTAACACAAATGGTACTCGCTCCCGCTTGTACCCAAACTTTTTCTTTTTGTGATCCAGAAAGTGCCCAAAATCTATGTGGAACAGCTGACAGAAGAGCTAGCGTTAACATCTGAAAGTTGTAAGCTGAAATCTATGAATACATTAGATGCAAACTTACTTGCCCATTGTCTTTCACCATGATATTACTGTTGTGCCGATCACCAATTCCAAGAATGAAAGTGGCAACACAATAACCAGCACATGATCGTGTGAATAAATCAATAGCAGCATCGTACCTAAAGAAAGAAAAGGAAGTCGTTTTTAGAGCGACACACCTTTCTGTAGTAGTGGTGTTGCTTGGCATCTGAGTGCCATGCAACACCAAGAGACCACAAAAGTCCACAATTAGGTTAGCACACCAAAGTGGTTTCAATGCTGAAGTGTTTTAATTCTTCGCAACATTCATCAACACAAGGTTATGACAAGTGTTTTTGAGCCACATCGGTCCCTTTCATCAGATGATTGCAGACAAACGTCATAACCGTGTGCAGAAAAGAAATAAAGAAAGAAGGAAAGAAAGAAAAGGGGAAGGGGTGGGGGGACAAGGAAAAAAATGCATATTCTCTATATTATAAGCTAAACATAAAAACGTTTTTCTTTCTCAATATCTCTCAAGGAGGTTGATGCATGAAGCTGTGGTAATATGTTACTAGCAGATAGGTAACGCAGCAGGTTAATGTGAGTTACTCTATTAGCTCAACTCGCAGTACTAGAGTACCACAAGTGTGGCTACGGTAATGTGCTTTAGTAACACTGTTACAGTAGCAACACTTGCAGTACTAGAGTACTGCAGGTTGCGCTAATGGTGTAGCTCACGGTAACCTGTTGGTAGGCACAGTAAGGGCCCTTTTCCACTGAGAACGATTTGCTACTTGAACATAGGAAGCATAAAATGTATTTTTCACTACCGCGATTTGATTTTCTGTAAATTGAAATCGCTTTTTGAAGCGATTTTACCTGCGATTGTGCTTCATGTTAAAAGATAAACTCACAATCGCATAACAACACTGTGGAGTCGGTACAAAAAAAAAACTCCTCAGTTTATGAAACCACTGACTCCAACTCCAGGTACCCAAAATGGTTCCAACTCCCACTCCTCGACTCTTTAGTCTAATATTTACCAGGGCTGTGCATTTTGTACAAAAATCATCCAACTCTGGACTCCTCCGATTACGAAATCACCAACTCCAAGTACCCAAAATTGCATCGACAGACTCCACAGCCCTGGAAAAAGATAGCAATCGCTTGCGTCTGTGGTTTCCTTTTGCAATCGCTAGTGGAAAAGGCCCTTATATTGCCGTGCGCGGTTTGCACACAGCAATATTACCGCAGCTTTGTGCATCAACCCCATGGTCTCATAGGCAAACTAAGTAATTGTAGACATCAATAAGAAACACTAACAGCTACTGGTCACTAAATTGCAGGAATATCTTTTTAGCGTCAGGAAATTATTGCCCCTAGTTAGACACAAACCAAACCCAAACCACGTGCAAATACAAACGTGGACCTCTAGCATTCCCCATCCCTGCATAGAGAGATATATCCATTGAACTAAGTAACCAGGGATGAGCTCCGGATGAGTTCCAAATGGGTTTAATTTGGAATTCAACCGCATAATTAGTGCATCTGAGTGGGTGGGTGAGGGAGAGTTAAACGTACCCAGCTGCCGTCTGCTTTAATCCGTCCCACGCTGCGTTCCAAGCCGCGTCACGTGACTTACTATGCTTACTCCTTAACCCGGAAGGAGGAAGCGCGGTAGTCATGGGAACATGGCTTGGAACGTGGCGTGGGGTGGGTTAAAGAAGACTGCGTCAGGGAAAGTTTAACCACCCACCCCCACCCCCACCCCCTGGCCAGCCACATCAACTGCACTAATTATCTGGATGAAATCCAAATGAAACTCATTTGCATTTCATCCGGAGGTCATCACTGTAAATAACTACATATTTCCTACAAAGGAAATGTGATCTGAGCGCGCCCAGCCGGGCTGCAGCTCTCTTAAGCTGCTCCAGACCTTGTCTCAGATTTCTACACCTTTAAACCTATTTGTGCTGAAACTGGACTCAAAATACAGAGGAATTCCACCCACCACGACCAAGGCTACAACTACAACCAACCAGAACAATCGGATTACTTTGGATGGCAGAGATTTAAACTGGATTGAAATCCTCCATGAAGCTCACCTCTGCTGAACACACCAAGCCTTCTAACAGCTGACCTGAAACAAGACCTTCAACCTCTCTGGAAACTTGATTGCCTGTGATTGCCCTCACTCCACCCTGTGAGTAATCCTTTATACATTATCCAAGGCATATGCACCAAGTGACTATTTTCCACATTTATGTTATCATTTATCTTCTAAAACAAGGAACTTTACTTAAAATAAATCTATGATCCAACTCTGTGTAGGAATGAAAGGATTTTGCATAGACCCCCTTTGATCCCAGCAGGACTCCAGAAGTACAAGCTATCTGAACAAGTCTATTGTCTCTAATGTCAACATACAAATACTCATCAAAGGACCTTTTCTCTGCATGCCCTCCCAAGAATCAATTACAAATTAACACCTCTCTGGCTCTACTCTTAAAATCCTTTGGGATACTCAGGAAATGCAGAAGGGGGCGGAGAGGTAGTGGATCCAAGTATAAAAAACATATTTGCCCTCAGAAAAGCTTAATCACAGCTACACTCTGCAATGCCAGATCGATAAATAATAAGACTGCAACTATACATGACCTAATAGAGCTCTCTGATTTGACCTTTTTGACAGAGACCTGGCTTGGGAAGCATGCAGGCCCAACTCTTGAAGCAACCGTGCCGGCCAATTATTCAATCTTGCACTGTGAGAGACAAGTCGGCAAGGGTGGGGGGGTTGCCATATGCTTCAGATCCTCCTTGAACATAAGGCCCCTGCCCATAGGCCCCACTGAAACCTTTGAATGTATTGCAGCTCAACTGTCAGCAGAAGTAAACATCAACATATTGCTCATATACCGCCCCCCAAAAAATGGTCCAGCCTTTCTTAAGGAAATATCTGAACTCTTATCCTGCGTAACAGTGGAACACCCTAGATGGATCATCCTGGGAGACTTCAATGCATGGGTGGATGATCACGACTCCCAGCTAGGAAGTGAACTACTTCTCATAATGAATGAACTGGGTTTCTCTCAGGCTATCAACCTCCCCACCCATACGAAAGGGCACACCCTGGATCTTATATTTCATTCCGGACTTTTAATATCACACATGGATATAAACCCAGTGGTATGGTCAGACCACCACACCATCCACTTCTCTCTGACAGCACCAGCGATAAAACACAGAGGGAAAGAACTCATAAAATACCGTTCACTGAAAGATGTCTCACCCCAGCACGTTCAGAATATCCTCAACTTCGATGCATTAACCAATCATTGCGCAGACCCAGACTCCATGGTCCTGAATTACAACCATGCAGTGTCATCTGCCTATGACGCCCTCGCTCCAGTTCGCATCAAACGATCTACACCACTTCACCATGCGCGGTGGTTTGACAGCTCACTAAAGGACCTAAAGAAAGAAGTGCGCAGACTAGAAAGGAAGTGGCGAAAATCTCAGAATTCAAAAGATAAAACACACCCTTGTCTCTCACCGGGAAAGCTACCAAAATGCGATCACCAAGAAAAAATCCTCCTACCTATCACAGGAGATCGCAAAGGCCGCCAACAGACCAGCCCAACTATTCCGCACAGTTGATAGACTATGTAATCCATCCTGTCTAAAACCCACTATAACTCCCTCAAAGGAGCTATGTGAGAAATTTGCCTGCTACTTTGCTGACAAAGTATCTTCTATTCGGTCTCTCATTCAGTCCACAGCACCCAAGACTCATGCAACTAATGGAAATAGCTGCAAAAACAACCTAACACCCTGGACTGATTTCAAAAGTATTAGTGAGGAAGAGATCTCAGACACCCTCTGTCGTCTCCACCAGACAACCTGCGACCTGGACCCTGGACCAACTAAACATATGCTGAAATGCCCTGACCTGCTTGGTCCAGCATTTCACAAAATAGTAAATTGCTCTCTGCAAGCAGGGAGGTTTCCTACCTCTCTAAAAGAAGGAATCATCAAGCCCCTTCTCAAAAAACCTTCCATGGATCCAGATGCTATGAGCAGCTACAGACCTGTCTCCAACCTCCCCTTCTTAGGTAAAGTTATTGAAAAGGCTGTCTATCTGCAACTTGAAACCAGGCTGTCAGTAAACAACATCCTGGACCCTCTACAATCTGGCTTTAAGAAACACCACAGCTGTGAAACAGCCCTCATCCAAGTCTGCAACGATCTGCTCATGGCAAGGGACAGAGGGGAATGCTCCATCCTAATCCTGTTGGATCTCTCAGCTGCTTTTGATACAGTTGACCATGAAATCCTGCTTAACAGACTGCAGGAGTACTGTGGCATCAGTGGATCAGTCCTCCAGTGGTTCAGATCATTCCTGACTGACAGAACACAGAGAGTATCCCTAGGACCTATAATGTCCAAACCTGCACCTCTACAATTCGGAGTGCCACAAGGATCAATCCTATCCCCTCTGCTGTTTGCAATCTACATGTTGCCACTCGGTACACTTATCCAACGACATGGCCTGACGTACCACTGCTACGCCGATGACACACAGCTATACCTGTCCTTCAAACCTGGTGGAACAGACCCTACCCCAAAAATAAACTCTTGCTTAGCTGAGCTTCAGGCATGGATGAATGATAACTGGTTGAAACTGAATGCTGACAAAACTGAGGTCCTGTTTGTCCAAAGCCAGTGCTCGCCATCAAAACAGCTCTATCCTAAAGCAACACCAATCAGGATTGGGAATTCAGACATAAACAGCTCCAACCTTGTGCGCAGCCTTGGCGTACTAATCGATGGGGAATTGAGTTTCAGAAACCAAATTTCATCTGTAGTTAAATCTTCCTTCTTTCATCTGAAGAACATTGCAAAGATTAAACATCTGATTCCCCCAGAGGATCTTCAAACCCTAGTCCACGCCTTCATCACATCACGGCTGGACTACTGCAATGCCCTTTATGCTGGCCTCCCCAAAAAAGACTTGCGTCGCCTGCAATTAGTGCAGAATGCTGCTGCCAGATTGCTAACAAACCAGCCTCGCCACTGTCACATTACACCGATCCTTCGCTCACTGCACTGGCTACCAGTAGAATGGAGAATACTCTTCAAGATTGGACTGCTGACATTCAAATCCCTGCACAATCTGGGCCCTGGATACATGAAGGACTTGCTGAAGCTGCACCACACCTCTCACAACCTCAGATCAGCAAGTTCTATAAACTTGGTCACTCCCAGAGTGCACCTCAAAAAATCTGGAGACAGAGCCTTCTGTCATGCTGCCCCTACTCTTTGGAACTCCCTACCACACCCAGTAAAGACAGCACCATCCCTGGAGCTATTCAAATCCAGACTGAAAAGCCACCTGTTTAGCCTGGCATTTCCAGATTTATAAAATTCTTCCCCTGTACCACGATGGTCGGAGCCATGCTTATGCGCTTTGAGTCCCACGGGAGAAAAGCGCTTTACAAATGTTATTTGTTGTTGTTGTTGTTGTTATTCTAGAGCGTTGACCACTTAAATCAGTACACATGGCATTCCAAGAATTAGAGGATTTTACAGTGCAGTGGAAAGTTAATAATAAAAATAATGGGAAAAAAAAGCATTAAATGTTTAATGAATACAATTACTCACGTTTCTCCCTTGTTTTTGTCCTTTAGCCATTGGTGTAATGCATGGCTGTTGAACTGCAGGGCACCCTTCAGACCTCCCTTACACTGGATCTGCATAATAGTATGTGAGCATCTTACCACCTCAATCAGTCCCACACAATCTCCAATAGATAGGCATCCATATGGCAGCATTCTAAAACATTAGGACACACTGTTAGACACAAAAGTGTACCTAATCATCTTTCTATATTCAGATGTACTCAAGACCAAGTTTTTTTTAATTTTGGCAAAAATTGCATAGTAGAAAAAAAGAGAGTGTTAATGTGTAAATGCAAGATGCAGTTATCGATCAGAAACACAGGTCCATGTTTCTTATAACCAAAAGTCTTATATGCTGAATACAGGGAAACCCGACTTACGAACACCTACCGATACGAACTGCTGCGACTGTCCCCCAGTGTATTTTCCTCTGCCCCAGTTTATAACTATGAGAAGTGGTAGCTTGGCTCACCTAATCAATGGCTTCAGCTGCGATCACAGACCTTCAGTGTGCCTCTATTGCCGACTCCTACTGATGATGCGATCAGCCGAAGACGACACTAGAGTCGCAGTGAAGAAGAGGAGAGGTCTGTGATCGCAGCTGGAGCCGTTGATTAGGTGAGCCAAGCTGCCACTTCTCACAGTTATACATGGGGGCAGAGGAGGATACACTGGGAACAGAAGGGGACACATGGGAAACACAATAAATTGGGGAAGAACATCTACAAGATGCTCCTGGACCATGGACACACCAGGTTTAGTATATATATTTATCCCCCCTTTTTTCCCTCTCTAAACGTAGGTGCGTCTTATATTCTGGAGCATTTTATATGCCGAAAATGTAAGCATCACAAATTAGCTACATTATTATTGCACTTTTTTTTTTAAACGTATATAGCACCAACATCTTCTACAGTGCTGTACAAAGTTCAAAACATACGACAATGGGGAGTACAGATACATGAACAGTTCAACACACAGATACATATGATTGATGTGTAATTCGAAAAACATCACCAATACGGATTTTCATTTTATAAAATGCACAGAAACAGGACACAAAAGAGAGCAGTCCCTGCCCTTGTGAGCTTACAATCTACAGGGTAGTAGGGTGGAGAGACTGGGGGAGTAGATAGATGAGGTAGTGAGCTTTAAAAGGACAACTGTAATGAGAGGGAATATGGAGGCTGCCATATTTATTTCAGTTGCCTGGCAGTCCTGCTGATCCTCTGCCTCTAAAACTTTTAGTCATAGCCCCTAAACAAGCATGAAGCAGATCAGGTGTTTTTGACATTATTGTCAGATCTGACAAGATTAGCTGCATGCTTGTTTCTGGGGTTATTCAGACAATACTGCAGCCAAATAGATCAGCAAGGCTGTCAGGCAACTGGTATTGTTTAAAAGAAAATAAATATGTCAGCCTCCATATACCTCTCGCTTCAGTTGTCCTTGAAATTCTAGCTATTGCAAATATTAAGCTTGTCTGAATAGGCATCTTGAGGGCTTGGAACGGAAAGGCTGTGAGGAGAGAGTTCCAAAGAAGAGGGGACACTCTTGAAAAATCCTGGATGCAAGAGTTATGTGATATCTGGGGATTAATAACGGCTCTTTCATATTAGACAACGCGTGCTGGAGCCGTTCTCCTGCACGCGTTGTCTGCCTGCGGCGTCGTTGGGTATCTGCGGTGCGACGCAATCAGCGGCTGTAGCTGGTAATTAAACCAGACGGAAAACGCCGGCTCGCGGGTGCGTTGGATAAAAACTGCGCCCGGGTGCGTCGGAACCGCAATGCATGGAAACGCAGCGTCGGGTGTTAAAGGTAAAATGAAAGTCTATGGACTTTCATCTCACCTTGGTTAACGCAAACGTTAGCCGTTTGCGTTAACGCACAAAATCTGCCCTAATGTGAAAGAGCCCTAAAGAATGACACAGAGCCCGGTTGACACCAAGAGTCTGGCACTTGGCCCAGACTGAGACCTGCATTTGCCATATACTCCTACCCCATTGCCTGATAAAGCAGGGTCATACCTGTGAAATGCGTTAAAAAGAACCTTAAAAAATAAAATGTAAAAATGAAAATAAAATTAAAATGTTTTAAACGTTAATATGTTTTTGTGTCTATTTGGAGGAGGTAAGTCCGACACTGCCTTCCCCATGTTTTAAAGGTTTTATCTATTTTTACTCTTTTGGCGCCTCTGTTCACCTTGCACTAATATCTGGGGATTAATAAGGAAATGTATGGAGAGGATAGCCTATGTAGAGCTTTGAGAAATAGTGTTAGGAGTTTGAACTGGATCCTTTGGGTGTTGGGCAGGCAGTGGAGGGATTGGCAGAAAGGGGCAGCATCAGATGAGCAGGAGGAGAGGTGGATGAGACACGTTCGTGTAAGTCCAGACCTGTCAACTACTGAAATCATCTTGCACATTATGAAATAGAAATTACAAAAAGGAAACTGTTGAGCAGTTGTCTGTTTACAAGTGACACGTCAGCCATTGCCAAGACAACAAGGAGTGGGCCGGGGAGGAGTGTGCGGATGCTGTGCATAGAGCTTTCGCCTGCCCAGCAACATCATCTTGCCTGGCACTAAGAGGAGGGCCAACCAGGTAAGAGTATAAAAATGTCTGCAGGGTTTAAGAATCAAAAAATATGGGCGGCCAAAATATTTTCCTTACCGTAAGTCAAGCCCCTGATTTTGCCAAATGTTTTCCATTATTCTCAAAATTTGAAGAGTCAGCATATCTTGTCGCAAATCTGGGGTGAAGGGGGGGATAGTTTTAAAACAAATATAACTAGGAGGCAACAGGCAAAGTAATACATGAAACCAAGTTGAAAAAAAAAAATCTCAGAGAGATACACTTAAAACATTCCTAAATTTTGCGTATGGTCTGGTATTAGTCATGGAGAGAATCCAAAAACATAACAACAAAAGTTGTTTAGGAGTTATCTTTAATGACTAACTGTACAAGATTTAGAAAGTTTCTTCTTCAGGCATGTTTCTTCAGGTATCAACTGGATATGGTTCAGGGTATGGTTCTGATCCAGTTATGTAACATGCCTGAAGAAGAAAGCTTGCTGAGAAATCTTGTACAGTTAGTCATAAAAGGTATCACCTAAACAACTTTTTTATGTCTTTGGATACCAGATTTTGAAATTGTTAAAATGATACCAAACTTAAAAAACCAAACCATACGACCATATTGCACCCACAACCTTATAAATAGAAAATACAATAATACTACCTAGTTAAAAAAAAATTTGATAAATGGGCAGCTGCATAAAATTGAGGCCATCACCATCTGTAATGCATAATGCAATTTTTGTTTGTTTGCATTTGCGAATTCTGGAAGCCTGTGTGGTCATTGTCCCAGCATGAAACGTGATCTGGCATCGGCAGGGTGCCCTGTGGAAAGTGCTTCAACCATGAATTCGTTAAATTAAGGTTTATACCATTAAAATAAAAAAATAAAAAAATCACAATCTTACATTAAAATTGAATGTTAATTATTGGGCAAGCATAATCAGTTTTTAGTTTGGGTCCACTTTAACTTTAAACCATTAAGCATGACAGCAAAGCATATTGATGCAATCATTTTCTGTAATACACTATTCCATATTTTAGGTGAGCAAACAGAATAAACCAGTAGAAAAAAAAAAAGGAACAGGCGTTGGAGAACATCTCCAGGGAAAGACCTAAAAATGCAATGTAAAAGCTAAGTAATCAAGAGTGTTAAAATGTTAAGCATGAAATGAAGATTTTGCAGCTAAAAATCAGGTCTTAAAAACCTTCAAAAAAGTTCAAGCAGCCAATGTAATAGTGCCCATTAACAGAACAATTTTCTCATCAGATGCAATCTTTTCAATAATGCCCCAGAAGGCAAAAAAACTGCGCTCCACAGCACTCTTGATAGGACCTGTATAAATATACAACACAAATGTCACCAATTGTATAGGGGATCCGCAGACTTTACTTGAGTACACACTCTTCCGTTACAATCCAAATATAGTGCAATATTGTTTCCAATGAACCACCCCGTGATTCACTTCACACAGCTGTGCAAGAGATAACCTCCACCACAGAACAGAAGAAACAGGGGGGTATTATTTCACCCCCTTAGTGAGTCTCACTCACCGGAAAGTTTCTTGAGTTTCAGCGTATAAGCCCTCCAACCTGGGCAACAACTGTATGGAACCTTTTAAATATAAAAGAGCGGGACTCGCATAGTGTAAAAAATCTTCCACATTTATTGCTAAAATCCTTATAAAATATGCGTACCAGATTGAAGTTTTTCACAAGCGTTTTGTCTATGGTGCCAGCACCGCCGCGGTCGGATCTCCGCTGCGCGCCACGGTCCCGCCTGGATCACTCCGTCCCAGACTAGCGTGACTCCATGCCCCTGATGAGTCAAATGACGAAACGCGTAGGGCGGAGCTAAGGAGTCACGAGGGACGGAAGGAGGAAGTGATCCAGGCGGGACTGTGGCGTGCAGCGGAGATCCGACTGCGGCGGTGCTGGCACCATAGACAAAACGCTTGTGAAAAACTTCAATCTGGTACGCATATTTTATAAGGATTTTAGCAATAAATGTGGAAGATTTTTTACACTATGCGAGTCCCGCTCTTTTATATTTAAAAGGTTCCATACAGTTGTTGCCCAGGTTGGAGGGCTTATACGCTGAAACTCAAGAAACTTTCCGGTGAGTGAGACTCACTAAGGCCTCTTGCACACTGCATGCATTTCAGATTCCGATTCCGCTTTTTAATCTGTTTTTACATCCGATTCCGATTTTTAATCTTAACTGCATGCTGCGTTTTTTGATCCGTTTTTCTGTTGAATGTATTCAAGGAAAATCGGAAACGGAATCGGAATCGGAAACGGAATCGGAAAACGGATTTGCAGTGTGCAGGGAGCCTAAGGGGGTGAAATAATACCCCCGTTTCTTCTGTTCTGTGGTGGAGGTTATCTCTTGCACAGCTGTGTGAAGTGAATCACGGGGTGGTTCATTGGAAACAATATTGCACTATATTTGGATTCTTTGCAGGGAAATCCTATACTCATGCTGAGATCAGGATTGTGATCGCAACTTCTTTCTCTGGTTAGATGCAATCTTTTAATGCGATTTTTATGATTAAAATGTACAGAAAACTGTGCAGTGTGTGGCAAAAATCGTAAAACGATTCTATGGTCGACTTGAAGAAAAAATTTAATGGATCCGAATGTTGGATTGAATCGGAGGAGAGAAAATGCTCTAATCAACCAGTTTATAGAAACAATCGATAATTTCCTTCCGATTACTTTCAATCGTAAAAAATGCATCAAAAGATTGCATCGGATGAAAAAATTGTACCTTTAATTAGGGGCCTTTGGGCCCTTCGGGTGGGGCTGCCTCATTCTGAGTGGCATCATCTTGCTATTCAGACTGCAGAGGGGCATAGACTGAATCTGTTTGAGAATACTGTATAGTAATGTGAGTCTGTGGTACAGAAAGTGTTCAATGTCTGTGCTCCTGATCAATTCACAAGTAATTTGACATCAGCTAATCAAGGAGCTACACAAAAAAACAAGTTCTGTAACTGAATGCAACACAAGGAGTGGGGTTTTAACCCATTTTCCCTCCCAGCACTACGGCTGAGTTTCCACTATTGCGGTTTCGGTCTGTTTCCCGGCACGCAAATAGGCTGCATCCAAATGTGCATGCAGGAGGAAAAAAATGCATGCTGGCAGCTCCAGCTTGCGTGCTGCAGCTCTCCCCATTGTGCATCTGCCAGGGTAATTATGCAGCATGGTGCTGGATGGGAATCAAAGTGTCGGACTTTGTCTGGTGCTTTGATCCAAATAGGCTGACACTGTGTCGGACTGGAACCAGCAACTTGCCGATACTTTCATCTAAAGGAGCTGACGCCATGCCAGACTAGATCCAGCAACGGCTACCCTAGAGGCAGCCATGTTTTCCTATTTTGGACTCTGTTCAACATTGGTGCTGAACTGGAAAGTGCCATAGTCCGACGTAGGATTGGAAAGGGTTAAATACTATGCAGTATTAAAAGTCATTTAGAGCTTTATATAAATACATTAATGACAGCCATCACATGTGAATGTAGCATTCAGAAAAGTTAAAGGGTACTAAATAACATTTTATGCATATTAGTGCATTTTGGAACTCACCATCTCCATTTTTAAAGATGATCTCATTGTTCAGAAACAGCATCTCGGACATAATGTCTGGGTTTTCCCAGTTTAGCCACAACGGCCTTTTTGCAGAAGACATTATTCTGCACTCTTCAAGCCTAGGGTAGAGAGGAGATGCTATGACGATACTTTGTCATAATTAGCAGTATACTTACAAAACGTACGTGCGTAAGAAAGCCAAAATCAATATTTTGAGCAACTACAGACCTGTTTCCAACCTCCCCTTTCTGGGATAAGTTATTGAGAACAGGGGTGCTGCCAGGGTACAAGCAAGGTAAGCCCCTGCTTGGGGCCTCACTTTAGAGGCGGCCTTGCTGTCCCTGGCGGCTGCCTTGTGCTCCATGACCCCCGGCCCTTTCTGCCGTAACTCGCGTGCCCTGATCCAGCGCTAAATCCCACTGCTCTCCTCCCGCTTGGGGCCACAAAAACCTTAGCAGTACCCCTGATAGAGAAGGCTGCATACCTCCAACTTAAAGCTAAGCTCTCAACAAACAACATCTTTTACGCCCTACAATCTGACTTCAAGAAGCACCAAAGCTGTGAAACAGCACTTGTTGAGATCTGCAATGACCTGCTCATGGCCAGAGACAGAGGCGGGTGTCCCATCCTGATACTGCTTAATTTCTCAGCGGCTTTTGATACAGTTGACCATGAAATCTTGCTTAAAGTGAACCTCCAGACTAAAAATATACTCAGCACCACTGAAAAGGCTTGGTGTTTAACAGTTTCACAGCATCAGAACTTTGTTTTTCTTACCAAAACTTGATTTTTAGCTGCAAAGAAGCTAAGCTCCGTCCCACCAAAGAAAACTGCCCGGGCATTTTCCCCCTGATGCTGTGCAAAGCATGATTGGATTTCTAATGTTCTCGTTGCTTAGCAACTGGGAGGGGTGATCAGGACACAAGACAGTTGGAACTTTGTCTCACGCTCCCTGTCACCTCCTTTCAACCAAAAAGGCTGACCTCATGAAATCACAAACATTTGTCTGTTCTTTCAAAACAGGGTGGGTAAGAGATTATATTACCTATCTATTTTAATTAACATAACTAATATAACTTAATGACAGTATGTTTAGGCTTAAGTTCTTCTTTAACAGGCTGCAAAAGTATTGTGGCATTGATGGTTTAATCCTTCAATGGTTCTCCTCCTACCTGGTGCAGAAAACAAAGGGTAGCCTTGGGGTCTTTCCAGTCCAACCCTGTACTACGAAAATATGGTGTGTCCCAGGGTTCAATACTATCCCCTTTGTTTACCAAATACATTCTGCCACTGGGGAAAATCATCCAAAAACACAGTCTGACATACCACTGATATGCCATTGACACCAGCTATGCATGTCATTCAAACTCAACATGACAGACTCCATCCCAAAAATAAACACATGCTTAGCTGAGCTTTAGGAGTGGATGAATGAAAACTGGCTTAAAGAGAACCCGAGGTGGGGTTCTTCCATGCCAATCCTCATACAGAGGCTGGGTCTGCCTATAGAGCCCAGCCTCTGTTGCTATATAGCTTCCCCCAAAGACCCCCCTGCGCGCTGTCAGACTCCATAAAACACCACCGCGCAGGCGACACGCAGCGTGTCACAGCCGGCTGTGTTTATCTCACTAATGCCAGTCTTGCCGCTCCACCGCCTCCTGAATCGCTCCGGTCCCCGCCCACGTCCCTTCCCTCCCCACTGATTGAAGGAAAGGGACGCGGGCGGGGACCGGAGCGATTCAGGAGGCGGGGGAGCAGCCGAGACTGACGTTAGTGAGGTAAACACAGCCGCATAGCGCGGTGGTGTTTTATGGGGTCTCGCAGCGCGCAGGGGAGGCTTTGGGGGAAGCTATATAGCAACAGAGGCTGGGCTCTATAGGCAGACCCAGCCTCTGTATGGGGATTGCCATGGAAGAACCCCACCTCGGGCTCTCTAAGTTAAATGCTGACAAGGATGAGATTCTTGTCATCCGAGGCCAACGCCTAACAGCAATGCAGCTCCCCACACAGTCAACTCCACTGAGGTTAGGGAACTCAGACCGTACTAGCTCCAACACTGTGCGCAGCTTGGGTTTAAAAGACCTACACCGCCTGCAAGCTAGTACAGAATACTGCCGCAAGACTTAACAAGCCAATCCCGCCATTGCCACATAGCACCAATTCTTTGCTCACTACATTGGTTACCCATAAAATCGAGAATCCTTTTCAAAACTGGCATGCTAACATTTAAATCCCTACACAACCTAGGCCCAGGATACCTGAAGGATGAGTTGCAACTGCACAACACCTCTCACAACCTCAGATGAAAGGATCCAATAACTTAACCATCCCCAGAGTTTAACTAAAAACTTTTGGAACCAGAACTTTCTGTCATGCTGCTCCTACCCTGTGAAATGCCTTGCCAAACATAATCAAGACAACCCGACACATTTAAAGGGGCACTATGGAGAAAAATTGTAAAATTTAAAATGTGTAAACAAATAAGAACTATGTTTTTTTCAGAGTAAAATGAGCCATAAATTACTTTTCTCCTATGTTGCTGTCACTTACAGTAGGTAGTAGAAATCTGACAGAAGTGACAGGTTTTGGACTAGTCTATCTCTTTATGGGGGAATTCTCAGGGATTTACTTATTTTCAAAAGCACTTAGTGAATGGCAGTTGCTCTGTCCAACTGCCCAAACTGTGTAGTAAGCAGGGAAGCTGGCCAGCATCATTGTTTAAATCCTTTTTAGGGAATATCTTTATAAAGAATAAAAGCCTTGCTGAGAATCCCCTATGAAGAGATGGATTAGTCCAAAATCTGTCACTTCTATCAAATTTCTACTACGTACTGTAAGTGACAGCAACATAGGAGAAAAGTCATTTATGGCTCATTTTACTCTGGAAGAAACATGCTTCTTATTTGTCTATTTTTACACATATTTAAAATTTTACAATTTTTCGCCATAGTGCCCCTTTAAATCAAACCATAAAAGCCACCTGTTTAGCCTGGCATTTATGGTCACATAACATTTCCCTCTGTAAGCACCACTATGTACTGATCTGAGACAAGCTTATGCACTTTGGGTCCTAAGGGAAAAAAGCGCTTTACAAATGTGTCTGTTTTTGTTGATTATACCTTAGATTTCCTAGCTGGTGAGCTGGGTTGAGTGGTGAGGTAAACCCTTGTAATGCGTCCATGAAATCTGGCCTCTTCATCTGCTCAACTAGAAACTTCATCTGGACCTAAACAAATAAATGCTCTTATTGATACACAGAACAGCATTCTGATAATATATATTACAATGTCCAGTCATAGAAACTAATACTTTAAAAAGATTGATAATCTGCAAGACCTGAACTGACCTTGTGAGGTTCATCCTTCTTCTCCTGCTTGAGTATATCTGTGAGGTTGATGAGTTTTTCCATGGCCTCCACTTGTCTACTCAGGTGCTTCAGGTACATGCCACAGGCTCTGCAGTAGGATTCCAGCAAAAGACCAAACCTCTGGCTGACTGTTTTACTGTGCATTTCTGACCTAAAAAATATTTCACAGCCATTACAGATGTTAAGGTGGAATGTACTGCAACAATATAAGCAGGATAGGAAAAGCATGCTAATGCATTCAAAAGTGTACTACCAGTACCTAAATTACAGTAATTGTAGCAACTGATGAGAACTGCACCCTGTATGTATTCAGAGAGTTTAGCCTGTCTCATCCGTGACTAATCTCAAGTTGTAATTTCATCTCTTGGCCGTGTCAGCTGCCTGCGACGGCAGAGAAGCCAATTTGTAAACACAGGATGTTAATAATAGGTCTGCTTCCGTGAACGCAGGAAGTAGACACTACAGATTTATTGCTGGATTTGTATCAGCTGTAACACAGAAATGTTTTTCTTTAAAGGTTATTGTGCTGTTGCGTATCTTTTGGAGCAGAGAGGAAGTTCTGAGTTCAGGTCCACTTTACTTTTTTTTTAACTGCTGTTTATCTGTGATTTATAAAGCAAACCTGAAGGCATCTATCCATCCATATTTATTTATTTATAATAGATACTAACAACTTTAAAAGGGAAGCATCTGGATGTTGCACAGGCTTCCCCAATCCTCCACGACCCTTCCACACTGCCGGCTGGGACCCTTTTCTTTGCAACCGCGCTCCCCTCGGTGCACTAATGCGGCCGTACTGCACAGGCGTCAGTAGGGCTCGCGTCTGCGCAGTAGCACAAAGCCACTCGTGCATGTTTGTAAAAGATGGGCATGAGCAGCTCTGTACTTCTGCACAAGCCATACTATGCACCTGTGCAGTGCGGCCGCGCTCATACACAGATATGCCACAATACTGAACAGCAATGTCAAAAAAAAAAGTAATAATAATAAATATATCTATATCTATCTATCTTTCTATCTTTCTATCTATCTTTTTTTGGTCTTCCCAGATGAATAGAGAAGCAGATATCAGAAGCCCCTGGACTATCCAGAGGCTTCCCTCTAAGGCAAGTACTTTTTTTGCAGGGGAAGGGGGGGGGGGGGGGGGGGGTGGGGGTGTGTCTCTCTTTAGGTGCCCTTTAAGCACAAAACTCTAGGGAGTACTTAGGATAATGAGAAATGAAAAGCATTCAGTGAGTGGCAGTTCAGGGAATGGAAGTTGTACGTTGATGAGAAAAGTTAGAGCTAACAGAGAAGCTAATTTACCCTTCTACTACATAGATTTGGCAATATTGTAGAATCATTAATGGGCACCTTAAAGTGTACCAGAGACTAACTTATTTAAAAGGTTTATACATACCTGGGGCTTCCTCCAGCCCAATCCGCATGGATTGCTCCCATCCTGCCATCCTCAGTCTTCTCCCTCTTCTGCACCAGGTCCCATTAGTGTGGCCAGTCACAGCCAGTATGAGCCGTGCGCTTCCTCCCTCTCCCTCCGGCGGAGAACAGTACTGTGCCTGCGCAGTACTATTCTAGCACACTGCGCTTGTGTCAGACTGGCCACACTAATGGGACCTGGTGCAGGAGAGGGAGAAGACTGAGGAAGGCGGCGTGGGAGCAATCCGTGGGGATGGAGTTGAAGGAAGCCCCAGGTATGTATAAATCTTAAGTTAGTCTCTGGTTTCTGTTAAAGATGTGTTCACACATCCTATCTTGATTAGCCAAGTTTACCACTTCTATGTAGAATTAGAGATTACTTACAGAATCTGTTGAAAGTATTCAAACTCTGTTGGCCCTTATACTACATGGAAGTGGTAAAATTGGCCAAGCAAGACTGGATGTGCATACTGTACGCACCTTTAGTCTGGGGGTGGCTTTAATTACCAAAGCTTTGCACACCAGCTACATAGCCCTGAGGTAAGGCCACCTCTGCCAAGAATCTAACGTGTCTACAGCAGCCCTAATGCCCCTCTATGCATCGGCAAGCAATCCACTAGGTGGATTGACTCAGTTGAGCACTGTTTTCCTGCTTGCCCCACCCTCCTCCATCGTGCGCTGTACTGTCATTTCTCTCCACTGCATAGTAACAGAACATGTGGCTAGCCTAGAGGGGGCCACTGTACACACATCTAGCAGCTAGCAACATGTCTGTTTAGACACCGCTATAAACAGCCTTCTGGGTGACAGTCCTCATGTGTGTCTACGAGGCTGAAGATATATGTTAATTGTTATGTTTAGACTGATCCTCTTCTGCAATAAATTACATTTCAGGACAATGATTTGAGGACAATATAGGAATATATTAGCAAAGGAAAATTCATTCCTTTGAGTTCGACATGGGACAGCCAAATGTAAAATCCAGATAACCAAAGTCCTCATCTGGTTCACACTTGATTTAAGACATTCCAAAAGGAAAGAATCACTGATGAGTTTATAAATGCAGAGCAAATAAAATGATGCCTAATGAGAAATATACAGTGGAGAGGATGAAGAAATCTGTGTACTTACTTTAGATGCCAGAAAAAGAAGTGTCCTATTCTTTGATTAGTTAGTGCTTTTTTCAGTAGAAATCTCACTAGCAAATTGTCCAAGTATTGCTCATACTTTAGAACCTGCATAAAAAACAGACAAAAATAAAGTAATGCCTTTGTAGCTGCATTTTCATGAGAGATTGTCAATGGGATGCAAGTTGAAGGATTATGCAAATTTTGTATGCAAATTTCTGAAAATGGACCAATCAAATCCCTTAGACCATACCTAATTTTCATATTCAGGACAGCCATTGTGCCCCTCCAATGAAGAACACTCATAGCGGGTATATGTAGTATGTGCATTTCTTAAGGTACATACACATGTCGGATTTTTGCAAACGACCGGTCGTTTGGACGTCAAATCGGGCATGTGTACGGTTGGTCGTTCAGCTGATAAGACTGGATTTCAATGATCCGCTTGGCTCTTAAAGCTCTGCTCATAGACTCTGTCATTGCATACTGTGTGTACCCATTACACTTAATTCGGAATGTTCAGTTTTAATGACTTTGTAGATGAAAGATATTACCATTGTTACTTTTCTATAGGTAGATGAATAGGGAGATGAATGTAGATCAGATCCTACCAGCAGAAGAGAAAAAGTTACCTGTACAAGCTGAATTAAATACTGTGAGAGCTTGTCATCAGTCAAATACTTTTCAAGACAAGTAACTGCAAATGACCGCACTACCCTGTCTGGGTAATTGAAATCCAGCAGCTCCATTGCTTGTTCAGGTCTGATTGCAGGCCAGTCCTTCAGAAGACAATACATCTGCACAGAAAAAGAAAAATGGCCACTGCTAAATCTTATGGACGCAGACAATTTAATCAGAAAAGAATAATAGATCTGACAATAGCCACACACAGTGAATGTGAACATAGATACCAACATTAATCCTTCCAAAAGCAATTTATATACAAAGAGTGTGTGCGTGTATGTAGTGTGGGTGGTGTGTGCGTGGTGTGTGTGGGGTGTGTAACATAATGTAATTTACATAATTGTATAGCGCCAACATCTTCCATAGCAATGTATATAGCAGAAAAATAGTGTGTAGCATGGATATAGGGTATGTTCAACTCTCTGTACAATCAGGACATCCGGCAATACAAATACAGTACACTACACACATAGATGATATGTGGTTTGAGGCATCATCAATACTGGTACATGTTCTTATGATATATTACAGCAGAATAGGAAACATTAGGTAGAGGTCCACCCTTTGTAAGCTTTCATAAAGGGATATACGCTTGACAATGCTGTAAAAGATGCACGCTATCAAGTGTTAAGCCTAGTACACATTCAATTTTGATCGGGCAATTTTACCACCTCCATGTAGTATGAGGAAGAACAGATTTTGAATACTATGAAGAGATTGTGCAGGTAAGCCCTCAAACCATGGTGATGGTAAATTTGGTCAATCAAAATTGGATGTGTGTACCAGGCTTCACAAGTGAAAGTCTCCCAAGATCATTTTCTTCCTATAAATTAAGTTATAAGCCACATACATAGGAGGGAATGGGCCATTGTAAGCCAGCTAGGCCCATTCTTTACACCAGATACATATATTCACTTAGCTGCATATGCCAGTACAAGCGAAAGGCACAAACCTATAAACATATCATTCAAATAAGGCCCATTTACTTCGGGTCACTGGGTTAAATGTTTGAGTTTTGGGAGGGTTAATCTGTACTTTCCAATTCAAGGCAGTTGAACTACTACTTCAAAACATGGCATTTAAAACTGGTGACATGCAGAGGTTGCTTATCAAGTGCAAATGGCGTGACAAAAACTCAGACAAGAGAAAGTCTTCACAACATGCCTAAAATGCAACATATGCCAGGAGGCATTTCCATTCAAATGAAAATATACGGAGAGAAAAAAATATGCGAAATATCTGGTGCAGCAAGATTATTCTGCCGTACTATACCTGTGCAACGTCATCTCTGCAATTCCATTTCACAGCTAGAAGCAGCTTAGGGAGGATATCGGGGGTATTCAAACAATAATGCCTACAAAATTAAACATCTAAGATCAGTACATGGGAAAGAAACAATAAAATGTATATAAATATAAGCTGAAACTAAAGCCAGAAGAAATTAATACTTAGGGCCTGATTCACAAAGCGGTGCTAACCTAGTTAGCATGCCTAAAGAATTTGTTAGCACGCACCAAGCTAAGTTTCACGTTCGCACACTAAGTTTAGCGCTGCCCGGTTCTCGCGAAACGCCACACAGGGTGCGCCGAAAGCGTCGCATGGGGGCGCACCGGTTTCACTGCACCTAGTGCGACGTTTCGCGCGCACCGGGCAGCGCTAAACTTAGCACACGTGCGCAAAGTATGTTTAGGCGTGCTAAGGGACTTTTCACAAGCGTGCTAACAGTTAGCACCTCTTTGTGAATCAAGCCCCTAGTCTGGCAAATGCAAGAAACTATTGTGCTTGCCAGACTTTTTTAGGGATGTTCAAGACAAATGAGGCCTAATATGTTAGGGCTCTTCCACAATGTGTCCACTGCATTGAGTTAAGATGCAGCAGACAACTAATGCGCAGCAGGCACGCAGAACTTGACCAAGTTCTCTTGTGGGCACTTTCACACATGTAATGTAGGAGACAGCAATGCAATTGCCCACATGGCAGTGCACATTTCTCAGAAAGTGGAATGTGTTGCCATTCACTGAATGAACAGAACACCTCCAAACTGGACCTGCAACGCATACCTGCATCAACCCCCTCTACAGTTTCCCATCATTAACCCAGACCTGTTGCCTAACCATTCTCCCATTCTAACATTAACCCCTTTGAAACACCTAATGGTGTCCATACATGGTACAATTTTTTTCATCCAATCTTACAATTTAAATGTAGTATAAGGGTAAATTAAGTGGATATACTCAAAGGATAGTTTAGGCAATTCCCTTATATAACATAGAAATAGTAAGATTAGTTAAAAAATAAAATAAAAACTGTACCATGTATGGGCACCATCACTCTAGCCAATAAATCTAACCTCTGCCTACCCCAACACCAACTCCCCTAAACTGACTCTTAACCTCAATTCTAAGAAATCTCCCTCCCCCCTTCCCAGTACCAAATCCAAGAGCACTGAGGGATGAGCCAAAACCTTGATTATGTGTTTATATTGTGTAGCAAGGTCTATTAATGGCAGCAAAGATGGGCACACCCATTAAACATTGGTGGCCAAATGAACAGTGCCTTTTCTAGTGTATTCGAGCACTGGAGCCTCATTATGGAGAAAAGCCTGCGATACTCCGCTGGTAAGGCTGTAATGCTACTTTCTTTTACAGCAAACCACCCTGTGTTAGCTCCATAAAGTGAGGATGCAATTATGGGTCTCTTTGCACAGTACTTTCACCTGCTTTATGGGATTAGAAAAAAATACTTTGAAAAAAATCCTATTTATCTATGTTAAAAATAAAAGATTAAACTCAAATCTAGGGTTTCACATAAAAAATGTATTCTCTCAAAGTAAAAATGGCTAATTTTGAACACCCAAAGGCCCTGGAGGTAAAACCTATGACAAGTGCAACATCGGTGCTCAGAGGTGCTGTACTCTGCAATCCTTTGAACAGGACACAATATAAAGCTGACCATTTTGCAGGAAAAAGTCTTGGCACAATACAATACAAATCATCCCATCTCACTGCAGCAGGAGAATGTGAGGAGTGTCTCCTTTTGAGCCTCATGTACAAAATCTATATCAGTCAGGCCAAAAGGAAAAAAAAAAAAAAAAAAAAAAAAAAAAAGAAGAAGAAAAGGATACCTGTGGATCCAAAGGAATTCTTTTTCTTGCTCAGTGATTTCAGAAAGAGGGTCCCGAGCAGAAATGGCTTTCAGTTGCTCTTTATCATTTTCTCGGACTTCATTGTCTCTTGCTATTCTACTACCCTGCAATACAGAACACAAAAGCTGCACTCAGAAAGGACAGTGAGGAGATTTAGAACTCTCTTTACGACTGCAATCTGTCTTTGGCCAATCCGTTCTGCGTTTCCATTTCAGTTAACTACATACCAACTCAGTGCACAGTGGCATGAAAAAGTATTTACTTCCTTTCCTGCCCCATCAATGAATATTTGTCAAGCATAATGTCTGGTCTTGAAATGTACAATCTGATAAAACAAATCTGAACACACACACACCAAAGCTTTTAAACTATTTAAGGACCAAGTAATCCAATAGCTTTTCTCCCATGTGGAATTGTAGTCTCTCAGACTAAAAATATGGTTTTAGTGTAGTATAGAGATGCTTTGCTGCCTCAAGGCATGGAACACATATTGGAAGGAATCATAAATTATGCACTATCCTAGAGACTTTCGAGGAACATCAGGAACAGAAACTCTGAGTAAAGTTTGGACTGTGTTTTGACTATTGTCTTGTGGTACATGTAACCACAATGTGGCCACTAATGATACAATTCTCTGAAAGATCATTTGTTTCCGATCATCCAAATGATCAATCGAAAACGATCTTTCAGGTCCACTAACTGACAAAAATCCCCTAACCAATCCGACCAGATCGATGAGATCTATTCCATTAATCCGATCAGATTGGTAAGGAGATTTTGGTCCATTCATGGTCCTGAAAGATTGTTAGCGTCAATCATGCAAATTATCAGAAACAAACAAACAATCGTTCAAAGAATTGTATCATTAGTGGCCAACCTTAGGACTGATTGCGGTGAAAGCAATAGTCTTAGATCAGCCTAGGCAAAACCCCGACCCAGTAGGGATATAACCAGAAACGAGCATTTAATGCACAATAACATACTAATGAATGTCTCTGAAAAAAGCAATGCTGCAAAAGTAAAGTGGTAATGTATCAAAAATATTGTGAAAAAACGCTATTAAATTAAATTAGTTGAACTGGTTACTGGTTAAAGCAGGTGCAGGTAATACTTATTAAAGTAAACCAGATCTGAACGAAATTCAAAAATAGATACTTACCCGGGTTTCCTCCAGTAGCATAAGCCTGTCTGAGTACCTCGCTGTCCTCCCGCGGTCTGCCGTGATCAGCCCCAGTAATAGGCTCAGTTGGGTTTAGTCTTTGTCTTCTGTGCATGCGCAGACCTCCCGCGCCTGCGCAGTAGACCCGAACTGGCGCCACTGAGCCTATTACCGGGGCTGCTCGCGGCTGAACGGCAGACCGCGGGAGGACAGCGAGGTACTCAGACAGGCTTATGCTACTGGAAACCTCGGGTAAGTAACGATTTTTGAATTTTATTCAGCCCTGGTTTACTTAAATAGACGAGTAACTTTTTTTTTTTTACATGAGCTATATTATGGGAGCTAGACAACCTAGTGCCTTTTTTTTTCAGTCCAGCAACATATACTGTACTGCCAAAATGAATGCAAAACTTTTTTTTTCTTAAATGGTAAACTGGTCCCTGGATTTAGTCTCTATCCACTCCATTACTCCTTTATCAAGTTTCTAATGCTAGGTACACACCATACCACTTTGTTAGATTTTCTGTTAGATTTACCTGCCAACATGTTGGAAAAAAAAAAATCTATCTGGCAGTTAAGTTTAACAGAAAATTGGATGGTGTGTACCTAGCATGGGGCATCAAAGGCTGGTAGGTACACACCATAAAATGTTCTGTTAGATTTATCTGCCAGATAGATTTTTTCGAAACATGTAACAGAAAATTGTATGGTGTGTACCTAGAACACAATCTGCCAACTTGGGAGTGTTCATGCTGCTCCCAGTCACTAAATTATAGTAGGTGTGTAAACTTATTAACAAGATGTTCTGCTTTGTGCAGCTGATAACTAAGGCAGGGAAAAGAGATTTTATGATGAACTTATGAGTAAAAATAAGTGTAGTTTATGCTTAATGTCAGTTCTGCAAGTAGCTGGCGGAATATCAAAATAGAAATGTCATTTTAATAACATTAAAATTGTAAAAAAACAAAAACCGGGTAAGATGGAGTAGCAGGATCGGCACAAGTTGCTCAGATTGGGTACCTTCTGGGTAGGGTTGCTTGCCTGTGCCTTCGGATAGGAGTATAATCTGTAATAGCAAAAAGGAAGAAAGATCCGGCACCACGAAAGTTGCAATCAAGCTTCCACCTCTTCATTACATCCCACAGCAAACAAACACAAGGGGTGTGTTGGTGGTCTCTTTTAGATCTTGCCCGGATCTTTCTTCCTTTTTGCTATTAAAAAACAAAACAGTACAGCATTGATACATGTTTACAGCTAACTTTAAACAGGTGGAATGTCACCTTAAAAACTATATATTTACTTTAATATTACAATTTGTTTAAAGAGCTGACACCATCAAGGGACAAATACACAGTAATAGGAAATTGCATTTGGGAAGATCTAAAGAGTCCCAGATTTTTGTACAAAGCAGACTTGTGCAACAATACGCCTGCTCAAGTGTTCGTAGGTGATGTCACAGGAAACAGTTGCTTGCATGGGTTCCAATTACAATTTTAGCAGAGACAAAGCCTAACTGGAGCTGGCAGTGCAGCTGGTCTAAGAAACGAGTCACTGAATTATTGAGTCCCCCAGTCAATGTTCCAGCATACAAGCTGAAGCCACAGACAGGTCAGTCTCTCGAAAAGAACTGCAAATAAAAAGAAATGTGAAGAGAAGTAGAAAGAATGTGGTGTGAGGTTTGAGCCTATCTAAAATGCTTCAAAGTGAAATGTTTGTTCATATAAACAGCTACGCAATCTGAAAGAACGCAATCACAATTACCAGTCCAGCGTGGCTGTAGTTGTAACCCATTTCTCTTTCCAAAACCTTATTTGCATGATCTTCCATTGCTGCCATGTCAGGGAACTTTACAGGGCTGCTGAAGCAGTCAAATTCAAGTTCTAAGCATGGGGTTTCCTGAAATCCAACACAGGAAAAAAATGACTTTTCCATCTAATTAGTACATGGGAATTAAGAATTTTACAAATTTAAATATACCTTGTTCGGGTTGGATCCAGTCACACCAATAGGGTTAAGTAAATCTTCCAGTCCATGAGGCACAGGCCACAGGTTCAATGCCATTTTTCCAGAAACCAGAGTGTCTGTGTAATCGAACAAGTTTATATTGCCCCAAGCCAATGGACAGTGCTCCTACAATAACAAACATACAATGTGGTGTCATTTTTCGCAAAGATACAAAGTGTCACTTATGCATTACAGCAGCTTTTCAGTCACTTCATGTCTCTAGGAAGATTTCATTACCTGACCTAGATTCATGGAAATGAAACTACCATTTCGGTTCCTGATATTTACAAAGGAACAGCATAACTAATAACATTTTTTTTAACAATACCCATTTATAAATATAGTCAGTGTTTGCCCATTGTCATCATGACTCACTAAATCACTCACCTGTAATTCATTAGACAGATGAAGCTAGGCTGCCTAAAATTGGCAAGACAGCCATTGCCCTTTTCCGAAGCTCTGCCACCCCCACCTGCATTGCTGCGATTCACCCCCAGCTGGGCAGACACCAATTAGGCCATGGCTGACAAGCTAGGGGTGAGCTCCAGGTGTGGGTGACCAAAGCTTCAGAAGACTTTAGGGGAAAAAAAACTAAATCTAAATAACCACTTGAGGACTGCAGTCTTTTCACCCCTTAACCTATTTTGGTTCCTGGACGAACCATGCGCGCTACCGCGCACTCCCGGCCGCAGATTCGGTAGCCACGGAATCAATGTATCGGGCTATGGTGCCCGATCACTGATCCCTTTCCCCCGCTGAAAAAGCGACAGCTTCTCTCGGAAGCTGTGCTTTTTCTGGCCGTTGCCTCCCCCCTGCGTCACTCTAAGCGTGTGTTACGCTTAGAGTGCCGTCATGTAAACAAACTCACAAAAAGTAAAACTACAACTAAAAGTAAAAAAAAATTAAAAACACCACACAATTACATTATAAAACTATAGTTTACATCCCACCCTCCCAAAAATACCCAAATAAAATGTTTAATATAAAAAAACAAAACAAAAAACATTACAATAAAAAATAAAAAAAAAAAAACATGTAACTATTTACCTAAGGGTCTAAACTTTTTAAATATCAATGTAAAGATGAAATATTTCTATTTTTTTTTATTTTAAACTTGTAAATAGTGATAGATGCAGAATGGAAAAAATGCACCTTTATTTCCAAATAACATATTGTCGCCATACATTGTGATAGGGACATAATTTTAACGGTGTAATAGCCGGGACATATGGGCAAATACAATACGTGAGTTTTAAATTATGGAGGCATGTATTATTTTAAAACTATAATGGCTGAAAACTGAGAAATAATGATTTTTTCCGTTTTTTTCTTATTCTTCCTGTTAAAATGCATTTACAGTAAAGTGGCTCTTAGCAAAATGTACCCCCCAAAGAAAGCCTAATTGGTGGCGGAAAAAACAAGATATAGATCAGTTCATTGTGATAAGTAGTGATAAAGTTATAGGCTAATGAATGGGAGGTGAACATTTCTCAAGTGAAAACGACGGAACGCGAATGGGTTAAAGGAGTGTGGGGGGATGCCTACGGATAAAAACGGACACTTACCTGAGGCTTCTATCAGCCCCCTGCAGCGGTATTGTCCCACGCCGTCCTCCTCCGATCCGCCTTTCCCCGCTGCCAGCCCCGGTCTAGCGCAGCATGAAATCCAACTGCGGCTGCGGTGAAGTGACCGCGCACCCGCTCGCTTCCGCCCGCATCATCGGAAGCTTACTGCGCAGTACAAGAAAACTTTGTACTGCGCCTGCGCAGTAAGCTTCAGATTACGCAAGAAGGAACACGGCAGCGCGCATTATTCGTCTGTATAATAGACGAATAATAGCCCGGTGTCGGTGAACGGCGGATCAGAGGAGGACGGCGTGGGACATTACCGTTGCAGGGGGCTGATAGAAGCCCCAGGTAAGTGTCCATTTTTATCCGTAGGAAACCCCCACAGAACCCCTTTAAGGACCAGAGCCTTTTTTTCCATTCAGACCACAAGATGGCGCTGACCAGCTCCACACTTTTTCTTTCCTTTTGCTTTTATTCAGTTATTTTTTTTTCAGTTTTTTTCTGGTTCTTAGTTATTTAGATACCCAGTCTACCTTAGTTTACTGTAGTTGATCAGTTAGTCTAGCGAGTCCCCACGTACCCGCTCACCTCTGACCCAGCCTGTACCTGCATGGACTGAACGTATTCTGCTGTCGGCCGCATGACCCATCTCCCCGGATTCCACTGCCTGCTGCCCGACACTTCTCCGGCCACCCACGTGGATAGCCGAACCCACGGAACACAGACAAGTTCTGTCGGACTGCGGGGGGGCATCTTCTCCACCGCAGCCTCCAACCTCCTGCTCACGGAACGCCACTCATGCTGAGGCCGACTGAAACGCCTGGGGACGCGCCTGCCGACTTTCACCAGGACCGCCACCTCTAAGGCAGCTTCAGGCAGCACCACCAGGGACCATCCTGCAGACACGTCGGGCACCTGCTGCGGAAGCCAATCCGTGCTCTCCGTGCTCACCGCTAAGCTGGATCGCTCGGGCATGCTAGGCCCCCCCATGGAAAGGCTCACGCACGCTGCAGCTGACCTCCTGGGCTGCCTCTCCTGCAAGCCGACAGGGACCAAAACGCCACCAACTCCTGGAGCCACATCAGAGCTCTGACTCTGCAGCTGCGGCAGGACAAGAAGACCCCAGAACCACGTGGCACCCGCCCATCAGACCGCCACTGGTCAGGGATACATTAAAGGGAACCTGAAGTGAGGCCCCCGGTTGCGGAAGCGGACCCACAGAGCTGCCCATCTCGCAGCCAGACAATGCGACACTGCAGTTGAGGCTGGATAAGGAAGCACCCAGACCCACATGGCACCCGACCATCCAGGGGTAAGAACTTTTGCCTTTTCCACTCTGCCTGTCTGCTGCCTGACCCTCAGCTCTCCTGCCCCTCAACCTGCCTACCTGTCTGACGACCCGCTGCGGCCCTGCTCCTCTGCCCTACAACCAACCTTCCTTCCCGACTCGCAGCTTTCTCTGCCCTCCAGTCTGCCTGTCTGCTGACCCGCAGCAGTCCTGCTGTTGCACCACAACCCTCCTGCCTGTCTTCCCCACTCTACAACCACCTGCCGTCTGCTTGCTGACCTACAGCGCCCCTGCTATCGGTCTTCCATGCCTGCGTGCACTCCTGCTGACCCGCAGCGTTCCTGCTCCTTTGCCCCCCAAACCTGACAGGGACTATCTGGCGACTGCGTACATGCACTCCTGCTGAGCAAGCTGGAGCACCAATATGCCAAGCCCCACCACCCCACGCTTGCGTACCACCACCCCTAGCGCCAACTTCCATGGCCTGCCTAAAATGCCCCGAGCCACACGCACCACCTATACCAGGGAACAGCTTCTAGGGTGGGAGCCACGGGCCCCCCTCTTCCTGAAGCCAAGCTCCTGACCACCCTGGTCTGGGACCACATACAGCAGGTCCTAGACCCAGTCCTGAGACTCCGGCCAGGCAAGCGGCAGAGAGGATGCCGAGCTGGGGCCCGTGTGAGGCTATGGAAGAAGGGCCTACGCTCAGCCATCCCCTCAGTCCTCCTGGCGAATGTACAATCCCTCCCTAACAAAATGGACGAACTACGCCTCCTCTGCGACAGGAGAGACCTTGGCTGTTACACTCCGGCCCTCTGCTTCACGGAAACATGGCTACATGAGGTCATCCCCGATAACGCCCTCCTACTCCTGGGTTTCAGCATCATCCGAGCAGATCGGGACCCTGTCCTCTCGGGGGAAAAAAAAAGAGGAGGCGGCATCTGCTTCTACATCAGCTCCTCATGGTGCCCCACCTTGACGATACTCGACAGGAAGTGTTCTCCAGACCTGGAACTACTACTAATTAACTGCAGACCGCCATATTCACCACGGGAGTTCTCCTCTTATGTCTTTGCTGGCGTGTACATCCCCCCTGATGCCAACGTCAAATCTGCCCTACTGATCCTAAGTGAGACCATCTCGCAGTGGGAGACGTCCCTTCTGGACTCACTGTTCATCGTGGCGGGCGATTTCAACAGGGCCAACCTGCGCCAGGAGATGCCACGCTATCACCAGCATGTAGCTTGCCCCACCAGGGGCTCGAACACCCTAGACCACTGCTACACGCCACTGAAGGATGCATACAAAGCGGCTCCATGGGCAGCCCTGGGTTCCTCTGATCACTGTCTCATCCATCTTATCCCTACCTACAGGAGGTGCCTAGAATCAGCTAAACCGATTGTTAAAGGGAACCTTAACTGAACGGGGGGTAAAGAGTTTTACTTACCTGGGGCTATTACCAGCCCCCTGCAGCAGTCCTGTGCCCTCGGCGCCACTCTGGAATCCTCTGGTCCCCCTGTCACTTAGTTTCGTTTTTGACGACTCACCAGTCGCCGGCCGCCATGCGTATTATTGGACGCATTCACCAATGCAAGTAGCGCTATTGCGGACCGCAACGCGTACAAAAATACGTGTTGCCGCATTCCGCACGCGTAGATATGCGGCAACGCATATTTTTGTACGCGTTGCGGTCCGCAATAGCGCTAATTGCATTGGTGAATGCGTCCAATAATACGCATGGCGGCCGGCGACTGGTGAGGCGTCAAAAACGAAACTAAGTGACAGAGGGGGACCAGAGGATTCCAGAGCGGCGCCGAGGGCACAGGACTGCTGCAGGGGGTTGGTAATAGCCCCAGGTAAGTAAAACTCTTTACCCCCCATTCAGTTAAGGTTCCCTTTAAGTCTACTAAGGTGTGGTCAAATGAGGCCAAACTGGAACTTCAAGCCTGCTTTGAATGCACCGACTGGAGGTCCCTGGAAGTGGCAGACCTGGATGAATGGGCAGATAACGTCGCCTCATACATCAGTTTCTGCGAGGACTCGTGTGTACCAATGAAATCCTTCAAGGTGTACCCGAACAACAAGCCGTGGTTCACCAACAAGCTACGGCAACTGCGGAGGCAAAAGGAGGCTGCACACAAGTCCGGCAACCAGGAGGACTATAGGAAGGCAAGAAACGACCTTAAGCGAGAGCTTGGAGCGGGCAAGAACGAGTATGCTGAGAAAATCAAACTTAACCTGCGCTCAAACGACTCTCGCGCAGTATTTAAGGGGCTGAAGGCCGCCACAAACTACAAGCCCCAACCCCAGCATGCAACACCCAGCCCGATATTAGCAGAGGAACTCAGCAGATTCTACTGCAGGTTCGAGAATCAGGAAGTACCGGAGGAGAACCAGGTACTGGCTACCCAACCTCCACGCCCTGCTGACAACACCCTGAGACTGCCCTCTCCCACGGTGGTGAGTGAAGCCGAAGTCCTGCGCCTCCTATCAACCCTAAATGCCAGGAAAGCCCCCAGCCCCGACAGAGTGTCTCCAGCTTGCCTGAAAACCTGCTGTAGGCAACTTGCTCCCATCCTCTTTGCTATCTTCACCAAGTCCCTGGGGGAAGGCAAGGTCCCTGCATGCTTTAAGAGGTCCACCATCATACCTGTGCCGAAGAAACAAGGGGTCACCGAACTCAACAACTTTAGGCCCGTGGCCCTGACATCAGTCATCATGAAAACCATGGAGCGCGCGGTCCTGGCCTACCTCAAGCTCTCTACTTCGCCCCTCCTAGACCCCTTCCAGTTTGCATACAGAGCAAACAGGTCCACTGATGATGCAATCAATATCTGCCTAGAGCTCATCAACGATCACCTTGATAGGCCGGACACGTACGCTAGAATACTACTCCTGGACTTCAGCTCGGCCTTTAACACCATCTGCCCATGCATTCTCCAATGGGACCTAGCTGCACTTGGAGTCCACCCAAGCCTTCAACTCCGGATCACAGACTTTCTTTCCAATAGGTCCCAAGTCGTCAGACTGGGCGATATCCACTCAAGCTGCAGTCACGAACACAGGAGCACCACAAGGCTGCGTACTGTCACCACTGCTGTTCTCCCTCTACACAAACAATTGCAGGTCTGAGGCAGACTCTCTCAAGGTTATCAAATTCGCTGATGACACCACCGTCGTTGGCCTTGTCACCAAGGATAATGTTCAGGAGTACCGTCAGCAGGTGGAGAGAATTGGCATAGGGAGCAAGGAGAACAGGCTGGTGCTAAACACCGCAAAGACTGTTGAGTTAATCATGGACTTCAGGAAGTCTGCTCCCACCCCACCTCCAATCTACATTGGCGGCAATGAGGTAACCAGAGTGCCTGCGCCCGGCTTCTGGGTACTACCATCTCCGGTGACCTCAGCTGGAAGCCCAACATCACTGCCACCCAACGTAAAGCCCAACAGAGACTCTTCTTCCTCCGACAGCTGAGAAAGTTCTGCATGACTCAAGAAATTCTAACCAGTTTTTACTCCGCCACCATTGAGTCGATCCTTTGCTCTTCCATCTTGGTGTGGTATGCTGGCGCCACTGTCAACGACAGGGACAAACTACAGAGGGTCATCAGGTCAGCTGAGAGGATCATTGGGTGCCCCCTCCCCTCACAACAAAAGACTAAAAACCAGGGCATTGAGGATTGCAAATGATCCCCCACACCCAGGCCACCGCTACTTCAGCATTCTGCCCTTGGGACGGAGGCTACGAGCCATATCCACTAAAATCACAAGACAAAGGAACTCGTTCTTCCCCTCGGCAGTCAGCCTCCTAAACTCCCTCCACATTCTACCATCAAAGCAAGCTCCAACGAGCGACGAGGCCGGCGGCGCTACGGCCGACAAGCCCACAAGACTAACTATTAGATATCTCGGTGACACACTGGGAATGTGATGTGTTTTACAATGTAATGTTAATCTGATACCTGTTGTGTCTCTTTCTATGTACTCTTCCTCAGCTATTTCTATTGTGCCAAAAACAATTCCGGGCATGACCCCTCATGCTTGGCGAAATAAATGATTCTGATTCTGCAGCTTTAACGGTTTATTGCTCGGTCATACAACCTACTATATAAATTAATTTTACCTCCTTTTCTTGTCACTAATACAGCTTTCTTTTGGTGCTATTTGATTGCTGCTGCGATTTTTAGTTTTTATTATAGTCATCAAAAAAGACATGAATTGTCAAAAAAATTATTGTTTACTTACTTTTTACTTTCTGTGCTGACATTTTTCAAATAAAGTAAAATTTCTATATACATTTTTGTCAAAATTTATTGTGCTACATGTCTTTGATAAAAAACAAAACAAAACAAAACACAAAACATTCAGTGTATATTTATTGGTTTGGGTAAAAGTTATAGCGTTTACAAACTATGGTGCAAAAAGTGAATTTTCCCATTTTGAAGCATCTCTGACTTTTCTGAGCACCTGTCATGTTTCATTAAGTGCTAAAATTCCAGGATAGTATAAATACCCAGCAAATGACCCCATTTTGGAAAGAAGACATCCCAAAGTATTCACTAAGAGGCATGGTAAGTTCATAGATTTTATTTTTTGTCACAAGTTAGCGGAAAATGACACTTTGTGACCCCCCCCCCCCCAAAAAAAAAAAACATTTCTGCTAACTTGTGACCAAGTTAGCAGAAATTGTGTCTCTGAATACTTTGGGGTGTCTACTTTCCAAAATAGGGTCATGTGTGGGGTGTGTTTACTGTCCTGGCATTTTGGGGGGTGCTAAATTGTAAGCGCCCCTGTAAAGCCTAAAGGTGCTCATAGGACTTTGGGCCCCTTAGCGCACCTAGGCTGCAAAAAGGGGTCACACATGTGGTATCGCCGTACTCTACAAATAGTATAATGTGTTTTGGGGTGTATATTTACACATACCCATGCTGGGTGGGAGAAATATCTCTGTAAATGAGATTTTTTCACACACAATTGCCCATTTACAGAGAGATTTCTCCCACCCAGCATGGGTATGTGTAAAAATCAGGGCTGTGGAGTCGGAGCAATTTTGGGTGCCTGGGGTCAGGAAAAAATGCACCGACTCTGACTCCTAATGAATTTAAACTGTAATTAAAATAGAAAATATGATCAAATGTTTTATTTCTCAGATAACAGTCAAATAATTTATATATACAGTAATAGCTGTGCTTAGTCCACAAAAATGAAATAAACCAATCAAAATTAGTTACTTGTGCTGCTTCAATAAAGCATCCCCCGTATTTTTAAAGTCAGATATACATATCTGATTGTGACTGTACAGTATATACAGTATATATGTGTATACAGGAATCTCTTATATATACTAAATAACATCTATGCTGTAAGAATAAAGCCTGATGTGTAGCTGTGTCACTAATAGAGATGGTCAATGAGATGGAAATAATTGTGCGTTGATGCTGAATTATGCAAATGTATGTACTCTCTTTGCTTGTGAAATCAAATAATTTGATATGTTAAAATTTGGTTTGGGGACTTCAAGGGTACCTGTGACGGATGAAAAGAAAAAAAGTGTTATACATACCTGGGGCTTCCTCCAGCCCCCTTCAGCCAATCAGTCCCTCCCTGTCCTCCTCCGCCACCTGGATCTTCTGCTATGAGTCCCGGTAATTCAGCCAGTCAGCGCTGTCCGGCTATGTGCCGCTACTACAGCCAGGAGCATTCTGCACCTGCGCAATAGTGCTGCGCAGGTGTAGTACGCTCCCGGCGGCGGAGTGAGTGCATGCAAACTAAGCAAGACTGGCTCAAGTACCTGGACTCATAGCAGAAGATTCAGGTGACGGAGGAGGACAGCGAGGGACTGATTAGCCTGAAGGGGGCTGGAGGAAGCCCCAGGTATGTATAAAACTTTAATTTCATCTGTCTCGGGTTTACTTTGTTACACAGTAGTACTATACTCAACATATGCGCTCCTCACAGAGCTGCAGACAATCCACTGAGAATGTTGTGCACATTGAACACATAGGTGGTGCCTATCGCCCATAAACCTGGTTCAGAGTGTGCATGAAGAATGAGTAATAGAGGAAGAATCGCCTCATTCTCCTGCAGAGTACCTGCACATCACTCTTACATGTACCCACAGTTACATTGCCTAGGGCCTGATAGATGTTCTTTGTTCCGGTCTGTACCTTTTACAAGTACTCTTACGAAGCACTAGTTTTAGTCTATGACTAAAGGACATACATATGGCAGTCTACAGATCCTTCTCACTTCAGTTGTCTTCTAAAATTCCTAAGCATTGGCAGTTAAGAGATGAATTTTATGTTACATACTTTCAATCAACAAGATTGTAATATGCAAATTAGAGGAGTCGGAGTCGAGGAGTCGGTGGAATCCTAAACTGAGGAGTCGGAGTCGGTGGATTTTTGTACCGACTCCACAGCCCTGGTAAAAATACACCCCAAAACACATTATACTTCTTCTGAGTACGGCGATACCACATGTGTGACACTTTTTTTGCAGCCTAGGTGCGCTAAGGAGCCCAACATCCTAGGAGTACCTTTAGGATTTCACAGGTCATTTGGTTTCTAGACTACTCCTCACACTTTAGGGGCCCTAAAATGCCAGGGCAGTATAGGAACCCCACAAGTGACCCCATTTTATAAAGAAGACATCCCAAGGCATTCCGTTAGGAGTATGGTGAGTTCATAGAAGATTTTATTTTTTGTCACAAGTTAGCGGAAATTGATTTTTATTTTATTTTTTTTCACAAAGTGTCATTTTCCACTAACTTGTGACAAAAAATAAAATATTCTATGAACTCATCATACACCTAACGGAATACCTTGGGGTGTTTTCTTTGTAAAATGGGGTCACTTGGTGGGGTTCCTATACCTCCCTGGCATTTTAGGGGCCCAAAACTGTGAGGAGTAGTCTGGAAACCAAATGCCTCAAAATGCCTGTTCAGGGGTATAAGCATCTGCAAATTTTGATGACAGGTGGTCTATGAGGGGTCGAATTTTGTGGAATCTGTCATAAGCAGGGTGGCCTCTTAGATGACAGGTTGTATTGGCACTAATGTGCAGGAAGAGCAGCATGTTCTCAAATCGTGACCTGGACATGGCAGCAGAGAACATGGGCATGTGATGTATTGGGTGCGTAGACCAATAAGACCGCAATACATTCTTTTTGACTAGACCCATGTTAAGGAGAAGGCCCCAAAAAATGTTACGTTCGGAAACTTGGAGTGGTGTCCACCGAAAAGGCTGGGCATGGTAGCTTCTTGGATTGGCGGTTGCGTATTGTGTGGCATAACGGTTGGTCTCAGCCACAATTACGTCGTAGAGACCAGCAGTGATCAGAAAAAATTCTGTCACTGCGGTGGGGTGGGTGAGGGTTTGGCCGGGTGATCAGAAGCCAGCAGGGGCCAGATTAGGGCGTGATCTGATGGATAGGAGTGCTAGGGGGTGACAGGAGGTGATTGATAGTTGTCTAGAGGGGAGAATAGATGCAATCAATGCACTGGGGAGGTGAACGGAAGGGGGTTTGAGGGGGATCTGAGGGTTTGGCCGAGTGATCAGGAGCCCACATGGGGCAAATTAAGGCCTGTAGGTGTGCTAGAGGGTGACAGGTGGTGACAGGAGGTGATTGATGGGTGTCTCAAGGAGTGATTAGAGGGGGAAATAGATGCAAGCAATGCACTGAGGAGGTGATCGGGGGGGGGGGGGTTGGGGGGGGCGATTGGGTGCCCGCAAAGGGGCAGATGAGGGTCTGATCTGATGGGTATGATGGGTAGCAGTGACAGGGGGTGATTGATGGGTGATCAGTGGGTGATTAGAGGGGAGAACAGATGTAAATAATGCACTGGAGAGG
The DNA here is from genome assembly GCF_040937935.1 of Hyperolius riggenbachi. Lineage (NCBI taxonomy): Eukaryota > Metazoa > Chordata > Amphibia > Anura > Hyperoliidae > Hyperolius > Hyperolius riggenbachi. The sequence continues at coordinate 183,077,172 of NC_090649.1, read as the reverse complement.
TGTTCAGGCGGGGTCTGAGGGTGATCTGAGGGTGTGGGCGGGTGTTTGGGTGCCCGCAGGGGGCAGTTTAGGGTCTGATCTGATGGGTAGCAGTGACAGGTGGTGACGGGGTGATTGATAGGTGATCAGTAGGCGATTACAGGGGAGAATATATGCAAGCAATGCACTGGCGAGTTTATCAGAGGGGGTCTGGGGGGCTATTTGAGGGTGTGGGCGGGTGTGATTGGGTGCCCAAGGGGCAGATTAGGGTCTGATCTGATGGGTAGCAGTGACAGGTGGTGACAGGGGGTGATTGATGGGTGATTAGAGGGGAGAACAGATGTAAACAATGCACTTGAGAGGTGATCTGAGGGCGGGTCTGCGGGCGATCTGAGGGTGTGGGCGGGTGATCAGGTGCCCGCAAGGGGCAGGTTAGGGTCGGATCTGATGGGTGGCAGTGACAGGGGGTTATTGATGGGTGACTGACAGGTGATCAGTGGGTGATTACAGGGGAGGATAGATGTATACAGTACACAGGGGGGGGGGGGGGGGGGTCTGGGGAGGATCTGAGGGTGTGTGTGTGTGGGGGTGATCAGGAGCCCCCAGGGGGCAGTTTAGGACCTAAGCTAAAAAATAGCATTGACAGATAGTGACAGGGGGTGATTGATGGGTGATTAGGGGGTGATTGGGTACAAACAGGGGTCTGGGGGGGGTCTGAGGGGTGCTGTGGGCGATCAGAGGGCAGGGGGGAGGGGGGGAAGATCAGCGTGGTGTTGTGCTTACCAGGGGGGCTGCCTCCTGCCTTGGTAGTCCCTCGATCACTGGGACCACCAGGGCAGGAGGCAGCCTGTATAATACACTTTGTATACATTACAAAGCGTATTACACGCTTTCTATGCGGGAGATCGGGGGTTAACAACCCACCGGCGCTGCTAATTGGCCGGCGGGTTGACGTCGTGGCTGGGCAGAGCCTATTGCTGGCGGATGCGCGAGCATGTAGCGCGCGATTCCTGGCCAGATAGCGCAGAACGAGCCAACGCCAATGGGCGTTAGGTGTTCGTTCTGCACACCACTTTCCCGCCGCCGCCCATCGGCTATGGGTGGTCGGCAAGTGGTTAATTACAGACTAGCAGGTGAGTGAACAACTGAGGGACCTGCCAATCCTGGCAGCATTAAGGTCCTCTCATTGGAGGTATGCTTTAAAAATATGATTACTCTTATCCTTGTATGACTAGATACTTCCTACCCTAAGCAACAAACCATTAATATAAAGTTATGTAATTAAAAGCAATTTGAAACTGCAGACAACGATACAAATGAATTCCCATGGCCAAAGGAGCGTGCTGATAAAGCCACTTTAAATGGATCTGGGACAACTGAATAAGACTGATGTCCGAAAAATAAAATCTGTAATTGTTACTTATCGTTTTTCGTAGAAATAGTGGCATTATGCAGCTCAAAAAAAAAAAAAAAAGTTAAAAAGACATCTGTGGCAAATCGGGTGTTTGACCCAAACACCACTGTTTTCCAGTATGGTTATAGTGTTTATCCCCATTAACTTGGCAAATGCCATCTGGCAATATATAAAAATTGTTCATAAGGATAATCACCATTTCCTAAATATGTCGCTCATCACTGAAGAACCATGACTACACTGGAGCCACCCCCATCCTGTGGAACTCTCTCCCACTGCCCATCAGGCTTGTCTTTCCTTCAGCACCTTCAAACAGGCCCTCAAAACTAACCTCTTTAAGAAGGCCTACCCCACCTCATCTATTCCCTCAGGGCTTGTTTCCACGGTTGCGACGCGATTTCGGCCGCATTCCGACGCTTGTAAAAACGCATGCGGATGCGTTTCCACATGCGTTTTTACCCGCGATTTCGCATGCGATTTCGCATGGCAGGGTGCCATGCAAAATTAACCATGACACTGCCAGGGCTAAATAAAATTGAAAAAGGTGCGAAATCGCACGCGAAATCGCGGGTAAAAACGCATGTAACAAACGCATGCGTTTTTACTATTAAATACATTAGCGCCGATTCGCACGGATTCCCGACGCAGGCGAAATCGTTGGCTCTTTTGTGCGTTTTTTTCACGCTGAAAAAAACGCACCTCAACAACGCTACAGTGGAAACAGGCCCATCCACTTGTATTACATGTGCGGATCTGCATGCGTTGGACGCATGCAGATTCGCGATAGTGGAAACGAGCCCTCACTCTCTCTGCATAGAGCCTCTCGATGCCGCCCCCTTCTATTGTGTCACCCTTTAGATTAAAAGCCCTTAGCAGGGCCCTTCCTTCTTGTGTAGCCTACCTGATCGTGTATCTCGCTCATGGTACAAGGTGAACTTGTATTATTGGGACTACTATTCCAGTGTATGATCTGGCATTGGGCAAGATTCACAAAGCTTCTTCACCTGTTTTTCTCTGTTTTCACCTTATCTATGTTACATATTTAAGCTCCCAAAAAGTAAAAATATAATATAAGTAAGGTAAGAAAAGTTAAATTGAAATGAAGTTAATCAGGAACAACTTACTTTCAGTGATTATTTTGCTTGTAAATGTGCTGAAATTTAATATAAATAATTTAACTACTTTGGCCTCCTGGACGTACTAGCTACGCCCAGGAGGCCATCGCGCGCGTGCACGCTCGCTCCCGGACGCGGTTCGTTAGCCTGGCAATCAGTGAATCGGGCTATGGTGCCCGATCACTGATTCCTCTCCCCCGCAGAAAAAGCGACAGCTTCTCTCAGAAGCTTCGATTTTTCTGGCTGTTGCGTCCCCCATGCGTCTCTCTAAACGTATGTTACGCTTAGAGTGACGTTATGTCAACAAACTCATGGCCGCCATCTTGTGGCCAAAAAGTAAAACTACAACTAAAAGTAAAAAAAAAATAAAATAAAACTCAACACACATTTACACTCTAAGACTACTGTTTACATCCCACCCTCCCAAAAAATACCCAAATAAAATGTTTAATATAAAAAAAACAAAAAACCATGTAAATATTTACCTAAGGGTCTAAACTTTTTAAATATCAATGTAAAGATGAAATATTTTTATAATTTTTTTTATTTTAAACTTGTAAATAGTGATAGATGCAAAACTGAAAAAATGCACCTTTATTTCCAAATAAAATATTGTCGCCATACATTGTGATAGGGACATAATTTTAACGGTGTAATAACCGGGACATATGGGCAAATACAATACGCGAGTTTTAATTATGGAGGCATGTATTATTTTAAAACTATAATGGCTGAAAACTGAGAAATAATGAAGGTTTTCAGTTTTTTTCTTATTTTTCCTGTTACAATGCATTTACAGTAAAGTGGCTCTTAGCAAAATGTACCCCCCAAAGAAAGCCTAATTGGTGGCGGAAAAAACAAGATATAGATCAGTTCATTGTGATAAGTAGTGATAAAGTTATAGGCTAATGAATGGGAGGTGAAAATTGCTCGGATGCATAAAGTGAAAACGACTGAAGGCTGAAGTGGTTAAGCTAAATTACATTTTTAGTTCCAGCAGTTTGAAAAGAGACCTTCTTCAAACTGCAACAAAATTTACATCATCTCTTAAAATTAGCATTTCTTTGATCATCTCTATTAACCAGTCACTGTAAATCCCTAAACCTCCTTACCTTTCTCCAATATGTAATTTCTGAAGCACTCTGTGCTTATGTTTATGCATTAGATTCCATGTCACACTTTTATGTTTTGCATAAAACATTCGAATCAAGCAAATCCTGTTGTCCAGATATTTTCTACTTACTTGCCAAGAAAAGCAAATAAACAGGATGAGTAAAGGTGCACTTTAATGTCTCGGCTGTGCATTTATTCTCTGGTAAAGTTTTACGCTATACATGTCCGTACAAAAGTATGATTTTTACTAGTTCATTAAAATAAACAGTAATGGACAAATTACCTCTTTGGCGCCTTTCCTGCCCTTCACAGAACAGATAGACAAACAGAGTCGAGCTGCCCTGGGCAGGTCGGGAATGAACATATCGTATGGAAGCCATTCATTCCACCTAAAATGAAAGAGGTGTATATAAGTGTTAGTATAACATTTTAGTCCCTGGTCAGTACACTAGAAATATCTAAAAACATACATATACACTCAAACATATGTTCATGTGTTTTGTGCACCACAATTCCAACCCTTTCCTCAAGGCCCACCAACAGTACATGTTTTGCAGAAAAGCCCAAACATGCACAAATGAGGTAATTAGAGCCTCAACAGAGCTGATTAACTACCTCTGTGGATTTCCACAAAACATGCACTGTTAAGGTGCGTACACACATGCGACTATAGTAGTTTGTAACGATCGTTCCCCGATCTTTACCAACGACGATCGCTACAAAAAACGAACCACCGACTATTAAGGCAAACGACGAACGAGCCAAATCGCTACAAAAGAAAGTTCTGTCTCGGCGGATTTTAACCAACGACGATCGTTTGCAAAAGTAGTTCATCGTTGGAAACGGTCGTTCCTACTAGGCTTGACATGCGCATTTCACTATTTCTCCCTGAAACTTCTCATTTTTATGCGCAGGCGCAATAGTTGCTTTACCTGATGTAACGTTTGTTCTAACGATCAGATCGTTACACACATTTAAAAACTTACTTTACTCAGGTCGTTCTTTCATCAATTAAAAGCTCGTTCGTCGTTCTCAACGAACGATCGTTGTCGCATGTGTGTACGTAGCATTAGTGGGCCTTGAGGACAGGGTTGGAGAACACGGTTTACAGCATTTGATCTTTTGTATAGTATCAGACATTTCTCCCTCTGAATGCCATAATGCTCCTCGTACGTGCCACAATTGTCATGTCTTAACTACTGCAACTACCTTCTATGTTGCCTGCCCGCTAACAGTCTGGCTCTGTCCCAGTCTATTATGAACTCTGAGGCATGATGAATCCACCTCTCCTCTCGCTCCTCTAATGCTATCCAGCTTTGTCAGTCCTTCCACTGGATACCTATCACAAAAAGGATACAATTCAAGGTCCTAATGCTGGGGATACACGGTACGTTTCTGTACCGTGTATCGAGCCACTGATGCTCCCAGCTGATAATTTCCGACAGGTCCGATGACGCACCGGATCGATTCCCCGCTCGATCCCCGCGGGCGGAGAACAGCAGGAAGTCGAGTGGAAGATAAGGAAGCACCCGCGGGGACGAGCGGGAATCGATCCGGACGGCGGCGGGAGTCGATCTGGCGGCTAATCGAGCCGCCGGATCGCTCCGTATATGCCCAGCATAACCCTCAACTACAATGCTCTACAGTCTCACTGATCCCTACTTAAATACACTTTACTCCAGATAGCCCCCTACATGTAATCTACACTCTACTAACAATATTCTCTTCTCCTCCTCTCTAGTCACCACTTCTCAATCTCGCATAAAAGATTTCTCTTGTATCCCCCTACTCCTCTGGAACTCCCTTCCTTAATGTGTTCACCAATCACCCCTACTATCTTTAGACGGGACCTGAAAACTCACCTCTTCAGGCAAACATATACTCTTACCTATCCACCAACCACCTCCTTGTACACATCTCCTCCTACCTGTTGTTCTACCCTTTAGACTGTAAGAGCTCAGCCACACTATAAACTCTTTTCTGAGTACTTTCTGATCGATTAGCGCTTTGAGTGCTTTTAAAAAATAGCTCCCATTCACTGTCATTAGCATTGTGGTAAAAATCGCCGCGATTGCACGAATGCGGAAAAAAAATGCAGCAATTTGTACAGCGATTTTAATGAAAGTGAATGGGAGGGATTTTAAAAAAAGTGCTCACTAATCAACCACAAGCGCTCAGAAAAGTGCTTATAGTGTGGCTGAGCCCTCACCCTACTTTGTTCTTTCCCCTTATGTGTTGTTATTGCCATCTAACCGGTTACATATTTCCACGCTGTATGATGCATTGCTGACCCTTCCAATTGTCATTTATCTGTAGCCCATTGCCTTGTAACTGTATGCACTATGTAGTCTCTAATATAAAAGCACCACAGAGGATTGCTGGCCCTATATGAATCCAAAATCGTATATAATAATATCCCCGTGTCTCTGCGTCCCATGTCCCTGTGTCCGTGCTGAAAACCATCACACGTGCGCAGTTTAGCCGGCTCTAACAGCTCTGCGAACATCCCTGTGGTTGCTAGGGCAACAGGGAAGCAGTGCGCAGAGCTGGGAACATGATGAGGCTCTCTTGTGAAAAAAAAAAAAAAAAAAAAGACAGGGCCATCGAGGGCGGGCATGTGTGGGCTTTTGAGAGGAGAGCTAGTGCGGGGGGTCATGGCCAAAGCCTAGAGCCCATTTTTCAATAGCCCTTAGGCCTAGTAGTAATAATAAATGAATTTATTAGGGATACCATTTGAGGTAATGCCTCTGGAACCAAGTTAACTGCTCTTTAGAGAAACATTCTGTGCAGTGATGCGTACATTTGTGGAAAAGTAATTCAGTGGGTGGAGACTATTTTGTATTTAAAGGGGTTCTTTCGCGAAAAAAGTAGGCAGTTAAAAAAATGTGACAGATGACAGGTTTTGGGCCAGTCCATCTTTTTCAGGGGGATTCTCAGGGCTTTGTTTTCAACAGCATTTCCTGAACAAAAGTTGCAAAATCTAACTGACATAATAGTGTGCAAGTGATTAGGGAGGCCGGCTGGTATCTTGCTATTTTGGCAGTTAAACTGTTGTTCAGGAAATGCTGTTGAAAACAAAGAAAGCCCTGAGAATCCCCCTTAAAAAGATGGACTGGCCCAAAACCTGTCATCTGTCACATTTTTTAATTGCCTACTTTTTTCGCGAAAGAACCCCTTTAACATGGACCACAGTAGTCTTCTGATTTTGACATTTCTACTTACAGAAGTTGGTAACTTGTAAGCCAAATAAATTAAAAAGGAAGCAACAGTTCAATTCCAATAAAAATAATATTGTAATTCACTCTGAGGCGCTTCGGATCCCATTAATTTTTAATGAATGGGATTGCTGCGCAATTGCGGCAAAACGGGTGCAACCATGCTCTGCGATTCAGTAGTAAACCACAGCGCATGTATGGAAACATCAGACAGTGCAGTCTACGCGCTCTCTGATGCCCCTGTGATCATGTTTCCAAAAGCGCGACTAAATTCGTGCATATGGAAACGAGCACTTAAACTACTGCAATCCAAAATTTAGCTTTACAAAAAAAAAAAAAAAAAATCAGGTTAAAGAAGGTTTATTTTTAAGGATGTTTCATTGTAAAAGCAGGAACAATGAAGTGTTGCAGAGTTTAATGTAATTCCTAAAAATCTAGTACTGTAATTATAATGAAGGTAAACAATGCAGGGTAAAACAACGGAGTAACGTTCTTAGAAAACAAGAGCTCTAAAATGAACTCTTCTGATTCATACAAATTATAGAGTACTATAAAAACAAAGGCTGATCTACAAAACAAAAATGAAAACAAAAATGAAAACAAAAAACCTCAAGCTGGTCTACAAACTGCTTAGGTTTGTAGCCGTCACAATGTATTTGAAATTTATCTTCGCCAAAACGTATGTGAAACGGATCTTCCTCAATCTCGTTTTCCTAAAGTTAACCCGCAGCAAAAAACAAACAGATACTTGATCATCCGGGGACTTTTCATGTCCTCCTGGAGGCCACCACCATTGCCCAGGACTCTTGTAAGTGTGACCGTTCATGCACAAGCGCAGCAGTGCTGCACCCGCACAGGTACAGAAACACCTGCACAGTAGCACTGAGCTGCTCATAGATGAGTGCCTCTGGCTTACTGTGCAGGTGCGGCCATACTCATGCAGGTGCAGTGTGGGCTGCACTCATGCATGAAGAGAAGCGTGGCCATGTAACATATTCAACAAGCTCTTATTTGATAGGATCTACAGGTCCACGTGCAGAAACAGTGGGAGCCAGGAGAACGTGGGAGGCCTTTGCAGGATTCAGAACCTTCCCTCTTAAAGGGATACTGTAGGGGGGCGGGGGAAAATGAGTTGAACTTACTCAGGGCTTCTAATGGTCCCCCGCAGACATCCTGTGCCCGCGCAGGCACTCACTGATGCTCAGGCCCCGCCTCTGGTTCACTTCTGGAATTTCAGACTTTAAAGAGAACCCGAGGTGGGTTTGAAGAATATTATCTGCATACAGAGGCTGGATCTGCCTATACAGCCCAGCCTCTGTTGCTATCCCAAACCCCCCTAAGGTCCCCCTGCACTCTGCAATCCCTCATAAATCACAGCCACGCTGCTGACAAACAGCTTGTCAGAGCTGGCTGTGTTTATCTCTATAGTGTCAGTCTGCTGCTCTCCCCACCTCCTGCAGAACTCCAGTCCCCGCCTGCATCCTTTCCCTCCCTGCTGATTGGAGGGAAGGGACGGGGGCAGGGACCGGAGCTATGCAGGAGGCAGAGGAGCAGCTGAGACTGACACTACAGATGTAAACACAGCCTCACAGCACGGCTGTGATTTATGAGGGATTGCAGAGTGCAGGGGGACCTTAGTGGGGTTTGGGATAGCAACAGAGGCTGGGCTGTATAGGCAGATCCAGCCTCTGTATGCAGATAACATTCTTTAAACACACCTCGGGTTCTCTTTAAAGTCTGAAAACCACTGCGCCTGCGTTGCCATGTCCTCGATCCCGCTGATGTCACCAGGAGGATACTGAGCAGGCACAGACCTTACTGGGCTTGCACAGTATGCTCCTGGTGACATAAGCGGGATCTAGGACATGGCCACGCAGGAGCAGTGGTTTTCAGACTGTAAAGTCTGAAATTCCAGAAGTGAACCAGAGGCGGGGCTTGAGCATCGGTGAGTGGCTGCGCGGGCACAGGATGTCTGCGGGGGACCATTAGAAACCCCAAGTACGTTCAACTCATTTTCCCCCGACCCCCCCCTACAGTGTCCCTTTAAGCATCTGTGTTTTAGTTTTTTTTTCCCGCCTTCGGTACTCTTTGAAATTCATACCAAGAAAAAGCACTACAACAACAGGATTACAAACTTGAAAAACTTCTACGCAGAGTAAAATAGAGGAACATAAGATAAAATAAATTACCTTGGATTTGAACAGGGAACTCTCTGAGTGTTGACATTGTCACACAATGGCTCAACTCCATGATAAATGCCAGTTCGCACATAAATCTAGAATAGAAACAGTTGAGGTTTGCAGACATACTTTAATGATGACAGTTGGCAGAAACATACTATAAAAACAGAAGTGTACCTTGTCAATATCTCGGATGTTTACATTGACGTATGTTGCACAGAGAATTTTTATTCTGAGGTTACTGTTGATGGCCCACAAAGATTTAGCTGAGGCTTCACCATTCATGTAGGGTGTTGCTGTTGAAATGCGCCTCGAGTAAGAGGGCATTGTGAAGGTGTCAACTGGAATCTGGTTGTACAAGCTGTCTTTTGCCATTAACATTAAATTGGGCATCCGGCCAAGCATTATGCAGCTTCTGATATACTGTAACATAGTAGACATTTAAACAGATTATTTCTCAGCAAACTTGTAACATATGCTAAACAGAAATGAGAAGCAAAGTTCCAAATGATTAACAGATGCAGGCATGGGGGTGGTCAACCAACCCCCTGGAGGGAAAACAAACAGAAACAACGGGAGCCCCGATGGTGCACTAAGTCAGGACAAGAAAGAGAAGGCAAAAAAAAAACAAAATGTGTACTCACAAAGGAAGGTTGCAGAAGGGCAATCAACCGCTATAGGCAGGTAGAGATCTATAAACCCAACTCCACTCGGGTGTCCAGGCAAGCTGGGTATGGTCGCACTCTTCATGTAAAAACAGCTGGATGGGTTTAGAGGTGGCTAAGCCACAGAAGACCCAGGCAGTATACCCCTCAAAAGAAGGGTAAACGGCACAAGGGGAGTGAGGCACTCAGGGTATGGTAAACCCGAAGTTAAACCCAGCTAAAGAGAAAAGGATGAGGTGACTTACCTAAAATAAAGACATAATCATACAAATAAGGACTTTAAATGTGTACATTAAAAGTCATTTATCGTAGGACTGTGTCTTCATTAGAGGTAAGCCACCTCATCCTTTTCTTTTTACCTCCGCTTTAACATACCTTGGGTGCCTCTTTCCCCCTGTGAAATTATTAAAAGGTTTAAAGTGGATCCGAGATAAACTTTTAATCGTTGCATAATTGTGTTCCTTTCATATAGTTTATAGGGCATTCCTCAAGCCAAATACTTTTGTTTTGTTTTAATACTCTAATTCCCTATAAACTAAACAAGACTCACCCACAGCTCCTTTTGGCACTGTAGCAAGGGCTTATGGGTGCTCAGTCTGGGCAGGAGGAGGTGTTACTAGCCATTGATTTCAGAGGCGGAGGGGAGGAGGGAGGAAGAGAGGGGTCTGAATTTACACACAGGCAAGCTGATAGCATCTCCAGCCCTCAGCCTGTGACAATATGACAAACCAAACATGGCTGCCCTCATTGTATCACAGGAATAAATAATCAAACTTTTGAAGCTGTTTGCAGCTAGATTTGCTGTGTAAACTTTAGATAAGATATATAGACAAGTTACTTGTTATAGTTAGTTTTTCATCTCGGATCTGCTTTAACGTGCCAGCTTTATTGAAACAAACGTTGACATGGCGAATGATAATCACAGGACATCAAGCAAACAAATAAATACTGCACAGATGACACTTGCAGCAGCCAATATGCCAGACAGATACAGAATCAGAGAGAATACTGTATATACTCACATAGAAGCCTAATTTTTCAGCATCAAAAAATGTGCTAAAAAGTTACCCCCTCGGCTTATATGCTGGTCAGTGGAGCAGAATGGATAGTGGAGCAGGTTTTGTTACTGGCAGAGGAGTTTAAGGATTATGCACTAGTGATCCTACTCTTGCCAGCTAGCTCCCTGATGTGTCCGTGCCCCAGTCTCCTGCAACATGGTGTGCAGAGTGCACTGCCCAAGAGTATCTGTGTCCCCTGACGTGGAGCGGAGCGTGCAAGCAACATGTCAGCAGTGCAATGATCGGGTGTTCTTCCTTTGTGGCAATCACGGTCTCTCATATCTATGACGCCATCTAGTGGCATCTTAAGACACAGCTGTATCATCCTTGGGGCACATCTGGCTATAGGGAGAGGGGCTGACTTGCACTGGGGCACATCAGGCTACTGGGGAGGGGGCTATACTGGGTAGGGGGCTTATACGCAAACCACTTTTTCTGGTTTCTGGAGGGAAAAGTGGGTACCTCTGCTTATATGCGAGTATATACGGTATGCTACAACAAGCATTATTACAGTAAAATAAGAACCTCAGTAATATTTAGCCAAAAGGTAAGAAAGATCATAAAGCGGCATGCTAACAGTATCATATACAGCAGGATATTGCTTGTTTCCTTAACAATTATTATAAGAGAAACATATGGGGTGTAAACTGAACCCCTGGCCAGGCCAAAACGTCATAGGTTTATAGTTTGGATTACCGCTAGAGACTGCTTGCAGGGTTTGTAACTAGGGGCTACATAAAGCGCAATACAGTTAGTGTTAGGTATGAAGCGAGCGATCCTCCTGTCCCAGACTAACGTATGCTTATTTACTGCACTTCCACGTTGATAAATACCTTGAAATTATTAAAAGGTTTTTAGATACAGAGATGATTCCGGGTATGCTAATTTTCCAAAATTATGCTAATTTTGTTGGGACTTGTATGCAGCTTGGAATTAAACCAATAAGAAAGCAGTTGCTGCCAATCTGGATTGAATTCAACAAAATTTGCACCAACTAAAACAAACGAAACAAAAATTGTTTCATTGATGAGCTCTATTTAGATATTGCATGGTTTATAATTCACTATATTATAAGGGGTAAAGCAATAGTCTGTGCCCTAAATGGAAATTACTGTATTACTTGAAGTATTGTTATAATGCATTTATAATACTGACATCTTCCATAGCTCTGTAGAGTGTAGTCACATCACAACTGAATCCCTACCATATTGCCCTACATCCATGTCAAAATCTGAAGCCAATTTTAAGGAGAGACGGTAAGGCTTGAGCCTCACGGCAAAATCTTTCGCTGATAGAGATAAAGAAAATAGAATGGGGTTTTTCTTCAGGGGTGGGGCTATGTGCCAGAAGCCTGCGGATATGGGGCTTAAGGAGCAGATTCAAGGGAGAAGACACGGTAGGTAATGATAACTTACCATTACAAGAGGACCCATGAAATGCACAATTTTTACTGGATATCCACTTTAAGCTTACGGTAAGTTGTCTGTAAATGGTTCTGACCACTAGCAAATGAACAAAACACTCAAACCACTTGATACAGCAAACATGCACATTTAAGACTGTAAATGAAGGTTAAAAGACTACTGTAGGGGGGGGGAAAAAAAAAAAAAAAAAGTTGAACTTACATTGGGCTTCTAATGGTCCCCCACAGACGTCCTGTGCCCGTGCAGCCACTCACCGATGCTCCGGCCCCGCCTCCAGTTCACTTCTGGAATTTCCGAATTTAAAGTCGGAAAACCACTACTCCTGCACGGACGCTTCCTTGTTCCCGCTGACGTCACCGGGAGTGTACGGTGCAGGCCCAGTACGGTCTGCACCTACACAGTACACTCCTGGTGCCGTCAGCGTGAGCGAGGATACCGCCATGCAAGCGCAGTGGTTTTCCAACTTTGAAGTCGGAAATTCCAGAAGTGAACCGGAGCCGGGGCCAGAGCATCAGTGAGTGGCTGTACGGGCACAGGATGTCTGTGGGGGACCATTAGAAGCCCCAGGTAAGTTCAACTCTTTTTTTTTTCTTTTTCCCCCTACAGTACTCCTTTAATTATTGCTCACCGGGCAATACACCGTGAAAATAAAAAGGAGCTTACTTGCTTTAATATTAATTTATACACATACAAGGTGTTTCTCACCTTATACTGGCTGAGTGGATACTTTTCCAGCAAGTATTCATCACAACCACAAACTTTTAATATATATTTTCCCTGGTATTCAAGAACACAAAGCTTCAGCTGTTCAGTGGACAGTAACATACTTCTTGTTTTTTTCCTGATTGCTTCTGCTATTACATGTTCTGGTACGCAATCATGGTTTATCTTCAAAGAGTATTTCTGTTTCTCATTGTTAGGAGACACAATGACCCAAATAACCACAATTATTTGCCCTGTGGAAAAGAACAGTCAATAAAGATCATTCCAATTACAGAACAGAAATCGACCCTAAAATTTTACAGAGTAAAAATGAGACAAAGCATGAGGAAGTCCGAAGCTTAAAAATAAGCGTGTTTGTGTGTGCATACGGCACATTAGAGAACAAAACTGCTTCCCTTCATGTTTTCATATGTTCCTGCCTTATGACAAACTTGTTAAATTGTATCCCAGCCTTAAAGGACAACTGAAGTGAGAAGAATATGGATGATGCCATATTTATTTATTTTTAAACAACTGCCTGGTAGCCCTGCAGGTCTATTTGGCTAAGGTAGTATTTGAATAACACCAGAAACAAGCATACAGCTAATAGTCAGATCTGACAATGTCAGAAACCCCGGATCTGCTGTATGCTTGTCTACGGAGGTCTACAGATAAACATATTGGAGGCCAAAGATCAGCAGGATAGCCAGGCAACCAGTATTACTTAAAATATATACATGGCATACTCCATATCCTTCTCACTTCAGTTGTCCTTTAACACTGAATACTCCAATATGACAACTGTTAAAGTGGACCCAAATTAACTTCTTGCCGACCGCGTCACGCCGAAGGGCGTGGCCGCGGCGGCAGCCCCAGGGCCGCCTAACGCCAATTGGCGTAAAGTCCTGGGGCTCTGTTTTGCAGGAGATCACGCACAGGCTGCGCGCGCATCTCCTGCTTGGGGGGGCGGAGCTCCGCCCCGCCTTCAGTCTCTGAGCGGCTTTTGCCGCTCGGGAGACTAATAGACGGCGTGATCACCGTCTATTTGCATGTACAGCGCTGCGATCGGCTGCAGCGCTGTACTGGGGACAGCCGTGTCTCACGGCTGTCCCCCTGGGGGACAAGAGAGCGATCGGCTCTCATAGGCAGAAGCCTATGACAGCCGATCGCCATAATTGGCTGGCTGTGGGGAGGGAGGGAACATTTTTAAAGAAAAGGCTTTTTTTTTTATTTTTTAAGCTAATAATATTTATTTTTAAAAAAATAAACATGGGGGGAGCAATCAGACCCCACCAACAGAGAGCTCTGTTGGTGGGGAGAAAAGGGGGGGGGGGGAAATCACTTGTGTGATGTGTTGTGCGGCCCTGCAGCTTAGCCTTAAAGCTGCAGTGGGCTATTTTACTAAAAATGGCCTGGTCACTAGGGGAGTTTAGCACTGCGGTCCTCAAGAGGTTAAAAATACAAGATTTCAGAAATAAAATCTATTTTCTAAAATTACAATAATAAATAGCAGCCTTTTTTTTCAGCTGCATGATGACAAATATAAAATATTTTACATTTATTGGAGGAACCCCTCCCTTCCTTTCATATTGCCAGGACAGAATCCGGCAAACTGGTGGAGTAGGTGGTGTCTGGCAAAGGAGGAATTGCTAATGGCTGCCACCTGTGTAACCCTAGTTATGAAAACAGAAGGGTAAAAAGCATGCACTGAAATGCTCATAGGCTTGAAGGAGTGTCTATTTATCTTTGTATGTGTCAGAGTGCTGCAACTAAATATTTTGAAATAAAAAAATAAATAAATAAAAAAAGTTTGGTTTGGGTCCGCTTTAAGTTTGGATGGTCAGTCAGTTCTGGAGAGTTGAGTTTGTCACAACATTGTTCAATACCATTTTAAAATTTCAGTCATATTTATTATTATTTAAAGTACACATATGAGATTTGAAAAGAAAAAAAACAAACCTTTAGCATACTCCAAAGGCTCCCCCTGTCCTCATCTGCCAGGCTGTTCCAGAGCTGAGATCCCCGAAGCCCAGGGTCATGTGGCACCACTGCACCTGCGCAGTAGCTTGAATCCGCTCAGACTTTGGCAGTGAAAGCAGAGACCGATCAGGTCCATGCTACTGCGCTGCACAGATAGGTTGCACATGCCCAGAAGCACAAGCCGATAGGACTCAGCTTCTTTCACCCAAACACCATGCAGGTCTGTGTGAGCCATCAACAAGCCCTTGTCCATGTTTTTTTTTTTTTAGAAAAGTCAGCACTGAACGGGCTGGTGGGGGAGGACCCCGCTCTAAGGCGAATACCCCTTTGGGCTGCATTAAACGTCATCTCTTCTCCCTTGCCGTCCTCCGTTCTGGCTCTATGACTGCCGGTAATCCGGTCAGTCCCTGCCAGTTGAGGTCCTCTACGCATGCGCGGCTAAGCTGCGTGCACCTGCCACGTTCACATCCCCTAGAGCAGGGGTCTTAAACTCAATTTACCTGGGGGCCGGAGGAGGCAAAGTCAGGATGAGGCTGGGCTGCATAAGGAATTTCACAATCGCGGCGCATCGCCGCCTCTGCCCGTCCCTCTCACTCTTCCTTCACAAAGAGGGGCGGGGAGAGGCGGCGATCCGTGCGGCGATTGACGTAAGGAGGGCCAGAGCTGAAGCTGAAAGCTCTGGCCCTTCCAAGAAATGCCGCCGGATTGCCCCCCGGGCGATTTGGGGGCTCTGCAGCCCTCGTTTAGCGGCGGGGATGCGGCGGATTACTTGGGAGCACTGAAGCGAACTATAAGGAAGCTTTTGTCTGCGAGGGCCACAAAATATTGTATCGAGGGCCGCAAATGGCCCGCGAGTTTGAGATCCCTGCCCTAAAGCCTTCTGCAACTGAGCAGTTCTACTGTGCAGGCGCAGAATGCTCCAGTGGATAGGAGCGCGACTAAGGGTTTGCACACAGCCGTGCCGCTCAGAAGGCCGTGACTGCCAGGATTACCAGGGAGTCATAGCGGCTTAACGGAGGGGCCAAGGAAAACGGCAAGAGACTCAGCGCTGCTCATGAGGCTGGAGGAAGCCCAGAGTAAGTATAAATCAGCGCTAATGAACCATTCTCTGGGTTACTTTAACCATAGGATTTTGTTCAGGCTTGTGTCGACATGTTCCTTCCATCCATTGTATAGATGGAGCACAAACCCACTGCATGCTCTATATTTTGGACACTGGACACAAATTGGACATATAACAATGCTATTATGATAGGTCGTATGCAATAGACATAGTTAAATAGGTGTTCCAATCCATGGACAGTGGCAGCATATGCACAGTCACCACTCACAGCACTTGCTCTGTGTAGCAAGCATGGACCAAGCCATAAACATAATATCTTACAAGCTTCAATAAATAAAACTATTTCACATTGGTTTTATTTTTAACCATTCAAGCTGGTGGTAAAAAGCAACATCTGCCCCCTAAACTGGGAGAAATATCCTTGGAGTTGAGATAATCATAAGCATTTTATCCAAATTTCTTCAGTTTAAAGGACAACTGTAGTGAGCAAGATTTGGAGGCTGCCATATTCATTTCCTTTTAAGCAATACCAATTGCCTGGTTGTCCTGCTGATCCTCTGCCTCGAATACTTTTAGCCACAAACCCTGAAAAAGCATGAAGCAGATCAGGTGTTTCTGACATTATTGCTGCATGCTTGTTTCTGGTATTATTCAGACACTACTGCAGTCAAATAGATAAGCAGGGCTGCCAGGCAACTGGTATTGCTTAAAAGGAAATAAACATGGCAGCCTCCATAGTCTTCTTGCTACAGTTGTCCTTTAAGAATCATGGCTGCCATGCTGCTCTTGGGATCCTGCAATGCTTAAATGACAAGTGAAAAGAATATTGAGGCTGCCATATTTATTTCCTTTTTAAACGATAACCATTGCCTGGCAGCCCTGCTGATCTATTTGGCTTGAGTAGTGAGCGAATCACACCGGAAACAAGCATGCAGCTAATCTTGTCAGATCTGACAATGTCAGAAACACCTGATCTGCTACATACTTGTTCAGGGTCTATGGCTAAAAGTATTAGAGGCAGAGGATCAGCGATACTGCCAGGCAACTGGTAATGCTTATAGCAGTATCGTCACCATAAACATCAAATTTCAACAGCAACTGGTCTGAGTGTATTAAGTGATAAAGATGCTAATCCTGCATCCAAAACTTTTAAAAAGGTTTTCTGCTGTTATGATTTGGAGTTATCATATACCTGAAAAGCACTGGCTCTTTTGTAGTCGGTGCCAAAGAATTGCATGCTGGGGGTTCTTTTTATCTATAATATTATTCCTCTTCCCTTTATTTACCTGCCTGCTGCTTATCTGAAACCTGATCCCCTATGTGTTATGTAAGTAGATCAAGTATTTATCTACTTATGTGTTTTTTTCCCTGGCATAGTATGGCTGATCCTACTGCTTTAAACATAAATAAATATGGCAGCCTTCATATCACTCTCGTTACAGTCGTCCTTTAGGACTTTTTAGTAGACCTCCCCCAACCCATCTCTGTCTCAGCTCACTATTTTCTCCAAGTTGAATGGGCAAATTCTTCAACAAGACTCCTTTTCTACAGAAGCACATCAAAGTGGGTAATAGAATGGGAAACACCACTGTTACATTTCAACTGGCATAGCGCTAAATACTTCAATGCAATATTTAAAGAGGAACTCCAGTGAAAATAATGTAGTAAAAAAAGTGCTTCATTTTTTACCATAATTATGTATAAATTATTTAGTCAGTGTTTGCTCATTGTAAAATCTTTCCTCTCCCAGATTCACATTCTGACATGTATTACATGGTGACATTGTTACTGTGGGCAGGTTATGTAGCTGCTCCTAGCTGTTTTGGCTGTTAGAGACAGCTGTAAACAGCTAATTCCTGTCTGTGAACATTGTTACATTGTGGCAGTTTGCCCAGAGTACCGCGGTACTCAGAGCTTCTTGTGGGAGGGGTTTCAGCACAAAATCAGTCATACAGCGCCCCCTGATGGTCTGTTTGTGAAAATCATATTTCTCATGTAAAAGGGGGTATCAGCTACTGATTGGGATAAAGTTCAATTCTAGGTTGGAGTTTCTCTTTAAGTTTTTGGTCTTTTTAACCACTTAAGGACCACAGTCTTTTCGCCCCTTAAAGAGAAACTCCGACCAAGAATTGAACTTTATCCCAATCAGTAGCTGATACCCACTTTTACATGAGAAAAATAATGATTTTCACAAACAGACCATCAGGGGGCGCTGTATGACTGATTTTGTGCTGAAACCCCTCCCACAAGAGGCTCTGGTACCGTACGGTACTCTGGGCAAACTGCCACAATGTAACAATGTTCAGACAGGAAATAGCTGCTTACAGCTATCTGTTAAAGCCAGACTAGCTAGAAACAGCTACATAATTTGCCCACAGTAACAATGTCACCATGTAATACATGTCAGAATGTGAATCTGTGAGAGGAAAGATTTTACAATGAGCAAACACTGACTAAATCATGTATACATAATTATTGTAAAAATGAAGCACTTTTTTTATTACATTATTTTCACTGGAGTTCCTCTTTAAGGACCAGAGCCTTTTTTTCCATTCAGACCACTGTAGCTTTCACGGTTTATTGCTCGTTCATACAACCTAAAATCTAAATGAATTTTACCTCCTTTTCTCGTCACTAATACAGCTTTCTTTTGGTGCTATTTGATTGCTGCTGCGAGTTTTAGTTTTTATTATATTCATCAAAAAAGACATGAATTTTGTAAAAAAAATGATTTTTTTAACTTTCTGTGATAAAATTTGTCAAATAAAGTAAAATTTCTGTATACATTTTTGTCCAAATTTATTGTGCTACATTTCTTTGATAAAAAAAACAAAACAAAAAACAAAACATTCAGTGTATATTTATTGGTTTGGGTAAAAGTTATAGCGTTTACAAACTATGGTGCCAAAAGTGAATTTTCCCATTTTGAAGCATCACGGACTTTTCTGAGCACCGGTCAGGTTTCATGAGGTGCTAAAATTCCAGGATAGTATAAAGACCCCCCCAAATGACCCAATTTTGGAAAGAAGACATCCCAAAGTATTCACTGAGAGGCATGGTGAGTTCATAGAAGATTTTATTTTTTGTCACAAGTTAGCGGAAAATGACACTTTGTGAAAAAAACAAAAATCTATTTCTGCTAACTTGTGACAAAAAATAAAATCTTCTATGACGGGTGATTGACAGGTGATTACAGGGGAGAATATAGAATATATGTATGCAGTACACGGGGGGGGGGGGGGGGAGGGGGGGTCTGAGGTCGTTCTAAGGGTGTGGGCGGGTGATTGGGTGCCCTAGGGGCAGATAGGGCTCTGATCTGATGGGTAGCGGTGACAGGTGGTGACAGGAGGTGATTGATGTGTGATCGGTGGGTGATTAGATGGCAGAACAGATGTAAAGAATGCACTTTGGAGGTGATCTGAGCGTGGGTCTGCGGGCGATCTGATGGTGTGGGTGGGTGATCAGATGCCCGTAAGAGGCAGGTTAGGGTCTGATCTGATAGGTGACAGTGACAGGTGGTGATTGACGGGTAATTACAGGGGAGGATAGATGTATACAGTACAGGGGGGGGGGGGGGTCTGGGGAGGATCTGAGAATGTGGGGGGGGGGGTGATCAGGAGCCCCCAGGGGGCAGTTTAGGGCCAAATAAAAAAAATAGTGCTGACAGATAGTGACAGGGAGGGATTGATGGGTGATTAGGGGGGTGAATGGGTGTAAACAGGGGTCTGAGGGGTGGGCAGGGGGGGTCTGAGGGGTGCTGTGGGCGATCAGAGGGTATGGAGGGGGGGGGGGCAGATCAGTGTGCTTGGGTGCTTACCTGCATGGCTGCAGCCTGCCCTGGTGGTCCCTCGATCACTGGGACCACCAGGGCAGGAGGCAGCCTGTATAATATGCTTTGTATACATTACAAAGCGTATTATACACTTTGTAGCGGCGATCCGGTAGCTAGCAACCCGCCGGTGCTTCCGAACGGCCAGCAGTTTACTGCGCAAGGGGGCGGAGCCTGTCGCCATCACGAACGACACAATCGCCGCATAACCACCAATGGCCGTATTGCGGTCGTTTGGGCCCAGCCCTTGCCGCCGCCCATCGGCTGTGGGGGCGGTCGGCAGATGGTTAATCTGCAAAACTGCTTAAATATTGCTCTAACTTTGTCATTAAGGATATCAAATGTTGCCAAATGAGAAAAAAAAAAATGAATATAAAAGTGAACACACACACACACACACCTAAATTGAGGACAAAGTAGCAGAATTGTTAATATATACTTTACCTTTGTCAAGTTTGTTTTCTATGTGCTTGGGAAGCTCTGAGGAGGATTCTACATTAGGTGGGTAAACATAAAGTGCTCTGCTAATGGGGCCATTGGCATCACGAAGTTCAACAGCGTCTTTACATACGTTGAGGATATTTTTCCTGAAGTCTTGAACCTCTGGATCTTTCACCATGTCAAACTCGCAAACAGGCATTCCTATGGCAAAACCTAAAAAAGACAAAGTACGATTTAGTATTTTTCTTCAAAACAGATTTCTGTTAGAGCTAGATTTAGGATACAGAATGCCCTGTGCAAATTCTTAGTATGGTACTCCATGACCAACAGAGGTCATACAATGCAGCCTAAACATTTTATAAAATGCAGGATGCCAGCAGGAGTGCTGCGAGGGTACAAGCGAACCATGCAATTGCTTGGGACCCCAGAATCTGCAGGGGCCTTAGGCTGGGCTGCCCTGTTGCTCCCTTTTGCCATAACTCACATGGCCCCAATACAGCACAGAATCTCACCGCGCTCCTGCCGCTTAGTGTCCGGTCACCATGGTTACTTCTGGCTGACCAAAAGGGGACACAGGGAATGGAGGGGGACAAAAAAACGCAAGGGGAACAGAGGAGAAAAGAGGCGCAGGGTGAACAGAGGAGACACAAGAGGACAAAAAAAAAAAAGGCACAGGGGGAACTGAAGTGACACAGAGGAGGACAAAAAAGGCTCAGGAGTAAGGCTGCATTTCCACTAGTGCGGTGCGAATCGCCGCGGTAAAAATTCGCATGCGGGTGCGAAATTCGCATGCGGGTCCATGCGAATTTTCATGCGAATTCGCATGGATGACGATGTATCCAAATTTAACCATGGCAGTGCTGGTGTGCTTTTCCATTCTTTCTATGCAAATTCGCATGAAAATTCGCATACCTAAACCTCATGCGAATTTCCGATTAAATACATTGTATGCGATTCGCGTATGCGAATTCTGATGGCTCTGCCATGCGAATTTTTTCTGCACAGAAAAACGCAAAGGAATCCTGACAAGTGGAAACAGTCCCATTCACTTGTATTGCTATGCGAATTTGCATGCGAAAAACGAATTCGCGATAGTGGAAATGAGCTCTAATAGAGGTGACACAGATGGGGACAAAAGAGGCACAGGGAACAGAGAGACAAAAGAAGAACAGGGAACAGAGGTGACAGAAGCAGACAAAAGAGGCATGGGGGAACTGAAGAGACACAGATGGGTACAAAAGAGGCAGAGTGGAACAGAGGGGGACAAAAGAGGCACAGGGGGAAAATACAGTAGGTGACACAGTGGGACAAACAAGGCACAGGGGGAAAGGTGAACGGGGACAAAAGAGGCAAAGGGGGGAGCACAGGGGGCACACATGGTTTTTATGATTAGTTATCAGTGATAGCTAGGATTTCCCACACTGCTGAGAAACTGGGAGTTCACACAGTGTAGAGAAGCTGGGATTCATAGCCTTGCATTATTATCGATTTCCATTAATCACTGCCATTTTCCCTGGTAGCATGTGCGTTGATGTACCCTGCAAACTTCATGTGATTTAACTATGTGTGGGGAATTTGAGACTAAATTATGGTCACTCACTGAACTAATACACTTAGCCTCTGAAGAAGCAACTCTGCAATAGTCATGAAATGTGCTTCAGGTGGCAAATGAACATTCTTGAACTGTGACCGCTTTGTTTTGTTTTTTTAATTGATGGAATCCCTGTACATTGTTTATCTCGAATTTGTATTAAAAGTGAGTTTATAATGTCCTCTATGTACCTACACTGAAATCTCTAGTCTTTCATTGGTTTTATACAAGTCTGCTATAATGACTTGCCTGGGACCAATGCTGGAAAATGTAAAAAAAACAAAACGAAACTTATTCTTGGTCTAGCTCTTATTTATGAGACAATTAAAGGGGATGAATGGATGTCTAGGATTGACTTCCTGATCTGTGCAGCAAATCAGCCATAAAGGAAACTGAGAAAGAGAAAAGAGCATACTGTCGATATGGTCACAAGTGATATATGAACACCCTGGCAATTTTAAAGAGACTCCGTAACAAAAATTGCATCCTGTTTTTTATCATCCTACAAGTTCCAAAAGCTATTCTAATGTGTTCTGGCTAACTGCAGCACTTTATACTATCACTGTCTCTGTAATAAATCAATGTATCTTTCCCCTGTCAGACTTGTCGGCCTGTGTCTGGAAGGCTGCCAAGTTCTTCAGTGTTGTGGTTCTGCTATGAACTCCGCCTTCCAGGCCCCTCTCTGCACACTGCCTGTGTGTTATTTAGATTAGAGCAGCTTCTCTCTTATCTTTTACAAGCTGGATAAATCGTCCTCTGAGCTGGCTGGGCTTTCACATACTGAGGAATTACAACAAGGGCAAAGCTGTTTGCTGGAAGAAAAGAGCAGCCTGAAACTTCAGTGCATGGGGGAAAGAAACACACAAATGATCTCTTGAGATTCAAAAGGAATGCTGTATACAGCCTGCTTGTGTATGGATGTATTTTTCTATGTGTGGACATACTGTACATCAACCTACTTCCTGTTTTGGTGGCCATTTTGTTTACAAACAAACTTTTTAAAACTGTTTTTAACCACTTTTAATGCGGCGAGGAGCGGCAAAATTGTGACAGAGGGTAATAGGAGATGTCCCCTAACGCACTAGTATGTTTACTTTTGAGCGATTTTAACCATACAGATTCTCTTTAAAACCACACAGCCGATTTCTTTAGCTTTGTTGTGGCTATTGATCTTTTGGATGTGCAGTATGTTATACTACTATAAATAAAGCTTAATTGTGAGAAAAAAACCCAAAACAAAACAAAAAACACACAGCTGGCTCCATGTTGAAAACTGAAGGGTTTGTTTTAAAGATATTAAAATGTACAGATTAGCTTATGTAGGACATTAAATAGCATAAAGTTTAAAGTGATCTAGTATAATGACCAAACCAACAGTATCCCTGGAAAGAGTGGATGCAGTTTTTATTAGGGCATAAAGGGATACTTAAGTCTGGCCAAAAAGAGTTTAACTCACCTGGGGCTTCCCTCAGCCCCCTGCAGCTGATCAGTGCCCTCGCAGCTCCGCTCTGATGCTCCTGGACCCGCGGGCGACGACTTCCGTTTTTGCCGTCACCGACCGACAGGCATGGGAACGCGAGTGATTGTTCGCATTCCCAGCCACAATAGCACCCCCTAGGCTACTATTGCAGCAAGAAGGCCGCAATAGTAGTATAGGGGGTGCTATTGTGGCTGGGAATGCGAACAATCACTCGCGTTCCCATGCCTGTTGGCCGGTGACGGCGAAACCGGAAGTCGTCGCCGGCGGGTCCAGGAGCATTGGAGCGGAGCTGCGAGAGCACCGATCAGCTGCAGGGGGCTGAGGAAAGCCCCAGGTGAGTTAAACTCATTTTTTTGGCCAGACTTACGTATCCCTTTATGCTGGGTACACACGGTGCGTTCCCGCACTCGATTCCAGGCGATGCGCCACTCGATTTCCGTCGATTCCTTTATTTCCGACATGTCCGATTCGCGGGTCGATGGATCGTTAGGTCGATTTGCCATACTTTACATGGCATTCTGTGAGAAAACGCGGAAAAGCCGCCGCGTCTGCTGAAAGCAAGGCGGCTGATTCCGCGTCCAACGCGGCGGTTTGCACGCGTAGGCACACGTCTAATAGTGTGGTAGAACGCGGAAAAGCCGCCGCATGTTCTAATAGCAAAGCGGCTGTTTCCGCGTCCAAGGTGGCAGTTTGTACGCAGCAGCGTGCCTTTGGGGTGGCTGGGTCTGTTAGTCCACATAGATGGATGAAGAGCTACGCGCGCGCGGGCCAGAAGTCAGGACCTTTATACCAGCAGGGGGAAGTGCCAGCTGATCAGGACGATCAGCTGATTTCTGCTGGACTCATGATTGGCTGAGTGGCTCGGGCGGGGCAGCAGAGTTCAGCTACTATATGTTCTGCTTGCTTGTCAGTTGCTGGTTGTCTGCCATTGCAAACACTTTGTGGAAGCATTCAGACCATAGTCAGATCCTTACAGTGTGTTTGAACCAGGAGGACTTGGGAATTCACACTGAGCCAGATTACCTTGTACTGTTTATTTGTTAGACCAGTTCCAGGGTGTTGAGATCAAGGCCCTCACACCCCAGACTAGGAATACTGTGTATCTTCTGTGTATTTTCTAGCATAGTTCCAGGGTGTTGAGATCAAGGCCCTCACACCCAAGACTAGGGAACTGTATTGTCTTTGTGTTATATTCCAGACTAGTTCCAGGGTGTTGACGATCACGGACCTCACACCCAAGACTAGGGAATTGTATTATCATTTATGTTATGCTCCAGACTAGTTCCAGGGTGTTGTGACTACGGACCTCACACCCAGACTAGGATTGTCCTATTACTGTATTACATTAGCCCAGTCCAGGGCAATACCTTTCATATTAGCTGCAGGGCTTCCTGCAACCCAGCCTCGGTCCCTCGCCCAGGGGTCCACAGGCTACAGGAATATTACCCACAGTCAGGGGTGAATTCCTCAGGAGTCTTAGGCCGCCAGCTCCTCTGGTGGTCTCTACTCAGAGTTGTTACTGTTGCACCAAACACTCTCACTATTCTGGTGTCCAGAGGTTAGCAATACATCTGTATTATCGCTGATTCTGCAGATCATCGATAATCAGGCGTATATCTGTATTCTTGGTGGTACTGCAGATCGCCAAGAATCAGATTCTCTCTGCGTGCTGACATCGATCGTTACACATTCGACCTAAAAATCATCGAAAAGCGCTCGGAAACAATCGAATCGTCGAAAATCGAGCGGCGCATTCGATGCGGGAACGCACTGTGTGTACCCAGTATTCCTAATGAATTTAAACTGTAATTAAAATAGAAAATATGATAAAATGTTCTCTCAGATAATAGTCATCATAAACAATTTATATATACAGTAATAGCTGTGCTTAGTCCACAAAAATGAAATAAAACAATCAAAATTAGTTACTTGTGCTGCTTCAATAAAGCAGTCCTCATATTTTTAAAGTCAGATATACATGTCTGATTGTGACTGTATAGTATATATTATGTGTACAAAGGAATTTCTTATATATGATACAGCCAGAACCCGAAGTTTGGCCACTTCTAGTTCTGGCCGGCCACTTCTAGTTCTGGCCGGCCACTTTGGGTTCTGGCCGGCCAATGTGCGAAGTGGCTGCTGCGCTGCGGCCAATGTGAGAAATGCAATGATTCCTGTAACAATAATGTATCTTCTGGCCGCAGCGCAGCGGCCAAATGTATCGCAACGGAGTTAATTTCACAAAATGAAGCCGGCGGCAATGTAACAGATGAAGCCGCCGCCTTTTTCTCTGCCTCACTCTCCTCCCCCACGCCTCACTCTCCTTCTCTTAAGGGCAGCCGGCAGGGACACGTGTGTCCCCACAGAGTCGTTCGTCGCGGCAGGGAATCCTGTCGTTCTTGCAAAGCGGGTGCTGGCAGAAGCAATGTCTGCAACCTCCCCGCTCTGCTTTCCTGGCGCAAGGAACGACTCTGGAGGGGACATGTGTGTCCCCGCCGGCTGCCCATAAGAGAAGGAGAGAGAGGCGGGGGGAGGAGAGAAAGGCAGAGAAAAAGTCGGCAGCTTCATCTGTTACATTGCCATCGGCTTAATTTCATTAACATTAACTAAGTTGCGATACATTTGGCCACTGCGCTGGGGGCAGAAGATACATTAATGTTACAGGAATCATTCCATTTCTCACATTGGCTGCAGCGCAGCAGCCACTTCGCACATTGGCCGGCCAGAACTAGAAGTGGTCAAACTTCGGGTTCTGGCCGTAACATATATACTAAAGAACATCTATGCTGTAAGAATAAAGCCTGATGTGTAGCCGTGTCACTGTTATGGCCAAAACCAGAAATCGGCCAAAGTGGGAAGTGGCCGGCCATTTCTAGAGCTGGCCGATTTGACGTCGGCCAAAGTCCCAAAATGCTGGGAATTTCTGACATTGGCCGGCCAGTTTGCAAAATGGCCAAAGTCAATTGGCCAAAGTCCAAAATATACAAATTCCAGAACATCCCAAGTCCTGTCCATCAGCATGAAAGGCACTCAGAACTACCTCTCTCCTCTGAAAGATAGGAAACAGCATAATAACCTATAAAGAAAACCACTTCTTTACAGCTGATACAAATCCTGCATTAAATCTGCAGTTTGTATATCTTCTGCTTTCATGGAAGCAAACATGTTGTTAACATTCCTTGTTTACCATTTAGCTTCTCTGCCATGGCAGAGGAGATTCCCGAGCTGATCCAGCTTAGAAATCAAATTACATTGGTATTTAGTCACAGATTAGTGGGAAATAGATGGGCTACAATCTCTAAATACATATTGGGTGCATTCTCTGTATTGGCCTAGTATAATGCACGCAGGGCTATGTCTGGTGGGTGGAGGTCCAGCTGGTGAGCTCAGCAGCGAGATGGGAGCAAACCGGGAGGCAGCAGGCATGTAGCAACGGAAGCCTGCTGCATGTGGATGGCTAACCTTCGTTGGAGAAGGTCTCAGCACAGTGGCAGTCTGGCAGCAGCGGCGGCGTTGAATGGGTCCGGGGGCATGTTCTTCCACGGCTGAAAAGTTGGTGCAGCATGTGGGAGGCCAAATCTCGCATCATCAGCGGCGGTGGTCTCAGCCACGTGGTTTGACCGCATCGATGCAAAGCTCAGCGGTTGGTGGTGTGCCTGTTCCCCGACAGCAGAGGATGTGACCCAGTATTATCCAGCGGTGGGGGAACAGCGGGGTAGAAAAGGCAAGGAGCAGTAAGAGAGAAGGCAGCAGGGATTTCGGGAATTGGCCAGCCACATCTAGCCAGAATGCGTTCTGGCCGGCCAAAGTCCACAAAAAGTCCCCGTGTCGCACACTGGCCATGTCAGCCGGCCATTTCTAGCTTTGACCGGCCAGAACCCGAAGTGGCCAGACTTCGAGTTCTGGCCGTAACATCACTAATAGAGATGGTCAATGAGATGGAAATAATTCTGCGTTGATGCTGATTTATGCAAATGTATGCACTCTTTGCTCATTAAATCAAATAATTTGATATGTTAAAATTTGGTTTGGTGACTACGAATTAAAGGGTACCTGAGACGGATGAAAATAAAAGTTTTATACATACCTGGGGCTTCCTCCAGGCCAATCAGTCCCTCGCTGTCCTCCTCCGCCACCTGGATCTTCTGCTAGGAGTCCCGGTAATTCAGCCAGTCAGCGCAGTCGGGCCACATGCCGCTTCCACAGCCAGGAGCATTCTCCACCTGTACAACAGTGCTGCGCAGGTGTAGTACGCTCCCGGCGGCGGATTGCGTGCATGCGCACTACGCCCGCCTGGATCAAGTACCTGGACTCATAGCAGAAGAATCCAGGTGGCGGAGGAGGACAGCGAGGGACTGATTAGCCTGAAGGGGCTAGAGGAAGCCCCAGGTATGTATAAAACTTTAATTTTATCTGTCTCAGGTTTACTTTGTTACACAGTAGTACTATACTCTACATATGCACTCCCCACAGAGCTGCAGGGAATCCACTGAGAATGTTGTGCACATTAAACACAGAGGTGTTGTCCATCACCCATAAACCTGGTTCAGATTGTACATGAAGAATGTGTAATGGAGGTAAAATCTCCTCATTCCCCTGCAGAGTACCTGACATCACTCTTACATGTACCCACAGTTACATTGCCTAGGGCCTGATAGATGTTCTTTGTTACCATCTGTACCTTTTACAAGTACTCTTACCAAGGATTAATTTTAGTCTAAAGAGCATAAATATGGCAGTCTACATATCCTTCTCACTTCAGTTGTCATTTAAAATTCCTAAGTGTTAGCAGTTAAGAGATGAATTTCATGCTACATACTTTCAATCAACAAGATTGTAATATGCAAATTCGAGACGTCGGAGTTGAGGAGTTGGTGGAATCCTAAACCGAGGAGTCAGTGGATTTTTGTACAGACTCCACAGTCCTGGTTTTCATACTGCTGACCAGTATCATCATGGTCATCCAGATTTGTGATTGCAATGCTTATGTTAAAGAAAAAAAGTGTTAAAGCCAAACATTTGACAAGGGTTTAGGGCCGGTTTCCACTAAACAGCAGCCAAATTGCCAAGCCATGCACGGCTATAGTGATTTGGCTGTCTGTCTAGATTTGCACCGCAATCTGGACAGCACTCCATTATAGAGAGATAGGCAGCATTTCCCTGCACCTCTTGTAGGAGGGGAAATACTGCAGATTCTCCCGGATTCGGACTCAGTGTATATAGGCCCTAACACATACATGGGGTTTCCTCCAACCCCCTGAAGTCCCTCAGCTCCTCAGTGTCCACACGGTCCCCTTCGTTCTCCAGCAGTCTGCCCCAGTGAAGTCCCGTGGTTAGGAGCATTCCAAGCATGCACAGTCAGCCTGGGTTGTGCGTGGCCAGAACCACACATGGGCAGTGCTTCACGACCCGCTTGGATTGTGGACTCCACTACAGGAGAAGGGAGGAGACCGGTTCAGCACGGAGGGAGACAACAAGCTATAGGGGGCTGGAGGAAGCCCCAGGTAAGTATAAATCTTTTTCATAGGTTTGTTTCAGGTTTACTTTAACCACTATTTTACCCTTACCACCAAGAGCCATGTCCACCTGTCAGTGCTCCTCCCATTCATTTTACCATAACTTTATCACTGCTTAGTACACCAAAATGATCCATGCCTTTGGGGGAGGGGGGGTTGCCACAAATTAAGGCTTTTTGTGGGTCATACTTGTTCTCAGTAATTACTTTATTTGCTAAGCATTTTATTAGGGAAAAACGAAGAAAAAAAACACACCATTTCTCAAATTCCATCCTCTATAGATTTAAAATAAATCATTGCTTCTCTATATAAAACCCTCACAAATAAATAAAAATGTACCCATTTGTCCCAGCTATAGCATTTTAATTATTTTCCTAGTACAATGCATGGCGATATTATTTGAAAATAAAGGTGTATTTTCTCTTTTTTTTTTTTGCACCCCATCAATAATTACAAGTCCTTATCGCTAACATGATATACATATAGTACGTTTTTAAAGAGGAGCTGTTAGGTATTGGGTCTCAGAGAAAATAAACACATATATCAGTAGCTAAAGATTGGCTGTACTTACATTACATATGCATTTCACTGTCCACGTTTGGATTTCACAGAATTTGTATATAGTATATGCAGAGATAGATGCTCCTGACAGCTCATGGCAGGCTCCATGTTTGTGAAGCCAAATGTGTGGTCATGTCCTGCCTGCTTCTGATCACAGATAAGCTAGTTCTTGAACAACACGGTGTGCAGTGAATATTAATGAGCCATGTGGCTAGGAACAATAGCTGACTCCTGCAGTGTAGTCTGCCCGAGATTTATCAGTGTTATCACACTGGACTGATTAGAAGCTCCTGTACCGTCTCATTAGCAGCCGAGGGGAGGGCCCCAGAATGCTTTGCAGTTTAGCTGCGGCTTGCGTCTTTATGGGTCTATAACAGACTTAAGATAAGCACACATCAAAGGTAACTGAAATGTTTATCTTCACTAATGGCTTTTGAGCTTCCTTCTAAACTGTTTAACACAGGAGAATAGAGGTTTAAATTAGCTTCTGCAGCCTGACAGTTACTCTTTAATGTATTTTATTGTAATTTTACTGTTTGACCACAAGATGACGCTACACGAAAAAAAGGAAGTAACTGGGTCTCAACCTGGATTTTGCAGTTATAGCTTTGGCTTTATTAGCACCATAGTAGCAAACAGCACGACGTTTCGGCCCAACGGCCTTTATCAAGTGTTACCAAATACAAAAATCACTCATATATAAACATTAAAACACACCCATCAAGGGCGGGCACACACTTAGTAAGTTCAGAGAGACATTAGCAATTAAAGAGACAGTATCACAGAAAGCATTTGAGGCTAAAGTCCTCATTAAGTCCATTTGGTGTAAGCGTACTTAACTTATCCATCCACCTGCTTTCCAGGTTGAGACCCAGTTACTTCCTTTTTTTCGTGTATTGACTTCCCCCACCCTTGATGGATCAGGGTGCTACTGGTCGACTCCCTGGTACTTAAAGTTTGTGGTCGAGCCCGGAGACATTGCTTTTTCTTCAGGCACAAGATGACGCTACACACACTATCCTGGGCTACCACGAGGAAGTGTTCAAATTTTTTAACGTTCATTATTATTATTGAACATTGCTTCTGATTGAAGTCATGTTCATTCATATACAAGCACTTAGATTGGCTCAGGGAACAAATGTTCCTGTTCACCAACTTCCGAAGTGGAGCCTACAACAGCCAATCAAATATCAGCCATTCATTTTAAATGGGAACATTTAAACTCCCGCCACTTTTAGACTGTTGATGGCAGGATCCTCAAACCTGGGACAGTCGGTCATTGGGTGACAGGTTCAAACTCAAAAATGTGGCCAAAGCCACAAACAGATCAGATTTCTTTAATTGATTTAAGTGGCAAATTTTAAAATGCTGCCAGTCTCATATTTTTTATGTAAAAAACCGACATAAATTTAGTCATTGGGTGCTTGAACTTTAAAGCACCACCAACCAAATTTCAAACTCCCCCTCTTGCTGTCTATCAGATTGTCACACAGAGTCTGTGTAGCTGTTGTGTGCTTTCTCCTGTTGGTGGGCATGTCTGGTTCCACTGTGAATGAGCAGCGGAAGTGTGTGTGGATTCACCCCGCTGTTGATTAACAGGACATGCGGGTAAGTCCTTGTAACATTAGCGGTGCTCAGACTGGAGGTTTTTATGCATCCAGTTTGAGATAACAGGTTAAAGAGAACCCGAGGTGGGTTTGAAGATTATCTGCATACAGAGGATGGATCTGCCTATACAGCCCAGCCTCTGTTGCTATCCCAAACCCCCCTAAGGTCTGCCTGCACTCTGCAATCCCTCATAAATCACAGCCACGCTGCTGACCAACAGCTTGTCAGAGCTAGCTGTGTTTATCTCTATAGTGTCAGTCTGCTGCTCTCCCCGCCTCCTGTAGAACTCCGGTCCCCACCTGCATCCCTTCCCTCCCTGCTGATTGGAGGGAAGGGACAGGGGCAGGGACCGGAGCTATGCAGGAGGCGGGGGAGCAGCAGAGACTGACATTACAGATGTAAACACAGCCTCACAGCACGGCTGTGATTTATGAGGGATTGCAGAGTGCAGGGGGACCTTAGTGGGGTTTAGGATAGCAACAGAGGCTGGGCTGTATAGGCAGATCCAGCCTCTGTATGCAGATAACATTCTTAAACACACCTCGGGTTCTCTTTAAGGTGCATGCAGAAAGCTCAGGCCTTCCTCACACACAGCTGTAAACAATGCCAGTCGGTAAAAGACACGCGCTTTACCATTTTACTTATTTAACCTCTTGACGACCAGCTAACGCCGATTGGCGTACGTAAACTGGTTGTCTGTGGGTTTCCATGGAAAAGTTCCATGTCAGTTCACGGAGGGTGTTTCCGTGAACTGCCTGCGAGCCTCCGATCGCGGCTCGCAGGCGAAATGTAAACATGCGGGGAAGAAATCCCCAGTGTTTACACTGCACGGAGCTGCAGCTGCGCCGTAAAGGAGATCGGCGATCCCCGGACTCTGATAGGCCGGGGATCGCCACCGTCTGATAGGCTGAAGCCTATAGGAGGCGGTACAAGACGTATCGCCGTCCTGTACCGCCTACAGAGCCAAGGAGAGGGAGGGGGAATAGTGCTGCAGAGGGGGGCTTTGAGGAGCCCCCCCCCGCAAGGCACAGCAGAGCGGCGGCGATCAGACCCCCCCAGCAGGACATCCCCCTAGTGGGGAAAAAAAGGGGGGGGGGGGAGGGGGTTCAAGTCTGATCGCCCTGCCTGCAATACGTAAAGGTCAAGGGAAAGGGGGGGTTGGGAGGCATGTGTAATAAGTTCACTATAAACACAAGAATTATAAAAATACAAAACCTTTATTAATTATTGTCAAAAAACCCAGAGAGTTACCCCTAAAAACAGACCACACGTCAGCCGCTCGCCAGAACACACCGCACCACAACTCTCTTACATCACCACACACCACCACTCCTAGTTTGAACCACCTAATGTGGTTAGGGATCCCAAAAAAAGTTCAAAAATAACCGTATCAATCTAGCAAATGATTGGTGTCCTGCTCAGAGAAGGTTAGCATAAGCAAGGTTGTAAGTAGTGCCGTGGAGGCACCAAATGCAGAGTGTTAATTTGCCAGCCAGAAGATTCAGCAGATGACCAGATGCAGTTCAGGTCCAGGAATAGGTAAGGCTTAAGCAAGCAGGGTAGACTGTAGCGGCAGGTCCGCATATAGGTCAAACATAGAGTTAGTTCACAGGTGTATGGATTGCAAGAAAAGCCATATACTGTACCCACTCCGGGCGACGGCACTCTAGGATGGCTGCTTGTGCTCAAGGTTCCTCAACCCACCGCCAGGGCCCAAGGCTAGGGGAGGAACCAGGAAGGAGTCTCACCAAGATCAGATGTTGCTGATGCAGACACGGATTCCCAGGCGTGATTTCCCGCCACTGCTTGTAGTGGCTAGCACTGGACACAGCAGGATCGTGAGGTGGCTGTAGCGGACTGGCAGAGAGTAGCGGGGGGCAGGCCCGGCAGGGCGGCGGTGCGGTAGCCAAAGTCACGCCAGGTGCCCTGACATGTTTCGCCGGCCACTTCCGGCTTTCTCAAAGGGAGGCGTGACTCATCTCGTCATCATGCGCTGTCTAAATACGCACGACGCCGCCGTCAAAACGGCAGGCGTGCGCGTCATCCCCCTCCCGGACGGGCCAAGAACCAATCGAACACCAGGAGGAGTGGATACAAAGGTAAACAACTCCTGCGTGTAAAACATCACACGCTGATGGTTGGTGGTGAGGGATGGTAAAGGGCCACGGCTGGGGGGGGCCCAGACAGACATCACTCAAACACATAACACACACGATCTGCTCAGGTAATGATTATCACCCACATCACAGCGATACATGTAAATAGCAAAGAAAAAATTATTTTCTTAATTAAATGGAGCCGACGCATGGTCACACGAAGTTAATTGATAAATAATTATGGGACAAAAATGACCCAAACATTGAGTCAACAAGTCCCAAATCAAATAGTATTCACTGAACAAGGAAAAAATGTTGGTTATCCAAAAATTCAATTGCGTCATATGTAGCCATGCCGCAGAGGGAGAACCCAAACTAAAGCACGACAAGAGCAATACGCCCGCAGACACAGGGCGCACAGAACTAACCGGTAGGAACAGCACCGAGGGAGGGACCGGGATACAGGGAAGGGAGATGAATGTGGATAACCCACAATCAATATAAACCCAGGTTAAGTGGGTAAGAATGCTGAGAATCCGATTGAATCATTCAAACCTGGGGGGTCGGTGGCTCTTAATTCAAAAATCCATCGGGATTCTTTTTGAAGAAGCAACCGATCATAGTTGCCTCCCCTAATCGTTGTATGTATACGGTCAAGACCAATGACTCGTAAGCCACGGTAATCGCCCCCATGCATCGTTTTGAAGTGCCTGGCCACAGGTGTAGTGGATGTGATACTCCTAATGTTGGTAAGATGTTCACCAATCCTACTTTTCAAATCACGTCCCGTTTTGCCAATGTAGAAAGCCCCACACTGGCAAGAAAGGAGGTACACCACAAACAGGGTATTGCAATTGACAAAATGTTGCAATCGCCAACGATGTCCATTGGGGAGTACAACTTCCCTCCCAACAGATAGAAATCGACATATACCACATCCACCACAGCTGTATGTGCCAGTCACTCTGCAATGGGGACGTGTGGATTCAATCCCACGGAAATGACTCCTGACTGTAAGGTCCCGGAGGGATGGTGCCCTCTTAAAGGCAATTTTGGGTTCCGATGGCACCAGAGGATTGATTTTAGGATCGTTGATCAGAATGTACCAATGGCGTTCAAAAATACGCGCCATTTCTTTATGTTGAGCAGAATATTTGGTACAAAATCGTATATCCTCACTACCATCTCTCCGAG
This sequence comes from Hyperolius riggenbachi, assembly GCF_040937935.1. Lineage (NCBI taxonomy): Eukaryota > Metazoa > Chordata > Amphibia > Anura > Hyperoliidae > Hyperolius > Hyperolius riggenbachi. The sequence goes on along the minus strand of NC_090649.1, from coordinate 183,042,948 downwards.
ACCCGCCCCTCATAATCAAAGCCGTGCGATCAGCCGCAGTCGCCCGTTGATATGCCCTTCTCAGGAGATTGTCCGGATACCCTCGCTCCCTAAAACGGGAGCGTAGGTTTGCTGCCTCCATTTCAAAGGTAGAGGCTTCCGAACAATTTCTTTTCACACGGAGGTACTGGCCCACAGGGATACCCCGAATTGTATGTTCGGGGTGGAAGCTATCAGCTCGAAGAAGGGCGTTTGTAGCCGTGTCCTTCCTATAGAGACCCGTCGACAGGCGGCCCTGATCATCAATCAATATCCAGGTGTCCAAAAATGGAATTCTACTGAAATCATAAGTTAGCGTAAAATGTAAGTTCCTCGTGTTACGGTTAATAGCACCCACGAAAGAACGCAAATCACTCAAGGATCCCGTCCAAACGATAAAGATGTCATCGATGTACCTATGCCACATCAAAACGTGGCACAGGTACATCGAGAGACCATCGTCGGCAAAAATCGTGCGCTCCCACTCCCCCAGGTACAGGTTTGCGTAAGACGGGGCACAAGTAGTGCCCATCACCGCGCCCTGCACCTGGAGGTAGTGTGCCCCGTCAAAAACGAATATATTATTCAGCAACAAGAATCTTAACAGATCAAGTAAAAAAATATTATGTGCCGTCTGTCGCACGTCGAGCTCACCAAGGAAGGTACCCACAGCCGCCACCCCCAAATCATGGGGGATACTAGAGTATAGTGCCTCCACGTCCAAGGCCACCAGAATAGCGTCTGAGGGGACCTGAGTGCCCTCCAATACTTTAAGTAGGTGCATGGTATCCCTGACATAAGAGGGGAGGGCCTGCACATGAGGCTGAAGATGCCGATCAATGTACACACTCACCCTCTCCGTCAGGGACCCACGGCCTGAAACAATTGGTCGCCCAGGAGGGCGCTCCTTCTGCTTATGAATCTTGGGTAGGGCATAAAACGTAGGTGTTATGGGATATAACACTTTCAAAAATTGACTCACATCTTCCCCAATGATACTGCGCCGCAGCGCGTCATCGATAATGGTAAATAGCTGCTTTTGACATCTGGTGACCCTGGACACGGAGACACGAACATAACAATCCTGATTCTCAAGAATCTGCAAACACATGTCCCTGTAGGCCAGCACCCCCATCACAACCACATTCCCCCCTTTATCAGAGGGTTTAATCTCCCATCTCGTCTGCGACCCGAGCTCCTCAAGTGCGTCCAATTCCTCCGTCGTCAGATTCTGCCTGCAATACGATCTGTGCTGGGGGCTGAAGAGCCCACCCAGCACAGATCAATGGGAAATCACTTGGTCGGCGAGTGGTTAAAGGGGCACTATGGTGAAAAATAGTAAAATATAAAATATGTGCAAATATATACAAAGAAGAAGCATGTTTTTTCCAGCCATAAAATTACTTTTCTCCTATGTTGCAGTCACTTACAGCAGGTAGTAGAAATCTGACAGAAGCAACAGGTTTTGGACTAGTCCATCTCTTCAAAGGGGATTCTCAGGTATTTACTTTTAAAAAGCACTTAGTGAATGGCAGTTGCTCTGTCCAACTGCCAAAAAACTGTGTAGGGAGCAGGGAAGCTGACCAGCATCATTGTTTAAATCATTTTTAGGGAATATCTATATAAAGAATAAAAGGATTGCTGAGAATCCCCTATGAAGAGATGGACTAGTCCAAAACCTTTCGCTTCTGTCAGATTTCTACTACCTACTGTAAGTGACTTCTTATTTATCTATGTTTGCACATATTGTACATTTTAACATTTTTCGCCATAGTGCCCCTTTAAGCTATCCTCAGGGCTGCAAGTAAGCTTGCAACAAAAGTATTCCAACACCGGCTTAGAATTTGTTTTCCCATAACAAGAATGCAGAGAACATATTACTTTTCAAACACAAGGATCGCAAGGATGTGTTTTTGATTGTGTGTTGGTTGACAAATATACCATAAAAACAAAACTAACATTTTACAGTGATAGTATTATTTAGCAGCTTAGAAAAAAAATACACTGACTACCCAAAGCAGTAGGAAACATTTACTCAAAATTAACGTCCAGGTAACATTTACTTAAAACAGCATTGAATTATGCTTACCAATTTCTCGGTTGAGAATTTTCTCCTCCCTATTTCCTACTGGCTCAATAACTTTAAGAAAAGGTTGGAACAGCCGAAGATCACAAAGCCGACGAGTTTCATCAAAGAATTCCTCTCTTTCTGCCTCTTGTGTAACGCTGACAAAAATGTAAGAAGATTCATCCTGGAGTAAATGATGGAGAGGATGCTTCCGTGCTTCTTTAAATAATTCATGCTTAATGTTCACAAGAGTAGCCTCTCGAATGCATTCTAATGTCACCATCATTCCATTTGGTAATAAACAGTCCACCAGTATCCTGGGGGGCATCAAATGGATCCCCCATAATTCTCCAGACGAAGGCCTTGGTGGCATGGCTGCTGAACTTGTTTGTTATCTTCTTTCGAGACACCAGTGAATTAAGAATTTCCCCTGCATAAGGAACCTAACATGAAAGAAATACAAGTTAAATATTTCCCTGTTAAGAGCCCTAAAGCTAAACAACACTCAGCAATCTGTTCACACATCAGTGAACTTAGAATCTGAAGATTTCTCTGATTAATGACATCTTAATATTGGAGCTCTGTATTTAAGACAAACCTTTTTTTTTCTAAGTTTGCTATAGCAGGTTTACACAGTTTAGTAACACATCAGCCTAAATGCAGTCTTTTAATTCCTTAAAGAGGAGCTGTTAGGTATACGATCTCAGAGAAAAAAAAACAACATATCAGTAGCTAAATATTGGCTGTACTTACATTACATATGCATTTCACTGTTCACGTTTGGATTTCACAGAATTTTTATATAGTATTTGCAGAGAATGATGAATTACCTTGCTTCCTGATGATTCGACTCACAAAAGATCAGGATCAAAGAGCCTAATGGTTCATGATCCGGACAACACTACTGTGCAGTGAATATTAATTAGCCATGTGGCTAGGAACAACTCATGCAGTATACTCTAACGGAACAGGTGCCCTGTGAACAGCACATTGATTTTAGCTGGGCTGCAAGTTACAAGCTGCTGTAACATGAGCCTGTAACTTCTCACTGTGAAAGCAGCCTTAGGGCGGGATAGGGAAATGAAGGGTAGGACCAAGGTAGTGCAGTGGGGAGAAGAAGCAGCCCCAGAATGCTTTGCAGTATCTGTTATGCGTCCTGCCGGCCTCCTTAGGAGCTTGGGAATATAGAGCCTTGCTGTTCAGCAAAAATCAAAGTAAGAGAGATTTTTAACTTCAGTATTGCCTTTTTGGCTTCCTTCTAAACAGTTTAACACATGGGAATAGAGGTTTAAATTAGATTTTGCAGCCTGACAGTTACTCTTTAAGGCTGCTTTCACAGTGGGACGTTACAGGCGCACGTTAGAGCAGCCTGTAACGCAGCCCAACTCACAGCAATGAAAAATCAATGAGCTGTTCACAGTGCCCACATTGCATTACAGTGTAACGCTGCACGTTATTTCAAAGTGCAGCATGCTATGCGTTCTATGCGGCTTTAGCCGCGTTAGACTGTTTGCACATGCTCAGTATTGTGTGTTTTTTTTATTTTGAGCAGGAGAGGAGGAGGGGAGAGTCCGCTATTGTTAGCCATATGGCTAATTAATATTCACTGCACTGCACTGCAGTGTAGTGATGGGAAGTTCGGCTCGAATCATTGAAAAGAGCCGGACTTCCCATCACTAGGTTCAGTCCTGCTGCTCTGCCTCTGAATCGATTCTGAACAGTAGAGATAGGAAGTCCAGCTCTTTTCAATGAATCGGCCGCTGATTGGCTGGCGGGACCACGTGATGCGGAATGTTCCAATCACGTGGTCCCCGCAGAGTATCAGACAAAAAAGGCGCACCAACAGCCGCACAACGCGGCTCCCTCTGGCGTCCTCCTCCAACACCACCAGGTGTTGCGTTAGGGGTACGTTATGAGACCTTAACGACCCCTAAAACGCAACGTCTTGGTGTGAAAGAGGCCTAAAGTGACCCAATGGTGAGAAGGATATGGAGGCCGCCATACTTATTTCCTTTTTACAGTGGTCCTGAACTCTTGCACACGACAGAAGGAAAACAGAGAAATGCCTGTTTAATTCCCCTGTTTTGTGTTTAAACCAGGGCTGTGGACTCGGAGCAATTTTGGTTACCTGGAGTCTGAGGGTTCAATAAACTGAGGTGTTGAAGTCAGACGATTTTTTTTAACCAAATCCATAGCCTTTGTAAAAATTAGATTAAGAAGTGGGAGTCAGGGAGTCGGAACAATTTTGGGTACTTGGAGTCGGAGTAGGTGGTTTCATAAAATGAGGAGTCAGAGTCGGGTTGTACAGACTCCGCAGCCCTGGTCTAAACACAAGCTGTAATTTGATCTCTCCCTGTGTCACTTGACAGCCATGGCAGAGAAGGCAGATAAGTTCATGTGAAAGACAAGGCTGTTAACAGTATGTCTGCTTCCATGAATCAGGAAGTAGAAATAGTGCAGATTTTTTGTAGGATTTGTATTAAAAGTAAATGTTTGTTTAAACTTATTATGATTATTAAAAGTTATTATGCTGTTGTGTACCTTTTAGAGCAGATAGGATGTTCTGAGTTCAGGTCCGCTTTAAAAAAAGCCAGCTCTCTGGCCTCTCTGCTGATCATTTTAGCTTCAGCTGTGTCTGAATCACACTCTTAGTGTAGGCAAACTTCAGTCTAGAGTTGATCAATGGGATGGGATGCTTGCATACAAATTTAAAGTGAATCTGAGGTGGCATTAAACAAAAACAAAAAAAAATACCCTACCTAAGAAGAGAGAGGCCTCTGGGACCTACACAGGGATTCCCGTGTCCTCCTCCAGAGCACTGTTGTTGCCTGATGATCGTGTTCACGCTCCTCTTCATGCACGAGCATGGCCATCCTGCAGCTGCGCCTGTGAATAAGCACAGAGCAGCTAATAGACAAGCAGCTCCGGCTTACTGCGCAGGTGCAGTGCCGACACACTCATACATGAAGAGGAGTGTGGTCACATAACTCCAACAGGCACTTGTCGGATAGGTTCTGGGGCCCCGATTGCAGCAACAGATGGGGCCAGGAAGGAAGCCACTGCAGGATCCAGGGGCTGACCTCTTCTAAAGTATCCCTTTTTTTGTCAATACCGCCTCGGGTAAACTTTAATGCAAACTGGATGTTCAAACAAATGCATTTCCTGCCAATGCTGACTGCTCCAATTCTAAGCTATATCCCATTTGTGTTACATTTGCATGCAAGCTGGAAATATTAGCATCTCATTAACCAGCTCTACTTTGATCAGAGGACCTGAGCTATATAGTCATTATGGGTCAGTGACGTAAAGGGAGTCTGAAGTGGAAATTAAAAAGGATACTCTCCTAAAGACAGTGAAGGCTCTCAGTCCTAGAGAGCCTTCCTGTTCCTCCTATGGTCCCTGCATTCCATCGCTGGCACAGAGCGACTCCGTACTGTGTGAGTGCACGAGAATGCAGTGTCACTCAGGCTTCCGAAGCCTCCGGCAGCAGAAGAGAGAGCAGTCTCCGACCCATGGGCCGGAGACTGCTAATGGGGGAGCCAGTGGTGGCACAATGGTCATGTGATTGTAACCACACACCCTTTTAAAGATTGTGCCTCCTGCAAAATTATTCCCCAGTACCCCTGCTAATGTATAACTTTTATGCAGGGGTTCCTTGAGATCCGTACATTTGGAAGGGTTTATCCAGGTTGAAAAGTTGAGAGGCAGAAGTATAAAAGAACTCTGGGGGTTTATTTAAAAAAAAAAAAAAAAAAAGTTACCGTATTTATGTACACCAAGAAACAATTAGCTACTTTTATTTACTTGTAATCCATTGATATTTCAATTCCAATTTATTTCATCCCATCCAGTGAGAGATACAAAACATCAGGCAATAGGTCTAACAGCCATTTCGCAACCTCAATATAGATGTAAAAGCTGATACATCATACAGCAGTGTGTGATCAGTTCTTTGTCTTCTTGCCAGGAAAGTCTGGTGATATCTCCCTTCTGCTGACTCTGCTAAGGGATTGATTGACAATCTGCAAAATTGAACAGGAGGAAGGGAGGAGCAGATTTAGAGCCACACATACTGCTGTCACCAAACAACAAATTGAGCAGCAGGAAGTGGGAATATCTAATGGTCATCAAAAAAGAAGGAAAAAAAAAAAAGAAAAAAAAAAAAAAAAAAAAAAAAAAAAAAATCGGCACCAAATGCTGGAATGGTCAGACTCTTTGGAGGGTCCTTGGTATCGCCTCACTGTGCCTTCGGTTAAAAGGTATCCAATGTACATCAAAGAGAGAAGGAACCGGGCGCCGGCTGGGTTGCAAATACCAATTTATTTCATCCCATCCAGTGACAGATACAAAACATCAGGCAATAGGTCTAACAAACGTTTCCCAAGCTTAGATGCTTGCGTCCTCAGAGACCACTAAAGCCTAGTGACAAGCGGACATATATACACATAGACCATGACGTAAATCAAAGTTAGAAGGGGAGGGACTCACCAATGCTGTTTCCGGCTTGTTCCCAAGCGGCTGTCATGCTAGCGAAACCGCTCCGAGCCCCCGGCGCTCACAGCAAGAAGTATCCATCCCTTTCGGGGTTGGGACAATCAGGAGTTTCCTCCAATCGGCGCCACAGCTCCAAATCTCTGTGACGTCACAGAGTCTCGCGTGTCCCAGAAAGTGCACAAATCCCTGGACAACTCCCCTGGCCGCCCCATTGTGTCGGCACGGGGGTCTGTGACCGAACCTTTGTCAAAATATCTTGACCACCTGTTGAGATCACATTTAATTAAGATTCCCTCTTATTTGGCAGATATTCTGGCTGTCCTGAGATGGCTACCGGGGGTCGAATGGAGGAAGACGTGGTCTATGGGCTGAGACACACCAGAAAAGCTCCCCAAACGCTAGAGGTTTCAAAAGCTCTTCTCAATATAATGCTATGGAGTTTTTTTACAAAACCTCATCGCTCCAGTGTGCACAGGCACAAAGGATAACATTAGCAGGAGGTTTCAAAAACTCAAAACGCTCAGAAAAACTCCTCTGGTGTGCACCAGGCCAAAGTGTATATATGTCCGCTTGTCACTAGGCTTTAGTGGTCTCTGAGGACGCGAGCATCTAAGCTTGAGAAACGGCTGTTAGACCTATTGCCTGATGTTTTGTATCTGTCACTGGATGGGATGAAATATATTGGTATTTGCAACTCAGCCGATGCCCGGTTCCTTCTCTCTTTGATGTACATTGGATACCTTTAACCGAAGGCACAGAAAGGAGATACCAAGGACCCCCAAAGAGTCTGACCATTCCAGCATTTGGTGCCGATTTTTCTATTTTGATGACCATTAGATATTCCCACTTGCTGCTGCTCAATTTGTTGTTTGGTGACAGCAGTATGTGTGGCTCTAAAGCTGCTCCTCCCTTCCTCCTGTTCAATTTTGCAGATTGTCAATCAATCCCTTATCAGAGTCAGCAGAAGGGAGATATCACCAGACTTTCCTGGCAAGAAGACAAAGAACTGATCACACACTGCTGTAGGATGTGTCAGCTTTTACATCTATATTGAGGTTTCCTTTTGTAACTTTCCCATCATGTACGATTAAGCTTTAAAACCAGATTATTACACATTGGTCTTGGAAAGTTATGTACTAACACAACTGTCATCTTTGAAATGTGAGTCTTATCATGTGCATGTTGTGGAATGGTTCCTGCTGGACAAACAATATGCAAAAGAAAGTCAGGCAAATCAACAGTCATTCTCAAATTCATCAGGGAAGCCAAATGCAGATACAAATCCACTTAGTTACTAGGTAGAGAAACCAAAAATTTCAAAACAACTCAAATCTTTCAAGACTAGGTTTTGGGTTCAGCCTCCCCAAGTTCTAATTCATGTCAAAATTGGAATTTTAAAATTATTTTTTTATTACAATGACTTATTTGTAAATGCTCTGCTTCAGCAACCGACTATTCCTGACAGCATAAAATACCCTTACCCAATACATGCTCCCAAAACAGCATACAGATTTATTACTATTATGTGAAACATAATATCGAGATCAACAAGAAATTCATCTCAATCTGCAGCAGATACCCCTTTTCCATGAAAAATCTTTACCTTTACTCGAATAGATCATCAGGGGTGTCTGTATGGCTGATAGTGGAGAAACCCCTCCCACCATGTGATGTCAGGGCTTAAAGAGCAACCGTGACCAAGAATTGAACTTCATCCCAATCAGTAGCTGAGGCCCCTTTTTACATGAGAAATCTGTTCCTATTAACAGACCATCAGGGGGCGCTGTATTACTGATATTGTGGTGAAACCCCTCCCACAAGAAACTGAGGACCATGGTACTCCTGGCAGTTTCCTGTCTGTGAGCCTTGTTGCATTGTGGAAAGTAGCCGTTTACAGCTGTTTTCAACTGCCAAAAAAGCAAGCAGCAGCTACATCACCTCCCAGCAGTAGAAATGGCACCATGTGATAAATGTCAGAATGTAAATCGGGGAGAGGAAAGATTTTACAATGGGCAAACACTGATTAAATCATTTATACATAATTATTGTAAAAATGAAGCACTTTTTTTTTACATAATTTTCACTGGAGTTCTACTTTAAGTCCTGACATCACACTGTAGGAGCCTTGTTGCATTGTGAGAAATAATGGCTATTTGCAACTGCAAAGCAACTAGTATCTCCCTTTGTGCATATGTAGATCTAGAATTAAACACAACCTTTTAGGCTACCGCATTGTTAGGGGGTGTGGTTATAGATAATGGCAGTTGGTGCTTTCTGGCTTTTTGTCCCCCCCAAGTCTGGCTGGGGGTCACTTGGTCATCAAGATATCGAATGCAGTTACCACTGAGCACCCAATCAAGCTCTTGCAGACAAGATTTTCCGCCATTCCCGATCGATCTACACGGCCATGTTGTGGCACAGAACATGGAAGGAACCAGCAACAATATTGAGTATTTTACATGAAAATGAACTCTTCCCCCCGTTAATTGTCCATATACACTGAAAGAAGAACATACTTTTGGCAAAAAAAAAAATGTATGCGAGAGCAGAACACTGCAATTCTAACAAATTTTCAACAAGAGCAGAACACTGCAATTCTAACAAATTTTCAACAACAATAGTGTGAAGTGAGAAGCCAATTCAAAACATGACAATAGCTTTGCAAAAGGGTGGAGAAAAAGGACTAAAAATGTAAATGCAGAAAAGTTATTAGAAGAGACATTTGCACGAATCTTCCAGACTACTGATTGGCAAAGCCAGTGCAAAGCAGTCCACGCAGTGCAAAGATTTTCACTGCTGTAGAAGAATGTAGCTTGTTAATAAAAATGTGATAATACAAGTCTTTGCAGTTTTTGCCTGAATTTTTATAAATGACTCCTTACTGCCAACAGTTCTCATGATCACTCATGACACTTATGAGACAGGCCGCAAATATGCAAGAATTAACTGAGAGAAACCTAAAGCAAAATCAGGCAGCAAAAACAAGTACAGTAGAATCCCCTTATTGTAAACTGCAAGGGAACAAGAGAAGTAGTTTACTGCTGTGTTTCCCCGAAAATAAGACAGTGTCTTTTATTACCTTTTGCCCCACAAGATGTGCTAGGGCTTATTTTCAGGGGATGTCATATTACTGTGCTGTTCCTGCGCTATGTCCTCCTGCCTTCCCCACTGTGCCTCCTCTTCCTCGGCTAGATATGAAGGTATGCTATTGTTCTGTGATCAGGCACCTGCCCTGGCATTCTTGCACACAGCTGATAACCTTTATTGAGTGCTGGGTTGATAGTACCGTTGCCCGACCAGCACTGCACCACTGTGACCTCGCTTGCTGGTCTCTTACGCCTCTGTACGATAACTGCTACTAGGGCTTATTTTTGGGGGCGGGGCAGGGCTTATATATTGAACATGCTCTAAATTACAGCTAGAGCATATCTTAGGGGAAACTGGGTATATCAGATTTGGTCATACATTGTTTATCAATACAGACACATTTGCTGGGACCTGAGGACTGAGTTTACTATATCCAGAGGTTTACTATATTCGAATTTACTAGAACGAGATTCTACTGCATAACACAAAAACAGACATTGAGAAATTAACTTCAGTGAAAGTCAAAATAATCATTTGTCTGAGCATCTTTATTGTTGGTCAGTGAAGCTGAGTGACGGGAACTTTTCAACACACTGTAGACATGCTAGATTCTCGACTGCAACGGCCACCTCAGCCAAGCGTGCTCTGGTGTTTGTATAAAGGCTTTACAGTAAGTGCAAGGGGAGACAGTTTAGTACCAAAGTGGAACTGGAATTTCACTAACAAATGTTTATCATTAAATTACATGTCACTTCCGGTACCCTTTAGGGCTGGGACCCACTACAAGCACAGATCTGGAAAATGCCCATTCCAATACAAATGTCTGACTTGGGCCACTAAACTGGCCAAGGAGAATCTCTCTCTAGGACTGCAACTCGCTCGGGCAACCTTATTTCCAAAGCGAGCTTTTCGGGCAATCTTCTCTCCAAGCAGGCTTTTTCCCACCTAGTTGTATGCGTCTCCTTGTTTTCCTGTTAAGCAATGGATTCCACCTTGCAAACCTCCCATAGATATCATTTCTGACCAGTGTCTAATCATGACAATTGATATTGCGCAAGTGGGTGCCCATGCCCTCAAAAGCGTACTGTGCCTGAGCAGTACACTCCCAAGGACGTGGGTGCATTCACCCGCGCATGTGCAGAAGTGCCATACAGGTGGCCAGCGGGACACAGAGGAGGACCGGAGCTGTGGTGAGGGACCCAAATTACTTCTGGGGGCTGGAAGAAGCTCAGGTAAGTAAAGAAAGGTATAGCCTATTGCTTCAGGAGACCTTTAGGCCGTGTTCACAGTGGGACGTTGTGGTTTAATGTGACGTTAAAGTCGCAACGTGTCTGCGTTAAGAGGTAATGCACTGCAATCAGTGAGTTACCACACCGCAACATTTTTAATGGGACTTTAAATGGGACCTATGCTGCTATTGCGGCCAGGAGGAGGGCGCAATAGCAGCATGGGGGGGCGATATACAGGCTGGGAACGCGAACAATCACTCGCGTTCCCATGCCTGTCGGCCGGTGACGGCGAAACCGGAAGTCGTCGCCGGCGGGTCCAGAAGCATCGGACTAGAGCTGCGAGGGCACCGATCGTCTGCAGGGGGCTGAGGGAAGCCCCAGGTGAGTTAATCTCTTTTTTTTGTTGCCTTTAGGTTCACTTTAAGCGATATCAATATAGCAAAAACAGAAGCTGGTAATACCCTACAGTGAAATGGTAAACTTAACATAACTGATACCAAAACAGAGCGATAATCCTTGACAAAGTACAAACACATTTGCAGATGCAAACACTGACTCATTCTTGGGTACACTCACAAGAAAGGTGAATGAATTCCTATAAACAAGTATCTCCAGTGTGCAAACAACATAAGAGATTTTCTCCAGGCTCCCGTTTGCACTATTAGTAAACTGAACATGTGAAGCACACTTTATTCTAAAGTCTAGTTATCTTTAGCATGGGATTTGTAATAATCAGTTAATGCAGGATTGTCACCATAAAAATCAAATTTCAACACCAACTGGTCTGAGTGTTTTAAGTGATAAAGATGCTAATCCTGCATTCAAAACTTTTTCTACGGTTATGAATTGGAGTTATCACATACTTAAAGAGAACCCGAGGTGGGATTTAATGATGTTAGTGGGGCAGAGAGGCTGGTTGTGCACACTAACACCAGCTTCTGTTGCCCCATGGTGTGCCTCCAGGACCCCCCTGCACGCCGCTATACCCCCCGCAGTGCTAGCGACACACAGCGTGTCGCCAGCACAATGTTTACCTATGCCTGTCTGTTAGCGCCGCTCCCCCGCCTCCTCTGTATCAGCGCTACCCGCCCGCGTCCCTTCCCTCCCGCTGTTTGGCCCGATGGAGAGCAGCTATTTTTGCCTATCTCCGTGGGAAGAGCAGATACTGCGCCTGCGCTGGAGCCAAATGGTAATTATTTACATCGCCGTTGCTCCGGGAAGATTTTCTCCGCCACCATGGGACAGAGGAGGACGGGGGAAGCCTCAATAAGATCCGGAGGCTTTCCCCACCCGCGGTGAGTACCCCCCAGGGGAGTTTTTTCATTACAGATTTTCTTTAAGGGAAGATATGACATCAGGATTAAGCCTAAATTGTGGGCAAAAGGCATGGTTCCCACCAGGAACAGAATTATCTTCATTTCACTATATAACATTCACTGAAATCAAAACGTGGACAGTACAATATATGTGTGTTATGTAAGTAGATCAAGTATTTATCTACTTACAGTGGGTTGCAAAATTATTCTGCCCCCTTGACGTTTTCCACATTTTGTCATATTACTGCCACAAACATGAATCAATTTTATTGGAATTCCACATGAAATACCAACACAAAGTGGTGTACACATGAGAAGTGGAACGAAAAAATAATACATGATTCCAAACTTTTTTTTACAAATAAATAACTGCAAAGTGGTGTGTACATAATTATGTGTCCCCCTTTGATCTGAGTGCAGTCAGTTGCCTATAGACATTGCCTGATGAGTGCTAATGACTAAATAGAGTGCACCTGTGTGTAATCTAACGTCAGTACAAATACAGCTGCTCTGTGAGGGCCTCAGAGGTTGTCTAAGAGAATATTGGGAGCAACAACACCGTGAAGTCCAAAGAACACACAAGACAGGTCAGGGATCAAGTTATTGAGAAATTTAAAGCAGGCTTAGGCTACAAAAAGATTTCCAAAGCCTTGAACACCCCACGGAGCACTGTTCAAGCGATCATTCAGAAATGGAAAGAGTATGGCACAACTGTAAACCTACCAAGACAAGGCCATCCAACTAAACTCACAGGCCGAACAAGGAGAGCGCTGATCAGAAGTGCAGTCAAGAGGCCCATGGTGACTCTGGACGAGCTGCAGAGATCTACAGCTCAGGTGGGAGACTCTGTCCATAGGAAACTATTAGTCATGTACTGCACAAAATTGGCCTTTATGGAAGAGTGGCAAGAAGAAAGCCATTGTTAACGGAAAAGCATAAAAAGTCCCGTTTGCAGTTTGCCACAAGCCATGTGGGGGACACAGCAACTATGTGGAAGAAGGTGCTCTGGTCATATGAGACCAAAATGGAACTTTTTGGCCAAAATGCAAAACGTTATGTGTGGCGGAAAACTAACACTGCACATCACTCTGAACACACCATCCCCACTGTAAAATATGGTGGTGGCAGCATCATGCTCTGGGGGTGCTTCTCTTCAGCAGGGACAAGGAAGCTGTCCAGAGTTGATGGGAAGATGGATGGAGCCAAATACAGGGCAATCTTGGAAGAAAACCTCTTGGAGTCTGTAAAAGACGTGAGACTGGGGCAGAGGTTCACCTTCCAGCAGGACAATGACCCTAAACATAAAGCCAGGGCAACAATGGAATGGTTTAACCTCCTTGCCGGTCTAAAAAATCCGGCAAGGAGGCAGCGCCGCACATTTTTTTTAATTTTTTTTTTTTTTAAATCATGTAGCGAGCCAAGGGCTCGCTACATGATAGCCGCTAAGCGGCGGCATCCCCCCACCCACTCGATCGCCTTCGGCGATCAGAGTATGCAGGGAATCCCGTTGAGAACGGGATTTCCTGCAGGGCTTCCCCGGTCGCCATGGCGACGGGGCGGGATGACGTCACCGACGTCATGGACGTCGGGACGTCATAGGGAATCCCGATCCGCCCCTCAACGCTGCCTGGCACTGATTGGCCAGGCAGCGCAGGGCTCTGGGGCGGGGGGGAGCGACTCGGCGCGGCGGATTGCGGCGGATCGGCGGCGGCGATCGGAAGTTACAAGCAGCTAGCAAAGTGCTAGCTGCTTGTAACAAAAAAAAAAATTATGCAAATCGGCCCAGCGGGGCCTGAGATATCCTCCTGCGCAGGTTACCCCGAGCTGAGCTCGGGATAACCGGCAAGGAGGTTAAAACAAAACATATCCATGTGTTAGAATGGCCCAGTCAAAGTCCAGATCTAAATCCAATTGAGAATCTGTGGCAAGATCTGAAAACTGCTGTTCACAAATGCTGTCCATCTAATCTGACTGAGCTGGAGCTGTTTTGCAAAGAAGAATGGGCAAGGATTTCAGTCTCTAGATGTGCAAAGCTGGTAGAGACATACCCTAAAAGACTGGCAGCTGTAATTGCAGCAAAAAGGTGGTTCTACAAAGTATTGACTCAGGGGTCCGAATAATTACGCACACCCCACTTTGCAGTTATTTGTAAAAAATGTTTGGAATGATGTATGATTTTCGATCCACTTCTCACATGTACACCACTTTGTATTGGTCTTTCACGTGGAATTCCAATAAAATTGATGCATGTTTGTGACAGTAATGTGACAAAATGTGGAAAACTTCAAGGAGGCCAAATACTTTTGCAACCCACTGTATATAAGTGTTTTTCCCCCTGGCATAGTATGGTTAATCCTACTGCTTTAAAGTGAACCTTAAAGAGACACTGAAGTGAAAAAAAAAATGATGATATTATGATTTGTATGTGTAGTACAGCTAAGAAAAAAACCATTAAGATCATATACATCAGTGTAATTGTTTCCAGTACAGGAAGAGTTGAGAAACTCCAGTTGTTATCTCTATGCAAAAAAGCTATTAAGCTCTCCGACTAACTTAGTCGTGGAGAGGGCTGTTATCTGACTTTTATTATCTCAACTGTAATTGAACTGTTTACTTTTCCTCTGCTAGAGGAGAGTACATTACTTCACAGACTGCTCTGAAAGACTCATTTTGAATGCTGAGTGTTGTGTAATCTGCACATATTATAGAGTGATGCAATGTTAGAAAAAACACTATATACCTGAAAATAAAAATATGAGAATATTTTCTTTGCTGCTAATCTTCTAGTAATTATTCATAGTACACAGCCAATTCATTATATCATATATTTTTTTCGCTTCAGTGTCTCTTTAAGTCTATAAAAAAAAAAAAAGAAAAAGATTTACTCACCTGGGGCTTCCCTCGCCGGCGAACACTTCCGGTTTCGACATCACCGGCCGACAGCCAAACCGGAAGTGTTCGCCGGCGTCTCCTGGAGCATCGAAGCGGGGCTGCGAGGGCACCGATCAGTTGCAGGGGGCTGAGGGAAGCCCCAGGTCAGTAAATCTCATTTTTTTTAATTGACTTAAGAATCACTTTAAGGCTGCTTACACACTAAGACGTTACAGGCAATGTAATACAAGTGGGCTGTTCACACAGCCCACGTTGCGTTACATGTAACGCTGCACGTTCTGCCGAAAGTGCAGCATGCTACGGCGTTAGAGCGGCTATAGACTGTTTGCACATGCTCAGTGGGGGGGCGGAGAGGAGGCGGGGAGATGCAGCTACAGTAGCCGCGCACATGGCTACTTAATATTCACTGCACTGGCGGCCGCTGATTGGCCGGCGGGACCAGGTGATGCGGAGTGTCTCGCTCCGCATCACGTGGTCCCGCCGGCCAATCAGCGCCACTCTGGGAGACCTTATACGGATAGAGCCGCCTAACGCGGCTCACTCTACCGTCCTCTCCCGCACCACCATACATTGCATTAGGTGCACGTTATGCGACCTTAACGTATCACCTAACGCAACGTCTTGGTGTGCAAGTAGCCTAAGAGGTGAAGTAAATACCTGCAATACAGAGTTAAAAGACTAGTCAGTATGGTATTGTTTAAAGTTGAACTGCAAGGTTATTTGCAATTGTGTCTAATGCTGGGCATACACGGTGCGATAATGCGCCGGTATCGATGCCGGCTCGTTTGTGCGGATCAATTGCCGCGGATCGAGGCGGGGATCGATCCACACGGTTATCGGACACGTCGGAAATTATCAATCGAGCCATCAGCGGCTCGATTGATAAGGAGCAGTCGAGCCATGTATGCCCAGCATAATGCTGGGCATACACGGCACGTTTATGCGCCGGTATCAAGCCAGCGGCTCGATGCCGGCGCGTCACCGCTCGTCCACGCATATCGATTCCCGCTCGTCCCCGCAGGCACTTCCTTCTTAGCACTTATCAGCTCTTCGCTTTTGACTATTGTCCGCCCGCGAGGATCGAGCCGGGAATCACTCCCCCGCGTGATCAATTAAGGTATCCTTTATGAACAGTTCCATAGATAAGGAACTACCAAGAACAGTTTGCAAATTAACACACTGGGATGCATCAAACACATTCCAAAAGTTCATACAAAATCAAAAACCATATGGTCTACAGGTGCTGAAACTTAGCTTTTAAAAAAAAAAAAAATTTTTGTTAGAACTATGGGGGGACAAAAAGGATTTCAAAAAGAACAAAATACAAATTGTAGTAATTGATATAAATTATTTATTCTTGTCCTTAAAAAATAATTTTAAGCAAAAGGAAAAACATGGTTTTCTTTTTTTTTTTTGTCTAAAGCCGCAATATAACAATCTCCTTTAGGGACCTAAGTCAGTTGCGGAATGAGAGATAAAGGTTTAGAACTTTAGTTAGGCTTTTACTGCGGTGTGTCCCATTGTAGAAACTTTTCCTCTTTTATAAAAAGGAAGTGAGGTAAGCAATAACAATAAATAAAAAAATAAAAAAAAAATAAAAAAAAAAGGGAAAAAGAAAAATTGGCAATGAGAAATTTTCTGTGAGAGGTAAATAATTCTGAGCTGATGCAATATTTTTATTGTAATCTAATACAGCTTGAAAATTGACTAGTGAAATGCTACTGCTGCATCATTTTCATTTACATCCATTTTCACAAGAACAATCATAAAATGTGCATCAACTCAGCAACCACCAATTTATTTAAGAATTTATATAGCGCCGACATATTACGCAGCGCTGTACAGAGTATATTGTCTTGTTACTGTCCTTCAGAGGGGCTCACAATCTAGTCCCTACCATAGTCATATGTCTATGTATGTATTGTGTAGTGCATGTATCATAGTCTAGAGCCAATTTTAGGGGGAAGCCAATTAACTGTATGTTTTTGGGATGTGGGAGAAAACTCGATTGCCCAGAGAAAACACACGCAGACACGGGGCGAACAAACAATCTCCTTGCAGATGTTGACCTGGCTGGGATTTGAATTGGGGACCCAGCGCTGCAAGGCAAGACAGCTAACCACTACGCCACCGTGCTGCCCAATAATGGATATATTTTTTTTTCTTCATTGAGAACAAATTTTATACACAGTTTAGTACAGCGCTGCGGCATTCATGACACTCACGAGAATAAGGAAGGACACAGCCTGCGCAAGACATGCCTTACGAAGCTATTTTGAGAACATACCGTGATGCAGTCTGCTCCCACATATCCCATACCCCACAGCATCAAGGACAGGTAGGGCTAAGAAACACTAAAGACAGACAGTGAGGACCCACTGGCCACAAAAAAAATACAACATGGCTGAAGCAGCTTTCAATACCAATATATCTCACAGATTATCTGCATACCAGGTCGGCCAAGGATCCTATACATCAAAGAACCAGTCAGGGTGGTGTGAAAGGGAGTGGGTTATAATGACAATATATTTTTTATTAGAATGGGCAATACAAAGAACATTTATATTGCGCTTTTCTAGAGGCGCACTCAAAGCACTTCAGGGCTGCAGCCACTTAGGAAGCACCCCACTGGCGACCAGGATCAATAAGGAGCCTTGCCCAAAGATTCCCTACTATTTTATATCATGGCTCTGCCCAGTGCCACTTATGTGAATGGGATTGGAGTGGTAAGTAGCTCTGTCCCCCAACCAATTGCAAACTGAGGAGATGAGTGGGTGTGTACCATGACAATGGCAAAGCAGGCCTTCTCCAGGAATCAGATGTCTGCTAGAAGTTTATTCCTGATGTAGACTGCTGATAAATATCCTGTCTGTAGATCATATATTGGCTTATTTTGGTGCAGAAACTGGTAAAAGGGCTTATTTCAAGTACCAAACACTTAGAAACAGTATAGTACTGTAACCACAAATGACAAACAACTTTATAAAGACAACTGTGTTGGTTACCTGGACAAAAGTCCTTGAAGTGTACTTGCTCCTGTAAATTTTGTACCAAATGTTCTTGCTCTTATTACGGAAAAGACAGACCACTACTAGAGATCCCTTGAAACATACTAGATATTTTACTGTGCAAGTATGAATACATCTGTAGACAATACTGCCATCTAAGCTCCATAAATATCAGTGGAATATCCTCAGTTCCCTCTGTTTCCTCTCTTGCAGGAAATATGGGGGAAAAAAAGGATTCTACCTAAAGCAGGAGAAGACAAAAGCACATAAAAACAAACTCATCAAGCTAGGTAGCCATTTAAAAGAATAAGACTCAAAATGAAAGTTGATATGCACACAGAACAAGATGAATTTTCAGGGGCTCCATGGGTAATCATAAAAATAAAAAGTAATAGCAGCCACCTACTTTTATTGCCAACTACAGTATTTTTACTCTCCAATTGCACTGAAGGTTCACTGAACTTCAAAATGAAATGAACAAAAGTGAGCCTTTTTCACAAACGCAATCACTGCAGACCTTGCTTCTGTCGATAGAACATAAGCTGCAGCACTTTCATGCTGGCAGCTGAATACATAGCTATATGACTGTCCCACCGAGCCTTTGGGCTCCGAGCACTGTTGCCTTGTACTGCAACATTAAAAGAAAATATTTAAAGGATCCCCTTCACTCTTCCACACAATAAAAAGTTCTCAGATGTATTTGAAATGTTATAGGAAACAACAACAACATGCACAAAGCAAACAAGCTATGATACAGAGAATCTCAAATAAGGAGATTAGAAGTAAGTGAAGTAGTAGGCTGCACTGGATTGAAGGGCAGTAAGGCTACAGAGATGTAGAGTTCCTTACAGGCC